>NW_012102721.1:250500-370744 GCF_000951045.1 Mandrillus leucophaeus | reverse complement strand
GCCATTCATTTTCTAAAGAGTGGCTCAAAGTGGTCTCTGATGTTTCCTTGTGCTTGGATTCGGGTACTACCTCCCTGACTGGAGATCTACATGGGGAAGATTTGTCCTTCTCAGGGCATCACATCAGAGGCCACAGTGTCCACAGCAGTTCAATGAGGATGTTCATTTTGGTCTCTGGGGCAAAGAATTGTGTAGAACCTCCACTGTGCACTGACAATTTTTACCCTTGTTTTTACTTAGTGATCAATAGGGAGAGGTTTTTTTTTTGAGATGGAGTCTCATTCTGTTGCCCAGGCTGAAGTGCAGTGGCACAATCTTGACTCACTGCAACCTCCACTTCCTGGGTACAAGCGATTCTCCTGCCTCAGCCTCTGGAGTAGCCGGGATTAGTGCCACCATGCCTGGCTAATTTTTGTATCTATTTTTTTAGTAGAGGCGGGGTTTCACCAGGCTGATCAGGCTGGTCTTGAACTCCTGACCTCATGATCCGCCCACCTCGGCCTCCCAGAGTGCTGGGATTACAGGTGTGAGCCACCGTGCCTGGTCGGGAGACATTTTTAGAACATGCAAGTTTCTTCCATAGATTTGGCATCCATTGATGATCTTTGTTCAACTAGTCTTTAATATGATGATCAAAATGCAAAACAGCTTTAAGGTTTTTTAAACAATAACCTTTAATCAACAGTCTAAAGTAGAATACTTGAATTTCTTTAACAGCTAAAGAAACACATGGAATTATCCACACTTTTTGATTTCTTTACTTCCACAGAAGAACCTCCTTCTTCTATGGAAGGAGGACCCCAAGCCTCATCTATTCATAGGAAGGGAGTCCCCTAGGAGGTATGAGTTTCTCCAGGGGGACAGTCAGGGGACTATGCTCCCAGCCTTTGGAAAGTCTCCACCTTCAGTAAGCAGGTGTTACTGACCTGAGCTCTCAGGTCCAAAGGCAAGACCACGTTTTCTTAATTTTCAGATCCAGTGATGTCAGATATCTCATTTTTTATTGATAGCATCATAGTTACACATATTTTGGGACTACATGTCATAGTTTGTTACACGTATACAATGTGTATGGACCAAATCAGGGTAATTGGGATAGTCAGCGCCTGAAACATTTATCATTTCTTTGTGTTGGGAACATTTCAATTCTCCTCTTCACCTATTTTGAAATATGTAATAAATTACTGTTAACCATAATTTCCCTACTTTTCTATCAAATACTAGAACTTATTCCTTCTATCTAGCTATATTTTTGTACCCATTCACCAACTTCTTCATTCTCCCACTCCCCTCTTTCCTCAAGTGGTACCTTATTTATTTTTAAGAGGCATCTGTGAATGAATATTAGCTTACATGTCCCTTATATAGAGATGACCAATTATCTCAGTTTTCCCCAGATCATTTCAGTGTATGCCACTTTCCTTGGTGTAATTAGCGATAGCATACTCTTTCACTTTCAAAAGTGATCTCCATGGAAGATAAATTATATCTTCACCTCTACTTATGGACCTATTTTTCAAGTAAATATCTAAGTACTTACTCCAGGCCTACAGCATCTTTTACTGAAACGAAAATTACTTTTTCCCTGATTCTAAGAAGAATCCATATTCCTTGTGAAAAATACATCAGAAAATACACGGGAATAAGTTTAAAAAAAAAAAAAAGGAAAGGAACTTATGCTTAATCCCATGTATTAGTTTGTTTCCACTTGTGAGGTTGCTTTAGTTTATCAATACTTCCACATCCACTTTCACATTTGATTTTCATAACTACACTGTAACACAGCTGAGCTGTGATGGTTATATTTTCCTGCTGAAGACAATGAACCGAAGGAGCCTGAAGCCCAAATATTCTGCCTTGAAATCTTGTTTTCTCTCCACTGTAACACATTGCCCAAGAGACGCATGAGAAGAGAAGCACACAGTAATGATTTTAGCAGCAATAATAGCTAAGATTATTGGGTTCTTACTAGGTGCATGCCTTTAAAGCTCTAATCAGTCTTAGAGGTTGGCACTAATGGAGAAAGTGATGTTTAGTGAGGATAAACAATTGCCTAATATCTCTCTCACAGCTCATAAGTGATGGATTTGTGCTTGTCAAGTTCACACCTGCCCAGCTTCTATGCCTGAGCTCATGGCTAGTATGATCTACCCACTTGACATTTGCTAAAATATATTCATTTGAGGTATATTTCACATACAATAAAATACACCCATTTTAAATGTGTGGTTCCATAAATTGTGGGACATGTATATACAGTGCAACCATCACCAATGCTATGGTTTGAATATTTGTGTTCCCTTTAAATGTATATGTTGAAATCCTAACCCCCAAGGTGATAATATTAGGAGGTGGGAGGTTCTTAGGTCAAGAGGGTGGAGCCCTCCTGAGCGGGATTAGTGCCCTTATAAGAAGAGACTCCAGGAAGCTCTCTTGTCCCTCTCACCAGGTGAGATCACAGTGAATAGGTGCAGTCTATGAATCTGGAATCAGGCCCTCACCAGACACTGACTCTGACAGCATCTTGATCTTGGGTGTCCCAGTCTCCAGAGCTGTGGGAGGTAAGTTTCTGTTGTATACAAACCACTCGATGTACAGTATTCTGTTATAGCCACCTGAATGGACTAAGACAACCACAATCAAGATTTTGAACATTCCGGCCACCCCCAGTAGTTTCCCTGTGCCCTTTTGCAGTCAGTCCCCATTCCTTGGATGGCCTCGGGCAGTCATCATCTGCTTTCTTTCACGATATCTTAGTTTCATCTTTTTTTTTTTTTAAATATTTCATATAATCATATGGCAATGTACTTTGTAATGTGACAAGGTTGAATTTTAGCTGAACCTGGGCTCCTGAAAAAAACAGCAATGGTTAAAAGAATTCCCCCACCCTTTCGTGCTCTGGGAAACACCATTTCCTACAAGACTTAGCTACAGTTCATGATGTTCTGTGTTACTTAGGACAAGACCAGACCCAGACCCTCCACCTTCCCATTCTTTGCCTCATAAATGATTGACTGATCTCCTTGTTGCCACTGATGAAATGGAACAAAATACTTGTTAGACAAAGATTAAGATTTGGTTACCCTCAGCCAAAGCCTGCAGACAACTCCTCCAAAGAAGAAACTAGCTTCAGGTAAAACGTTTTCACCCTACTTCCCCTCACTCAGTTCTTCCTAGCCTTGTTCAGTCCTCTCTGTAAGAGAAAAATGCTGCTTGCCTAACCTTTGAGATAAGTGTCCACATTATAGATACAATGTTTTCTCCATGGCAATACCCTCCCCACCCCCACTGCAATAATCCTTTTATATAAAGTGTCTGCAGTGAGTCCAGATTTGTTTTTATTTGACATATCTGGCCTCACTTGCTCACTGTAACGGGGTTTGGTTTTTTTTTATTATTTGTTCTGTTTTGTTTTTCAGACAGAGTTTTGCTCTTGTTGCCCAGGCTGGGCTGCAATGGTGCGATCTCAGCTCAGTGCAACCTCTGCCTCCCAGGTTCAAGCAATTCTCCTGCCTCAGCCTCCCAAGTAACTGGGATTACAGGCATGTGCCACCACGCCCAGCGAATTTTGTGTTTTTAGTAGAGATAGGGTTTCGCCATGTTGGTCAGGCTGGTCTCGAACTCCTGACCTCAGGTGATCCACCCGCCTCATCCTCCCAAAGTGCTGGGAGCCACCACATCCAGCCACAGCTTAACGTTTTAAAGATTCGATCATGTCTTCCATTGTATCAACAGTTTGTTTCTTTTTGTTGCTGAGTAATATTCCAACATATACAATTTGTTTATCCATTCTACAATTGATATCTGTTTGAGTTGATTTTATTTTTTTAAGAGAGGGTAAGGATTGGCAATTATTAAATTCTCAAAGAAGTCTTTTGCTGGACTTGTGCTTCATTGATCTGGGTAAATACCTAGGAGTGAAATTGCTGGGTAACCCACATTACATTTTAAAATAGAATGTCATAGCATCTTGTCCTATGATACTCCCTATGTGGCAGGCATAGGAGAGCATTTTCTGATTAAAAGGCTTCCAGAAGTGAGAAGCTTCAGGGTTTCCTCACTTGTGTTTTACTCACACATGGGCACATACGACAATTCCTTTAAAAACATACGCTTTAAATCAAATTCCCCTATCACCAAGTAGCTTGACATTCAGCGCAGTTCCATAGATGAGGCTGGAACATGTGCACATGAGTTTCTAGCAATACATATGCCCCATCTGCTGAGGGATTGCTTTAATTTGCCCATTTTTTAATGCTTCATTCACAGTGTTATAAATATTATGCCCTTTTTTTTCCGGGCATCTGCTGCTCCCCCCTCTAGTTCTCTCCCCAGTAAAGCCTGGTTTATTGTGTTCATAAATATGAAATGGCAAACATTCATTCTTTTTAAGAAAACAAAGGCACATTTCTTTTTATTCCATCAAATTAAGTTCAGCTACTCCACTAGCTAGGATTACATAAGACAATTCCAGTGAGGAGGAAAGAAATCAGCATTAAAAACACAATCCCCAGTTGAATAGGGAGGGAAGAGAACAGATGAGGATGAAGTGCAAGCTTCTCTTTGTGAATTTTCAATTCCACCTTCTGCTCAGATGCCCATTTCATTCTCCAGCCTGGTTTCTTTCTTCCCATCCAGCCTCCTTTTGACCAGAGAAGAGAACTGATGACCAGCCTGTGGACACAGGATAGAGGTCTGAAGGGAAGAGATGGAGAGTGGATACCAGCAGAGGTGGAGAGAGCTGGCAAAAGATCTCGCTCCCTGGCGGTCTGATGGATCTGGAAAAGCATTTGCCACAACTCTATTTTTACCCTGCACATTTCCACCTACATGGATCAAATGTGTTCCAACTTTCCAGCACTCAGTCTCCCAGTTTACTGCTTGTCAGAAGCACTGACTACTGCCATCAATAATTTACAGCCTTTAAATGTGGAAGCGCCACTGTTCCTGGAACACACACTTACCTGATAGTGGTGGATTTTTAACCAGAGCCCATAGTACCAGGTTAATTAAGTCGTAGTCACTGTTCCACCCTCCAATTAATGCCATTTAATTCCCAAATAAATATACTGCAAATTTATAATCATTGCAACACCAGTTACTTGTAATTACAGATTTATAAAACAGAACATCCAGCCATATATTAAGAAAGACATTTCAGAGGGGTAAATAAATACACTTCTGGTGAAATGTGTCTGTGGCTTTGTTTTGTTGGCGGTGTTTTGGTTTTTCGGCTTTTTTCGTTTGTATCCTGGAACAAAGCAGCTTGTTTCTCTGCTTTTGTTTTTCAAGTGGAGTGGGCCACATTGTAGTCACTTTTAACAGGTCCCTTAACCACCCTGTTCTTTTCCATTTCTCTCTGTTTGATTACATGTGGCTGAAATGTATCGACGTGGAACCAGGTGGGAGTCCTTCTGCAAGTCCCTGGCCATGCTGAATCTTTATAGCAGCATTAAAGGTTTCTGAACCCGCATCCTGAAAGCAAACAGACAGGTTTACACTGGGGACCAGAGTCCTTCCTCTACTACCAGGAGCCAATTCCTCCTGCTCAAAGGGCCTCTGCTGTCCAGGCAGTAGAGTTGCCAGATTTACCAAATAAAAAGGGAGTTCAGTTACATTTAAGTTTCAGATATCAACAACAAAAAATTTAGTGTTTGTCCCACATATTGCATGAGACATACAAAAAAGAATTATTTTTCTAAAATTCAAACGTAGCTGGGTCTCTGTATTTCATCTGGCAGTTCTACCAGGTAGAGATACCCAAGCCTACACCAGGTACTCCATGGGAGGCCGGCAGCCTGTGGTCAGTGGTATTTTTTTTTCAACATACTAGTTGATTATAAAGGATATTGCAAAGGATCCAGATGTGTAGGACGAGGTATGGGGGAAGGGACATGGAGCCTCCATGCCCTCCGTGGGTGCTTCAGGAAACTTGTCAGTTCCCAAAAGCAGGAGGGGTCTCAGTAAATGCACGGCTTCGCCCTTTCAGGCACCTGGAATAACTGAACTGGCCAATGATGTCATCTCTTGCTCTGAGATTCTTTAAAAGAGTTGTTAATGTACTATTGGATTTCCCTCAATCTATAACATATTTATTCATTTCTTACCCTCAGCTATTATTCTTTTTTTTTTTCCATTTGTCATTTACTTTTACGAAACTTTTCCACCTTTGAAAGGGACATTAACTTCAGTCACTGTGCTGGTCCAGATCGCTGGTAGCACTATCAGCCTAGTGAGTGCCTCTGCCTCAGTCTGTTCCCATTCATTCCGGACTGGGTTACACAGGTTCCAAACTAGTGAGCCACTTCTACCACCAGGGAATATATTTGTATTTATTCTTTTTTTTCTCTTCAAGTTTTAAGTTCAGGGTACATGTGCAGGATGTACAGGTTTGTTACATAGGTAAACGTGTGCCATGATGGTTTGCTGCACAGATCATCCCATCACCTAGGTATTAAGCCCAGCATCCACTAGCTGTTGTTTCTGATGCTCTCCCTTCCCCCACCGCACCCGTAACAGCCCCCAGCGTGCGTGGTTCCCCGCGCATGCGTCCATGTGTTCTCATCATTCAGCTCCCACTTGTAAGCCAGAACATGCGGCGTTAGTCTTCCGTTCCTTCATCAGCCATTGTGGAAGACGGTGTGGCGATTCCCCAAAGACCTAGAGGCAGAAATACCATTTGACCCAGCAATCCCATTACTGGGTATATACCCAAAGGAACAGAAATCATTCTATTATAAAGATACATGCACGTGTATGTTCATTGTATTTAGTCCTAACCCCGGTTTTGCCAGATGGGGTAAAGACACAGTCCGCTCCCAGAATTGTTAGGAATTCTGACAAAGTTTAAAAACACAATGACGGTTTCTTGCTTAGCAATCATTCCTGCTTCCAGAACTTGCAGTTGCAGCTCTGGTTCTAGGACCACTGCATCAGGTAAGGGAGAGAAAACAACAACAAAACAAAACAAAACAAAAAACAAAAAAACGACATTTTTCTGAGGTGATTTGAGAAAGAAAGAAAAAAAATTACATAGTTGTTTTACCAGTGTATTCCTCCCATGGCAAGAATTGCAAGGTCATCTCAGCATCCTCCGCAGCCTCTCTTCCCCAGACCAACCAGGAAAACAGACAAAAATCTAGGAGGGACACTCCTTTAGTCCCACACATGTTCAGTGTGAGCACAGACTAGTGAAGGTGTGCAAGGTAGCCTTCATGTTTTCTCTCCCCGTGTTTTAGACTTGGTACTGGTCCTTGGCCTGTTAGGAACTGGGCTGTAGAGCAGGAGGTGAGTGGTGGGTTGAGTGTGTGAAGCTTTATCTGTATTTACAACTGCTCCCCATCGCTCACATGACCGTCTGAGCTCTGCCTCCTATCAGATCAGCAGAAGCATTAGATTCTCGTAGGAGCAGGAACCTATTGTGAACTGCTCATGCAAGAGAGCTAGGTTGTGTGCTCCTTAGCAGAGTCTATGCCTGATGATCTGTCACTGTCCCTCATCAACCCCAGATGGACCATCTAGTTTCAGGAAAACAAACTCAGGGCTGCCACTGATTCTACATTATGGTGAGTTGTGTAATTACTTTATTATATATTACAATGCAATAATAATAGAAATAAAAGATGCACAATCAATGGAATGTGCTTGAATCATTCTGAAACCATCCTCCCTCCCTGCATGATAAAACTGTCTTCCAGGAAACTGGTCCCCAGTGCCAAAAAGGCTGGGGACCGTTGTTTTAGACAACCAGTGTTTCAACTGCCCCTTCTATCCCTCTATCAAACGGTTACTCTAAGGACGATATCTCTGCCCTTTGTTGGACATTAGGGGCTGTTCAGTATATTGCCTGGTCTGAAGAAATGATGGTTGGCCTTCTAAATCCATGCAATATCTTCTGTTCAGATTTTTTTGACACTCTGAGCGTTTTCATTTTCCCCCAGGTAAACAAAGCCCAGTCGAGTCCATGTCTATTCCAGGCAAGACCCATTTGTAGTCCCCCAGGGCAGCCAGCATCAGTCCCACTCGCCAGCTGTGCTCAGGGCCCTCCCAGTACTGAATCTGCTCCATAGCCAGTGGCAGTCTCTGTCTTCCTTGTTGACAAGCAAAGTAGTTCTTCCTGGCATTATACTCCTGAGAGGGTGCCAAACCAACATGTCTAGATTCAGCCCGTCTTTGCACTGCTGCATTGAGTGTCCCCATATCCATTCATTTCACGGAGACAGGCGGCCACCTCAAGGGAGCACACAGGGATCTCTTCTTGTCGATTCCAGCCACCTTCTGAACCTGGAAGGGAGTTCTTTTGATGGGCATTGACTTGTTCTCCCTGAATACATCCCTCAAATTTCCATAGCGCTGTGCTGCATGGGAGCATTCTTTTAATAGGCCGGGTTTTCACTGCCCTCTCTCATGAGTGTATGGCCAGGCCATTGGTCTCTGCCTGGGAGTCAGTAAAAAACCAACACAGGGGCTTCTATGTGGTCAGTTCTTGAAATAAGTGTCTAAATGGACTTACATAATAACTTCGATGCAGTCTTTATTTTTATGGCTAGACCCTGTGCTAAGTCCTTTTCCCGACTTGTTTCACCCATCCTTACAGTCCCTTTGGAAGGTAAGCATTGTTCTTATTCCTATTCTACACTAGAGGAAAGAGAAGATGCAGAGAGGTAAAATCAGTTGCCTAGGGCTCTGACCACCCCTCCCCACCTGCAGCTTGTGCACTTCACCTGCCTGCAGACGTGATACTGGCCTCGCCATCCACTCCTCCCTCCTCTGAAGTCATTGCCATGGAGTGTGGCCGTAAGAGAGAACCATAGATCCACACGCATCCTCCACAAACGTGAGTCCCTGCAATTGTTTATTTGTCCATTGGGATTTAAACATAGAGCTGCTGCTCTGCTAGCAGAGGCAGTGCATGGATCGGTTCCATCCGTAGTTCTCAGGTATTTGTCTGCATCGGAATCACCTGGGGGTAAGAATTTGATTTCTCACAAGCTTCCAGGTGATGCTGATGTTGTGGGTCCAGGGATCTCGCTTGGAAAACTGCTGGTTTAGAGGAAGCACAGGCTTTGCCCTGAGCCACCTGGATTTGTGTCTCAGCCCAGCCACCCAGTAGCTGTATACCTTTGCCTGCATCCCTTCAGCTCTCTGTGTCTCCATTTCCTCATCTGCAACACATATACTAGTGCTACATCACCAAAACGCATGCAGGGTTACATGAAATACTATGTGTAAAATGCCTAGCACCTTAACTGCCAAAAAAAAAGAAAATGGCAGCTTTTGTTTTTATCATCATTTGATTATTGAAAGGGCACTTTACTAAGGCTTTGTGAGGAAGGAGAGCTGGCTTCTTCATTATGTACTAGCTCCATGGGCCAGCGCCTTTCCTCTCTTACGCTTCTGTTTCTTTAAATGTAAAACTAGTTTCAGCTTTTCATTCTAAAGACCATGGGGTACTGGGCCAGATGATGTTTAGCCCTGAGGGCTTCAATTCTCTGCTTTAGTTGAAAGGTTCATGCTATGTGATTTTAGGAATTAGTATAAAACTACAGTAAGAAAAACAGTGTGGTATTGTTGTGTGTTTAGCCATCTAAAAAAAAAGCAGAATAGAGTCTAGACTTAGGTCCGCACAGAAATAGACAACTGATTTTTGATGAAGGTGCAAATGCAATTCAGGAAAGAAGGGATAATCTTTTCACCAAATGGCGCTGGAATAATTGGAAATCTACAGGTAAAAACAAAAGCTACAATTTGTACCTTGTACCATGCACAAAAATTAACTGAAAATACAGCTCAGAGCTGCCTGCATAATTCAAATCTTTGTGTCTTAGAGTAAGTCAAAGATTTCTTAGACAGAACAACATAAAAAAACAAATGGATACCTGTATTCCATCAAAATAAAACTTCTGGGGACCACTGAGCCATGCTTACACTCCCATCCCACCTGTTCACTGCCTAAGACCAGCCAGAGACTTGGGATCTCAGAGAGCATTTGCTAATCATCGCTCAGCGGAGATTCTGTGGTCTCCAAATCCCAGTTGGAACTCAGCTCAAGGCCAACACAAACAGAGCCTGGAGCCTGGAGCCCACGGTTTGGCAGATGCAGTGCCCAGCCCCAACCCCAAGTGGATTTTCCACCTGCGGAGAAATACCTGCTCTGGGTGACCACAGCTGCTGAGAAATCTTCCCAGAAGAGCTGGGTCTCTGATGAGAATAAGACCAGGTGGGCAATGCTATCCAAGGGGCGTTGCTGAAACAAACATGTCACAGCATTTACCTTCTCCCACTCTGAAGCTCCACTCTCCCCCTGCACCCCCGGTGTGGGTGCTCTGTTAAAACACAGAGGTGCAGACCACGTCTTTGCCAGGGCCCAACCGGCCCACCCCATGGAGAGCACAGGCTCATCTCTGAGGTTGCCAGCTCCAGAATGCAGACGAGGCTGCTGTCACCTGGTCTTGCCTTGCCTGTCCTGGAGGCAGAGAACCCATTTTTTGTTGTTGCCATCCTGGTTCCCCATGACCTCATACAAGCCATTCTGCAGTGCACAGGAGCACAACCTGGTGTGGACGTGGGGCCCAGCAATGCAGCCTATCCCCTCAGAGGGCTGATTTAAAGCCCGGACCTGCCCTCAGCTGCCTTGTTTTCTCAGAGAACAAGCTCTTCGTCTGCGCAGCAGAGCCCGTTGGGCAGGTGAGGGAGAAAGTGCTCCAACGATTCCCAGCAGGTTTATATTCCTGCCAAGGCAGCATGTTATTTTGGCCCAGATGGGTGGGTTTTCCCTCAGCAACAGAAAAGTTTTACTTATAAATAAATACATGAATTCACTTTAAGCTCTCTTGGGGAGCTTATAAATAAATTGCCAGCTTACCAATTAGGGAAAGAGAATATGAAACCTAAAATGGGGACCCAAACTCTGATTCTCCAGAAAAGGTCATAGCTGCAAATACTAGAAATCATGTGCATTTCACAGATGAGGGGGCTGAGGCCCAGAGGGGTGGTGACTTTCCCAAGACCTCACAGCTGATCACTGGCAGAATAGTTCCCTGATTCTCACATCACTTCCAGCACTGGGCAGTGCGTTGCAGGCTCTGAGGAGATAGGGTCACCGGATTTAGCAGTCAAAAACACAGGACAGCCAATTAAATTCAAATTTCAGGTAAATAATGAAGCATTTTCAACATAAGTACACCTCATATAATGCATGGAACATATATGAAAAAACTGCTTATTGAAATGTATCATGTCAAGGTATGATATTATTCAAAGCCTCCATTCATTTTTGGTGCATTTATTTTACATCTTTCCAAAAGGCAGGATGGGATGGAATGCTGGGATTACAGATTAACTTTCCTGGCCACCCTGGATAAGCAGAACCTGAATAAAGTAAATCATGATCACACTCCAAGGCAAGACAGAGGTCTCTAGTATATAAGAAGTTTCCCCAGTGGTCAATACAGAAGCAGGCTTCAAGAAATGGAAAGTATTGGTGGGCAGAGGGGGGTCAGGGAGGGATAAGGGTGCAGGAACGCTCAGAGAAGCACACGAGGTATACCTCTGAGTTGGATGCTTGTGATGACTGAAGAGGGAAGTGAGCAGGGACTTGTGTCAACACAAGCTGCAAGCCTGCCTCGACCTTTGCAGGCTATGGGCTGGTTGACTTCCTGTGGTCCACCAAGAGATGTGGATCTGTGACCCGGAGACAAAACACTCTCATCTCCAAATAAACCCCACACTATGTTCTCTTCTCATTCTCAAGCTCCCAAAATGTTCCAGATCTTCCAAACTAGAGTCACACCAGGGTCCCTGGAGCAGTCAAAACATGATATGGCAATGGTGGACCAATGGGGCCCTTGGCCGGACCAAAAGCATATATGATCCAGCCTCATGATTCTCACATTCAGTATTTGCAAGGTCGTCTACTTCATAAAATATATTTGAAACTCCAAAATCAACACTCAGGGAGCTTTAGTGGTCATTTATGGGCATGTTCACGGTGGTAAAAATATTTGAGCAGGCGTAGCGTATGTTCCCAGCTGAGCTGCAGTGAAGCATTGTTCTGTTTGCTTCTGTCAGCTCTCCTACCGTAAACAAGTGTTCTTTTCACACTCTGTTCGATGCCATGTTTTTCACATTTTTGTGCTTTTTGTCAGTGATTTCATTTTTTAACATGGCCCCAAGCACAGCGCTGAAGCGTTGTGTGGGGTTCCTAAGTGCAAGAAGATTGTGATGTGACTTGTGGAGAAAATACATGTGTTAAGATGAGTTTAGTTCAGGCATGTGTTATAGTTCTATTGGCTGTGAATTCCATGTTAATTAATCAACCATATGTAATAAATAAGTTGTCTTTAAACAGAAACACACATAAAACAAGGTTATGCATTGATTGGCTGACAAAGATATTGTGACCAGAGGCTCACAGGAACCTAATCCTAGATTTCTCCTGGGAGCAAAAGTTCAGTACTGACTAATTCAGTTTTCTTATTTTGGCAATGTTATACAACTTAACTACTGGGATAATGAGAATCGATTGTACAAGTAGAAAGAAAGGCCTAGTAATTAAGTCTATATGTGAGAATCTTGGGGATGGGAAGGAAGCACCTCTCCTATGGGCTTAAATCCAAGGCCAGTATTCCCTCTTTCCAACCCATGTGCCACTAACACAATGCACTGCATACATTTTTTAAATAGATCTTTAATTTTTAGAGCAGTTTCAAGTTCATGGCAAATTGAGCAAAACATGCAGAGATTCCCCATATATCCTCCACTCCCTCCCATGCACAGCCTCCCCCACTACCAACATCCCCCACCGGAGGGGTGCATTTGTTATGATGGATAAACTTTACATTGATTATTTTTTTAACATTCACAAACACACACACACACACACACACACACACGCAAACACACACACCCCACCATATTTCAAACAATGTGGGGAGGACAGATTTACTTAAACTCAGTCCCGTTAACCTCTTGAACTCCAAAATTCAGCCAAGTCCCATCTAGCCTTGAGTTTCTGAATCTCCCCCACAGCCACCCTCGGTTCCTTCAATCCCTCTCCTCCTAAAACAAAACCAAAGCACGTTCTTTTGCCATTAAAAAATAGTAAAGTCAGCATGCGTCACAGACTGCAACAGCCAGGAGTTGTCACTGCTGAGCGTCTGCTGCTCTCCATGCCTCCATCACACAAAACCCAACCTGATCCATCACTATGCCACACAGCACATTCTGTGGGTTTGAACAAATGGATAATGACATAGATCCACCATTACGGTATCACCTAGAGAATTTTCACTGCTGCAGAAATCCTCTGTGCTCTGCCTATCTATCCCTTTCTCTACCCCAACCCCTGGAAACTACTGATCTCTTTAGTGTCTCCAAAGTTTTGCCTTTTCCAGAGTGGCAGGCAGTTGAAATCACACAGCGTGTAGCCTTTTCAGACTGCCTTCTTTCACTGAGTACCAGGCATCACTGTGAAACATCAGTGATTAAATTCCGCATTTTTTGGCCAGGCCTAGCCTTGTGTCTACAACCGAGCTGATGATGCCTGTTAGCCTGAGAGGTGACAGACAGCAACAAATCAACCCCATCACAGACTCTTAACTCTGATGGCCAAAGTGCAGTATAAGCTACTTTGCTAATGCAACCTGGGAGGATAATTTCTCCAGAGAATTGAAGATTAAAGATAGAGTTTTCAGTGTTGTTGTTTTTTTAAAAATAGATTTGAGGAAGAGGTGGCTATTATTTAAAACACATTATTTTTCTTGGTGTTTCAAGTTGAGCCTTTCCTGGCATTTTTCAACAGAGCTGCATGGTCTTTGGAACATGTTTCCTCCCCCACAGCAAGACAAGGCCGCCCCTTTGCCATCAACCCTCCCATGCTCTGCTTAACAAGTAAATGCTGCTTCACTAAACACCTAAAAGTAGAACATAACGCAGGGTTAAAACTGGGAAATTTTAAAATTAAAGTCCTAAGCACCTGAACAGTCATGTCATGGAATTTCAGCCTCTTGCATTCTTCATCTTCCCTGCTGCCTCACTGTTCTGCATCATGCTGGAGATGATAATGGCATCTCTGCTATTCTTGAAGACTGAGTCTTGCTTTTCCTCAAGATTACAAGGCTGCTCTTCATTTTGGTTTTGTCTGCCTTGTATTAAACTTCCAGGGTCTCCAGGCAAAGCTAACTTTGTGATGACTCATTTTTAGCCCCATTGTTTTCCAAGCTTCAAGGTTCAGAGACTGATTCTTGGGATGTCTGCAGTGGGGTACAATGGTGATAAAGACTCCCTCCTTGGCTAGACCTTAGACAGGCTCCTTGGAGCCATCTTCTCCACTAGTCTTCAGCCTTGGCCTTCCTTGTCTTTCCTTGCAAGCCCAGTTTTAGCAAAGAATTTTGCTAGACGAGTTTAGGGAAGATCTGCCACCCTTAAAGTCTGGGTCCCTGGATGCCTTTAGCAAGAATCCCATTGGGCCAATTTAGCAAGAATCCCCTCCCCTACCTGGATATCTCCTCTTTGAAATTTTTCAGGTGCCAACCCCCCTCACTCTGCTCTTGGCTTAAATCTTGCTGTATTTGCATTTGAGTTCAGTCTGTCTCCCCCAGTTACAATAGTCTTGATAAAGTGTTCCTTACCATTTTAATAAGTCTCAGAATAATTTCTCTTTAACAATAGCCAAATGCTGGTTTCATGATTGGCTCCCCCTCCCCATCCTCACTCCTTATGAGTTATGGACAGGAAAGCTATGCATCAAAGTCCCATGTGGAAGAGTCTACATCTGTATATTGTTGGCTTCTCAGGTAGAGGTTTCATCAATTCAAAGCCCATCTTACTCAACTTGAAAATATCTTTTAAGGCTTTGGTGAAAAGAAGGTCTCTTTTCTATCTGGAATGCTACAGAAGTAATTCTTTTGCATAAAACTAACTGCAAAACAGTAATCTAAAAATTTAGCAATCAAATGTGGAAGCTGCAAAGTATTCCGCAAAAAACCATAATAATAATAATAACATAGTCATCGAGGGTATTAGTTCCCAGAAGATGCTGAACAAATAATTTTTTTTCAATTAAAGCAACCACCATTAAATTAAAGCAACCCAAAAGGCTAGAGCTTCTCAGGGAACTTACAAAAGTACTCTGCACTGTCTTAGATGTTGTTGGTGCCCCTTTGCCCAGGCAGTGCACCCTCCCCCCAGGCACTGCCTGACAAGTGCTCACAGCTGACCTGTCTCTGGAGCATTGGCCTTGGCCATCAATGCACCCCCTCACCATCCCCCTCCCTCAGCCTGCAGCCAGTGACACCGATTCCAGGTTCAGAATGCCACACCCTTTCCTATAGGCAGGACCAGCTCTGTGGTGGGGTCGCCCTTCAGATCTCTTAGTAGGATCAGGCTGCAGCAGGCTGCAGCTGATACTGCAGCCCTGTCCGGCATCGTCCCCTGCTCCACTGTGCTTCCATCTCCTGAGAGCAGCCCTCTAAAAACTACGTGCTTCAGAACCCTGCCCAGGCGCTGCCTCTGTGCTTCCGAACCCTGCCCACGCACTGCCTCTGGGGAGCTCTATCTGAGATGTCTTCCAAAGACTTAACCAGCCTTACAGCCTGACCTTTTCTATCAGGTACCACCCTCCCTAAATATCATTCAGTGGATTGCTAGAAAAATAACCCGGAGCCAGCTTTCTTAATGTGGTGCTCAAGGATCTCCATGATCTGTTCCCACCAGATTCAGAAATACAAAACTGCTCATATTCCTTGTTTCCACCCCTCCTTTGCCAATCTCACTGTGAAGGCATGCATGCCCTCACACACACCCACACAGATGCACACATACATGCATGTACACATATACATATACAGATACATACACACAAACATGCACGCACACACAAATACACAAAAACACACACACACAAATACACAAACACACATGCACACACCCACATATACACACATAGACAGAAACACATATGCATACATGCACACATACATCCTGTATTAGTCCATTTGCATTGCTATAAAGGAATACCTGAGGCTGGGTAATTTGTAAAGAAAAGAGGTTTATTCAGCTCATGGTTCTGCAGGCCATACAGGAAGCATGGTACCAGCATCTGCTGGGCTTCTGGTGAGATCTCAGGAAGCCAACAATCATGGCGGAAGGCAAAGAGGGAGCCAGAGTATCACCTGAAAGACAGGAAGCAAGAGAGAGAGGAGTTTTAAAAAACAGTTCTTGTGTGAACTAACTGAGTGAGCACTCACTCATTACCTAGAGGATGACTAAGCCAGCGGTCCCCAACCTTTATGGCACCAGGGACTGGTTTCATGGAAGACAATTTTTTTTCACAGACGGCAGTGGTGGGGGGATAGTTTTGTGATGAAACTGTTACAACTCAGATCATCAGGCATTAGATTCTCATAAGAAATCTGCAACCTAGATCCCTCACATGTGCACTTGTGAACCTTACAATAGGGTTCATGCTTCTGTAGAATCTAATGCCACTGCTGATCTTACAGGGGGCAGAACTCAGGCAGTAATGCTCACTCACCCACCACTCACCTCCTGCTGCGTGGCGGGTTCCTAACAGGCTACAGACCGGTACCAGTCTCCAGCCCCTGCACTAAGCCATTCATAAGCAATCCTCCCTCATGATCCAATACCTCCCACTAGGCTCCACCTCCAACACTGAGGATCACATTTCAACACGAGATTTGGAGGGGACACACATCCAAACCAAATCACATCCACACACCCACACATACAGACATGCACACACAAATACACATTTGCACACATGAACACATGCAATAACACATCCACATATGCACATGTACACACACATAAATATGCATGCAGTCACAAACACATAAACAACCCATGAATGCACAAACACAAACACCATATGCACAGACATATACACACTGCTATTTCTTGCCTTTGTTCCTTTGTTCATACTTTTCCCTTTCCCTGAAATGTCTTGTCCCCATTGTGAACTAGTTAATACTATTCATACCTCCAGGCTAATCCCAGGGGCCACCTCCCCCAAGAAGCCTTTTCTGATTGCATTAGATTTTCCTCTATGCTCCTAGACCACCCTGAACACACACGTACCCTAGTTCTTTCATATTATATTAAAATCGTCATTTATCTCCAACTCTCTGACTAGATTGTGAGCTATCTCAGCTTCCTGAAGTCACGGACCTTTCTTGTTGATTCCGCGTCACAGTGCCCGGTATCCAGGAGACACTCATTAAGTGCTTCCTGAATGAACTGGAAAAAAAATTTAAAAACTAAAAGGACTCAAGATAATCTGGGACAGTGGCCCAGGTTGACTTTTACTGTCAGAGTAAAAGGAATTTTATTTTAAGCATATATAAATTCTTTCCTAGAACAAAAGGTCTAGTATCTTCTTTGAGAGATTTTCCACAGCTTGCAGGCAGAAGGGAAATGGGAAATTGGTAGCTAGATCATAAAAGCAGGAGCAGGTGGCGTCTGCTGTAAAGGGAGGTGGAGCTGAGCACGGGATCAAGGCCCAGGTGGAGCATCTGGGGCCTGTGTGTGGTCCTCAGTGAGAGCTGCCAGACACAGAGAGACTCGGGGGCTAAGCCAAGGCTCTGTGCACCTGCCTTCCCTCCCAGGCAAGGAGTTCTGGGAGCTTCCACACCTGTGCATCCTAACTCCTGGGGATGGGCTCAACCTTCTCCATTTCAGGAAGGGCCAGATGTCATAACCAAGACAGCAGGCTGCCACAACTGCTAACAACCCACACCAGTTCTTTAAGGTCCTCATGCTAAGAGAAGGGGCCTAGCTTTCTCCTAGTCCTGGGGTCTTCTCTCCTGCAGCAGGGACCACCGGGAGATCAGAGAAGGCAGTGTGCACCTCTGAGCCATCCCATTTCTTGACAATGATCAGCTGGTTAGCCACACAAGAGGCCCACAGTAACAAAGGAACACCAAGCCTGCACGCTCAGCATTGTGTCTTTCATTTACAGTCTTGAGACACAATCCCTGCATTGTGTCCCAGCAGCCCCCTGCCCAGACTCCCTGGAGACAATGGGAGGAGACTCTTCCACCCTTATTTACTGCTCACTCTTTAGTGTGAAGCTTCTCTCCCTGTGCCCATGGTAACCATAGTTACCGGACATGAAGCCTACACACGTTCACCTATTTGAGACATTGTTCCATAGGCAGTTCTAGCTTGTGACAGTCTATGATCTCAAGATTGTGACATTTCTGCAGCCTCCTCTTTCTTCCCTCATAAGGCCTCACCCTGGACCTAATAAATCAAAAAGTCCAAGAGCTGGGCCCAATAACTTGTGTTTTAACAAGCCGTCCAAGCAATTCTGATGGTGATTAAGTGTGAGAGACAGTACATTACAAGACAAAAAATCTTAGTATTCCTATCGCTTGCTGACTGTCCAAGGCTTGTCATACTGATCGGTAGGAAGAGTCCTGGGAAAGGAAAGCCTGCCACTGAAGATGGCAAGGGAGACAGGGTATCAGGGAGAAGCCCCTTTGGTCATTCTTCAAGGCCAGCTTCCCTCCCGTATATTAAGTAGACCAGACACCAATATCAGCTGCCATTTCCTTTTTACCTTTTGGGACTAATCAAGATTCCTAATTCCCTGGAATATTGGACTCCAGCACAAGGATGTTCTCATTTTCTCCCTAGCTTTTCTGACTTTGGAAAATACCAGAGTTTGCATGAGATCTGTCAAAGAACCCCAGGGACCCAGGAAAGGTGATGAAGACCAAATACAAACAAGACTATGGATTACAAGGAAAGGGCATGAACGGCTGAAAGTTTGCATTATCACATCTTAGAAAAGGCATCCAAATAAAGTAGCTGGGGATTGAGGTCAAAGAGAACTGGGGAGAATGAGATGAAAATGTGCACATTGCAGGAAGATGAGCTTTCTATTGTAGAAGAATTGGAATTGTCTACTACCCCCAGGCTCAGGGGAGTGATGGAGGGGAGCTTCAGGAAATGACTTAAAGGCTAGCAATGCCCCTGAATAACCCTATATCAAAAAGAAATTAAATTTATATTTTAAACCTCCCTACAAAGAAAACTCCAGGCCCAGATGGCTTCACTAGTGAATTCTATTAAACATCTAAGGAAGAAAAAAATGCCAGTTCTGTATAAACATTTTCAGAAAATTGAGGAGTAGAAAACAGTTCTCATCTCATTGTTTCAGGCCAGCATCCCACTGATACTAAAGTCACATCACAAGAAAAGAAAACTATTGACCAATATCCCTCATGAACAAACATGCAAAAAAAAATTTTAGATAGCAAATCAAATTCAATAACGTATAAAAATGATAATATACTGTGACAAAGTAGGATTTGTCCAAGAATGCAGGATTGTTTTCATATTGAGAAAACAATATAATTCACTATATTAACAAACTAAAAGAGAAGAAAAAACATATGATTATCCCAACAGACACAGAAATGCCTGTAACAGACTCCAACATCCATTCCTAATAAAAATGCTCAGCAAACTAAGAACAGAAGAGAACTTCCTCAACTTGATGAAAAGCATATACAAAAAATCCCACAGTTAATGTCATACTTAACGGTGACAGATTAGATGCTTTATCCCAAAGATCGGGAACAAGATGAGGATGTCTGCTCTCACCGTTTGATTCAACATTGTACTAGAGGTTCTGGCCAGTGCAATGAGGCAAAAAGAAATCAGAGGCATCAACGTTGGAAAGAAAGAAGTAGAACTGTCTTTATTCTCTTTATTCACACATGACAGCAAAACTGCTACTAGAACTAATAAGTGAATTTTCAAGCTTTCAGATATAGGAAAAATACACAAAAATCAATTGTATTGATATACACTAGCAATGAACAATAAGACACTGCTTTGTTTTTGTTTTGTGTGTTTTCCTTTTTTTCTTTTCTTTTTCTTTTTTTTTTTTCTTTTTTGCTTGTTTGAGATGGAGTCTCAACCCTCTGTCACTCTGTTGCCCAGGCTGGAGTGCAGTGGTGCAATCTCAGCTCAGTGCAACCTCCCGGGTTCAAGCAATTCTCCTGTAGCTGGGATTATAGGCATGCCCCGCCACACCCAGCTAATTTTTGAAATTTTAGTAGAAATGGGATTCACCATGTTGGCCAGGCTGTTCTCAAACTCCTGACCTCAGGTGATCTGCCTGCCTTGGCATCCCAAAGTGCTGGGATCACAGGCGTGAGCCACTGCACCTGGCTAATATTACTTTGGTTTTAATGTTTGTCTCCTCCGAAACTCATGTTGAAACTTAATCCCTAATGTAATAGTATTAAGAGGTTGAGCCTTCAAGAGGTGATTGGGTCATGAGAACTTTGCCCTCAAGAATGGACTAATCTATTTATGAATTAATGGATGAATGGGTTATCACAGGAGTGACATAGTTATCACTAGAATGCGTCTGTTATAAAAGTCAGTTTCACTCTCTCTCATGTGTCCTGTTGCCCTGTGATGCTTTCCATCATGTTATGACACAACAAGAAGGCCCTCACCAGATGCAGACCCTCCATCTTGGACTTTCCAGCCTCTTGGACTGCAAGAAATCAATTTCTTTTCTTAATTACCCAGTCTCAGGTACGCAGTTATAACAACAGAAAACAGGCTAAGAGATATGCAGGGGTGAATATGACAAACGATGTGAATAACTTCTAAACTGAAAACTAAAAAAGAAATCCTGACAGAAATTGAAGAAGACACAAATAAAGGGAGAGTTAAACATCTTTTATGGGTCATAAGACTCAATATTTTCTTTTCTTTTCTTTTCTTTTTTAAACAGAGTCTCGCTCTGTCATCCAAGCTGGAATGCAGTGGCACGATTTCGGCTCACTGCAACTTCCACCTCCCGGGTTCAAGCAATTCCTCTGCCTCAGCCTCCCGAGTAGCTGGTACTACAGGTGTGCACCACCATGCCCGGATAATTTTGTACTTTTGGTAGAGTCAGGGTTTCACCATGTTGACCAGGCTGGTCTCAAACTCCTGACCTCGTGATCCACCTGTGCTGGGATTACAGGTGTGAGCCACCGCGCCTGGCCCTCAATATTTTCAAAAAGTAAATATTCCCCATATTCATCTGTAAAGTCAAAACAATTTCAATCAAAATCCCAGAGAGATTGTTTTGCAATAATTGAGAAAACAATCCTGAAATTAATTTGGAAATGCAAAGAACCTAGAATAATCAAAGCAACTTTGAGTATGAAGAATAAAGTTGGAGGGTTAACACTATGTGATTTCAAGAAATATTATAAAACCATAATAACCACAGCAGTGTGGTATTAGCATGTAGATAGATACATGAAGGAATGGAGCAGCACAGAGAGTTTGGAATCAGACCCAAACAAGAATGGACAACTGATTTTTGACAAAAAAAAAAAAATACAAAGGTATTTCCTTGAAGGAAGGACAGTCTTCACCAGTGGTGCTGGAACAATTAATTGGTTATCCACATTCAAAAACAAAAATAAACTACAAATCATGCATTTCACTATGGACAAAAAATTAACTCAAAATAGATCTCAGACCTACATGCATAACCTAAACTTCAAAATTCTAGGGGAAAAAAAAACCATGAGGACAAATTTTTGTGACTTTGGATAAAGGAAAGAATGTTTAGATA
Source organism: Mandrillus leucophaeus (assembly GCF_000951045.1). Taxonomy (NCBI): domain Eukaryota; kingdom Metazoa; phylum Chordata; class Mammalia; order Primates; family Cercopithecidae; genus Mandrillus; species Mandrillus leucophaeus. Next base: position 349,128 of record NW_012102721.1, on the reverse strand, counting down.
AGACAACAAAAGCACAAATAAAACAACAAGTTGTTAAATTGGACTTCATCAAATCCACAATTTCTGCTCTTCAAGAGACTTAAGAGAATGAAAAGACAAGCCACATGAGAATCAAAATAGTATGACCACTTTTTTATTTGATGGCTTCTTACAAAGCTAAACATAGTCTTACCATACGATCCAGCAAGCTTACTCCTTGGTATTTATCCAAACAAGTTGAAAACTTACATCTACACAAAACCCTGCACATGAGTATTTATAGCAACTTCATTCATAGTTGCCCAAACTTGGAAGCAACCAAATGTCTTTTCATAGGTAAACAGCTAAACCAACTGTGGTACATTTATGCAAGGAAATACTGTTCATTAATAAAAGGAAATGCAGGAAACTAAATTGCATATTGCTAAGTGAAAGAAGCCAATTTGAAAAGGCTACATACTGTATGATTGCAGCTATATGACATTCTGGAAAAAGCAGAGAGTAAACAATAAAGGCAGACAGTAGATAGTGGTTACCAGGGGTTTAGGGGAGGGAGGGATGAATAAGTAGACGGCAGATTTTTAGAGCAGTGCAATGACTCTGTATGATATTATAATGGTGGACCCATGTCATTACACATTTATCCAAACAGATAGAATATACAACACCAAGAGTTACAAATGTAAACTATGGACTTTAGTTAAAAATAATGTATCGATATTGGTTCAACAATTATAACAAATGTGCCACACTAATACAATATGTTAATAACAGGGGAAACGAAAAAAGAGAGAGTATATGAGAATTCAGTACTTTCGAACTCAATTTTTTCATAAACCTAAAGCTTCTCTAAAAAGTAGTCTACAGTTAACAACAAAAAATAAACCATAGATTCAGAGAAAATACTTGTAAAGCATATATATGTGATAAAGGCCTTGTATCCAGAATATATATATTTTTAACTTTCAAAATTAAAAAATAGAAAACACACTTTTAAAAATGGGTAAAATATTTGGACAGTTCATAAGAAAGGTACGCAGATGACAAATAAACACATGTAAAAAATACTCAACATCACTAGTCATTAGGGAAGCAAATTAAAATCACAGTGTGATACATACCCATTTGATTAATTAAAAAGACTGACCATACTAAGTATTGGCAAGGATATGGAGCAGTTAGAACTCTTCTACACTGCTGGTGGGAATAAAATTGTTTAAAAAAAAAAACACTTTGGAAAAAAGTAAGGCAGTTTGTTAAATAATTAAACATATACCTACTATATGATCCAGACATTCTACTTACTCCAAGGTATCTACCCAAGAAAAAATTTAGCATGTGTCCCTAAAAAGACTTGTACACAACTGTTCATAGCAACTTGATTTATATTATCCAAAACCAGAAACAACTGAAATGTTTATCAATAGAGAAATGGATAAATAAATTTGATATATCCATGCAATAGAATAATACTCAGGAAGAAGAAAAGAATGTACTATTGATACACAAAACAGGATGAATAAATCTCACAATATTTATACAGAGTGAAACAAGTCAGGCAAAAAAAAAAGTCTATACTAAATGTTTCATTTATATAAAACTCTAGAAAATGCAAACTAATCTAAAGTAGCATGCCAGAGTCAGTGGCTGCCTGGTTAAGGGAGGGTAGGGAGAAGGGCAAGAGAGAACAGCTGCAAAGGTGCATGTAGAAACTGTCCAAGGGTGATGCATACATTCACTACACGGTTGTGGTACTGGCTCACAGGTATGTAGCTATGCCAAAACATAAAACTGTACACTTTAAACGTGAGTAGTCTGTGGTAGGTCAATTACACCTCAATATAGGTATTAAAAAATATCTTGGCAGCAACTTACAAGCAGGGTATGAATGGGGACAGGCTGGTTCCAGGGTGGCCATCGAGAGGCTGTTGCAGCAGACATGGTGAGAGTAGACAACCCCACCATGCCAGTGCCATGAAGAAGCATGGGGAAGGAAGAGTGTCACAGAAGTAGCGCCTACCAGGTATTGGGTGTTTATTCTATGACACACATTGAGATAAATTCTTGAACATGCTAAAATTTGTCTTATTTAATCTCACATAGCAACTCTAGGCAGTAGGTGCTATTATGAACCACATTTTATAAATGAGTTTGTTGGATTCATAGATATAAATGTATTTTCCAGAGTTTACCCAACTATAGTAGCGTAGCTTGGATTTTATTGTAAGAGCTACGTTTATAGCCACGTGTGTAAGGAAGTGGTCAATATTTTCTTAATTTCAAAAGTTTTTGGGGTGCTGGTGCTTTTCGGTTATATGAATAAGTTCTTTGGTGGTTATTGCTGAGATTTTAGTGCACCTACTACCCAAGCAGTGAACACTGCACCCAATACGTAGTTTTTTATTCCTCATCCCCTCCTAATCTTCCGCTTGCTGAGTTCCCAAAGTTCGTTACGTCACTCTTATGCCTTTGTGTTCTCATAGCTTAGCACCTACTTGTAAGTGAAAAAATACAATATTTGTTTTTCCACTCCCGAGTTACTTCACTTAGCATAACGGCCTCCAGCTGCATCTAAGTTGCCGCAAAAGACATTATTTTGTTCTTTTTTATGGCTGAGTAGTATTCCACAGTGTATATTTACCACATTTTCTTTACAGAAGTGGTCAATATTTGATGACCAACTAAATAACCATGGCATATCATATATCTGATTTGCTGAGGTCATTGTCTTACTCTTTTTTTTTTTTTTGAAACAGAGTCTTGCTCTGTCTCCAGGCCGGAGCGCAGTGGCGTGACCTCAGCTCACTGCAACCTCCACCTCCTGGATTCAAGCGATTCTCCTACCTCAGCCTCCCGAGTAGCTGGTACTTCAGGTGTGTGACACCACGCTCAGCTAATTTTTGTATTTTTAGTGGAGATGGGGTTTCACCATGTTGGCCAGGATGGTCTCAGTCTCTTGACCTTGTGATCCGCCCCCTTCGGCGTCCCAAAGTGCTGGGATTACAGGCCGTGAGCCACCGTGCCTGGCCTGCTTTACTCTTTAGTTTTGTGATATTGGAATCATTTATACAAGTGCAGGGAGGTGTTACCTAGTCTCAAAATAAAATCTATTTTTAGGAAAAGTAAAGATATGCTTGGAACCAGATGCTGTGCCCAGCAGTGATAGTAAAGTGGGAAGAACAGGCATCGACTCCTAACATGACGTGGGAATTTTGTACAAGACTGGAGAGGGATCTGCCAGGTGAACACTCACTTCCCACTTCACCCACACATAGCCTAGTTGCGGAATTCAACCTAAAATCCACCAGGCTGGTTTCATGGCCTGGATGTTTATTTATCCTGCTGCCCTCCTAGACATTTATGTGATCTTGTTCTCAGCGGAAACGCAGCCAGCCTCATCCAAAAGCATATTCATCTCTCCTGCCTTCACTGCTCAGTGTCCACTCCCAGTAAACTACAGGGGAATCCAGTCCAAGGCCAAGGTTCTGAGCCTTCCAGGGGCGCCCTTGGAAGCTGTGATTCTGCAGCAGGACAGGTGCGGTTTGCTGCCTTTCTCAACAAACTGATAACTCAGCCTGCAGCTTATAACACAGAGTACTTGGGACTAGTGACAAATCGTCCCTCACACATTACCTTGGCAGATAGTTTCTAATCGCATCTGATCATTCCACTTGGCATTTATTATTCCCCTTCTGTTTTCCTGAACAAAAGCCCTACTCTGGTTGGAATTTTATAAGCAGGAACAATGACTAGCATTTTCCATCAACCCTTTGTTTTCAAAATCCGCATACTGTCTGAGGGAGCTTTCTGCAGAAGACCTCAAAACACCTGCTACTGTAAAAAATACTTCCCAGAAACTCGGATCTAAAGGCAGATATCTATCATGCAAAGAAATGGAGCAGCATGAATAAGTGTTTACAAAGAAGAAGGGGAAAGAGGTACATGTCCCAGATTAATACCTTGGTCATTAGACATTATCAGCTGCTGTTACATATGAGTGATCTCCATCTAATCAAACTTTCTTATCTAGCATGAAAATTAATTTAAATAAACTATTTTAATGGAAATTATCCTAAAATGCACAGCATGGTTTCTGTCTTTCTAAAAAGAGAACAATGAAAATAATTTAAAATTGTTCTTGATGAATCATAGTTATTTAATAAGTGCAGGAAATAAATACAGTGGGTTTTTTTTTTGGTGCTTTTTGTTTTTTTTAATCAGCAGTATTTCTGCTATTATTGGGTATTTTCCCCAAGACCTCACTTACTCTCACTTGCCATGGCTGGAAGTATTAATAATCAAGTTTGTTAGGGTTGTATATAAAGAAAAAATCAGTAAGAAATAAGCAATAAAGTGCATGGTTTTAACCCCAAAGACCTTGGGAAAATTATTCCTCATATTTAAAGAACTTTTATTTTCACATTTAGTGGTAGGTTCTAGAAAGTTGGTATGCATGTAAAGAATATCACCTCCAGATAAATTGGAATATAGGGAATATAACAACAGTCATCTCCCGGAATTCTCTAATAAAAATGCTGCTCACTCAGTCATCTCTTAACCTCACAACTGAGTCCTGAGGCCAGTAAGTCCTACTCTCATAACTCAGTGATAGAACACTGGCTCAAAGCCTATATATGTAGGAGACAAAGCCCAAAACCTTGCAAATAATAAGATTTTAGACACTTATTAAATATAATAAGTTTTCAGAGACTTCCATGCATTTGGTGCTGTTTTAGGTCAATGCCTCCATACATCTTCACTGTATTTTGCAACGAGATTTTTTTTACATGGGGATGAGGTGAAGCTAGAGCACCTTATGAACCATCAGATAAATTATATTTATCACATTCATTACAACTATGATGAGAAGGTCTCTTATTGTACTCTAACACCTTGGTCCCTAGTAAATTACATAGTAACCAGATACTTCTTAAACACAATACTCCGTGACTACCATAGATGAGCAGGACTTTATGCAAGGGCGGGCAAGGTATGACACATATATTAGTCACCTGTTTTCTTTTTTTTCTCTCTCTCTCTCTGTTTTTTGTTTGTTTGTTTGTTTGTTTGAGACAGGGTCAGGGTCTTGCTCTGTCACCCAGGCTGGAGTGCAGAGGCACGATCTCAGCTCACTGCAGCCTCCACCTCCTGGAAGCAAGCATCCTCCCACCTCAGCCTCCCGAGTACCTGGGACTATAGGCATGAACCACCATGCTGGACTATTTTTTGTAATTTCTGTAGAGATGGGGTTTCTCCATGTTACTCAACTCAAATTGGTCTCACAGTTTAGACTCAAGCGATCTACCCACCTCAGCCTTACAAAGTGCTAGGATTATAGGCGTGAACCACTGCGCTGGCCCCACCTGTTTTCATAAAGTTTTGTTAGAACACAGACACACTCATTGATTTACATATTAACTATGATTATTTTTGCCCTACATCAACAGAGTTGAGTCAACTGTTGTGGGCCAATAACGTAAACTGTTGGCTAATAAAGCTGAATATATTTACTATATGTCCCTTTAAGAAAAAGTTTCCCAGTTCCTGCTTAATGATATAAATGTTGACAACATTTCATAAACCAGCATTTTGGAGATGGTCCGACAAATGTAAACATACTCATAAAATAATACTTCATTCATTCAACAAATATTTATGGAGTGTGTACTATAGGTCAGGCAGCATATACATAGCTATGAATGAAGAAGACAATATCCTTGATGAATGAATGAAGAAGAATGAACGCACGTGGTGAATGAAAAAGACAATATCTTTGCCAATTAAGATAAACACATAATCAAAAATCAAAGCAAAATTACAACTCTGATCAGTTTCATGGGACAAAATAATAGTACATGTGAAATTTTTGCAAGAAATTGGCTTACGTAATTGTGGGGCTGATGAGGCAAGTCTGAAATTCATAAGGCAGGCCATTAGGGAGGGCAGGCTGGAACGCTCTGCACGGCTGAAGCTGCCGTCTACGGATGGAATTCTTCTTCAAGGGAGACGCAGCTCTGCTTTTGAGGCCCTTTGATTGAGTCAGTCCAGGTTATCTAGGATATCCTTCCCTACTTAAAGTCAACTGTTTATGAATTTTAATCACATCTATAAAATGCCTTCGTAGTAACTCCTGGGTTGGTGTTTGAATAACTGGAAACTATAACATAGCCAGATTGACACATGAAAAGATCATCATGGTGCTGGACTATTTTTTGTTTTGTTTTATTTTCATTTATTTTATTTTACTTTATTAGGGATGTTTATATTTTTAACAACTCTATTGAGTTATAATTTACAAACAATAAAATTCACCCATTTTAAACGTACAGGTGGATGAGATTTGGTAAATGTACACAGGCATGCAAATAGCATCACAGTTAAGGTTTAAAGCATTTTTATTGCCCTAGAATGTTCCCTGTGTCCTTTTACAGTCAATTTTTGTTCATACCTCCAGACCCTGGTAACCATCGATCTGCTTTCTAACACTTTAGCTTGGCTTTTCTGGAATTTCACATGAGTGGAATCACAGTATCAAGTCTTCTATGTCTGGCTCTTTTATTTAGCATGCTGTTCTTGAGATTCTTTGGTGTTGTTGTATGTATCAGTTGGTCATTCCTTCTTAGTGCTATGTAGCATCCCATTGTGTGGATATGCCACTTATTTATTTAGCAGTTGATGAACACTGAGGTTGGTTGGTTCCTTTTGGAGAGTATTATGAATAATGATGCAATTAACATTCATGTACAAGTCTTTGTGTAGATATATGTTTTAATTTCTTTTAGGAAAGTAGCTAGAAGTAAAATTTCAGATCATCTCTTCATGAATGCTTATGAGTGTATGTTTTCAGAAAAGGCCAAGTCATTCCTTGAACACTTTGCTGCTTAAAAATTTCTTCTGCCAGATACCCTAAATCATCTCTCTGAAGTTCAAAGTTCCACATACCTCTAGGGCAGGGAAAAATTACACCAATCTCTTTGCTAAAGCATAGCAAGAGTGACCTTTGCTCCAGTTCCCAATGAGTTCTTCATCTCATCTGAGACCACCTCAGCCTGGGCTTCACTATGCATATCATTATCAGCATTTGGGCACCTATGAAGGAGGCTGGGAGGAGGGAGAGCATCAGGAAAAACAGCTAATGGATGCTGAGCTCAATAACCTGGGTGATGGGATCATCTGTGCTGTAAACCATCATGGCACACAGTTACCTATGTAACAAAGCTGTACATCCTGAAAATAAAAGTTGAAAAAAAAACTCGCCAGACAAGTCTCTAGGAAGTTCCAAACTTTCCCACATCTTCCTGTCTTCTTCTGAGCCTTCCAAACTGTTCCAACTTCTGCCTGTTACCCAGTTCCAAAGCTGATTCCACATTTTCAATTATCTTGATAGTAGTACCCCACTCTCAGTACCAATTTTCTGTACTAGCTAGTTCTTACAATGCTTTAAAGAAATAGCTGATACTGGGTAATTTATAAAGAAAGGAGATTTAATTGACTCACAGTTCCACATGGCTAGGAGCCCTCAAGAAACTTATGATCTTGGCAAAAGGCAAAAAGGGGAAGCAAGGCACATCTTACATGGTGGCAGGAGAAAGAGAGAGAGCAAGGGGAACTGCCACTTTTAAACCATCAGGTCCTATGAGAACTCCCTCACTATCATGAGAACAGCATGGGGGAAACTGCCCCCATGATCCAATCACCTCCCACCAAGTCCCTCCATCGACATGTGGGGATTATAGTTCATGAAGACATTTGGGTGGGAACACAGAGCCAAACCATATTATGTGCCAAGTTCTTCTCGCATTGAATCACTCTTCCTTTCTCTTCTGTAGTTATATCTCCCTCTGCTTTCATGTGTCCCTTATGGAGACCCTTATGATTCCACTGGGCCCATCCAGATAATCCAGGATAATCTCCTCATGTCAGGGTGCTTCACACGAATCACATTTGCAAAGTTCCTTTTGCCACATATGGTAACATGTTCACAGGTTCTGGGGATTTAGGACATGGACGTCTTTGAAGGGCCCTTATTCTGCCTTCCACATATGGTGTACTATACTAATGACATTTGGATGTTAAACCAACCTTGCATTCCTGAGATAAAACCCAGTTGATCATGGTGTATTGTCATTTATACATGTTGCTGGATTCAATTGGCTAAAATTTTGTTAAAAACTTTTGCATCTGTGTTCATAAAGGATATTAATCTCTAGTTTTCTTATGAAGTCTTTGTCTGGCTTTTGTAGCAAAGCAATACTGTGCTCATAAAATGAATTGAAAATTATACCTTCCCCCTCCGTTTTCTGAAAGGATAATTTGTATTATTTTTCCCTAATGCTTGGTAAAACTCACCACCAAATCCACCTTAATATATTTTGCAAAGATATTTTAAATTACTATTTAAATGAGCTTGCTTTGTATAGAGATATTCAGATTTTGTGGGGTTTTTTTTCCTTGAGTCAATCCCAATAGTTTCTATTTCCTAAGGAATTTATCTATTTCACATAAATGGGCAAATTTTTTGGCATAAAGTTGTTTGTAATATTCTGTTATCATTATTTTAATGTTTGTAGGGTCTATAGTGATCTCAGTCATCCAGATATTGATCATGTTTTCTCTTTTTTCTTGATCAATGAGCTAAAAGTTATCCTATCTTATTGGTCTTTTTTAAAAGCTAACTTCGGCATTATTGGTTTCCTCTATTGTTCATCCATTTCACATTTCACTGATTTCCATTCTGATGTTACTTTTTTCTTTTTTCTACTTAAACTTAATTTCTCTTTCTTTCTAGCTTCTGAGAAGCTTAGATCACTTATTTTGTATCTTTCTTCTTTTCTAAAGATACATTTCTTTCTCTAAGGTTTACTTAACTGCATTTCTTACTTAATTGCATTTTTAGCCAGGTGCAGTGGTGCACAGCTGTAGTCTCAGTTACTTGGGAGGGAAAGCTGAGGTGGGGGATCACTCAAGGCCAGGAGTTCAAGGCTGCAGTGAGCTATGATTGCACCACTGCACTCCAGTCTGGGCAACAGAGTGGTATCCAGTCTCTAAAACAAAAAGGAAAAGAAAAGAAATTTGGTTATACTTACATGTTCGTTCATTTTATCATTTCCACATATTTGGGATTTCCCACATCTCTCTCCTCTTCTTGATTCCTAACTGACATTGAAACCAGAGAATACATGCTGTGTAATTTCAGTATTTTTAAGTTTTTAAGACATATATTATCGTTTATTATCTGGTCTACCTTAAAGAATGTTCTAAGTGCATGAAAAGAAAGTGTTCTGCTGTTGTTTGGTGAAGCATTCCATAGTTATCACTATATTTGATCCAGTTGGTTGATAATGTTGCTCAAGAGGCCAGTATCCTACTAGTTGTTTATTTACATGTTCTATCAATTACTGACAGAACAATGTTGAAATCTCCAACTGTAATTGTTCACTTGTCTATTTCTCTTTTCAATTATGTTTCAATATTTGCTTCATATATCCTGTAGCTCATTGTCAGATGCATTTATGGTTGTTTTCTCTCCCTACTGTATTCACCTTTCATCATAATAAAATACTTTTCTTTGTCTTTAGTAATGTTCTTTATATTAAAGTCTACTTCATCTGATTTTAATACAACCACTCAAGCCCTTGCATGTTTATATTTGTACAGTATACATTTTTCTTTCCTTTTACTTTCAACCAATTTGTGCCTTTGAAATTAAAGTCCATCTTTTATAAGTGGCACATAGTTAGACCTTGATTTTTCATTCAGTCTGACAACGTCTGCCTTTTGATTAGAATGATTAGCACATTCATATTTAATATGATTATTGACATGATTTAACTTAGGCCTGCCATTTGGTTTTTCTCTTCCATTTTTGTCCTATTCTTCTTTTCCTACTTTAATTGTGTTAAATATTTCTTAGTATACAATTTTAACTTTTCCAACTATTAGTTATATTTATTTGCCTTCTTTATCTTTTTGGTGGTTGATTCCTGATGAAAACATACATCTTTAACATGATACAATATTATTCAAGTTAATATTTACTTACTCCAAGTAAAACATAGAAATTTTGTGACAAGTTCAATCAGTCTTCCCACATTATATGGTCACATGTATTACACATATATACAATATGAACCTCAAAATACAGTCATATGTCTTATAAATAAATTAAGAGAGCAAAATAAATACACATGTGCGTGGACACACACACACACACTCTATTACCATTTCCAGTTCTATCGATTCCTTCTCATAGATCTGATTTATTGTCTGATGTCATTTACCTTCTGCTTGAAGGACTTCTTGTAGCAATGTAGCACAAGCGTGTTACCAATAATTTATTTCAATGCTTTTTCTTTATCTGGAGATGTCTTCATTTTGTCCTCATTTATTTTAAGTCAAATTTTCTGAGGTATAATTTACATACATTCAATATTATCCTTTTTAGCTTCGCAGTTCTGAGTTTTGATTGACAGAAATAGTCCTGTAACCATTTCCAAAATCAATATATAAAACACTTTACTACTTCCAAATTCTTCAATACCTCTTTGCAATAAATTTCTCTTCCCATTCCTAGGCCCTGGCAGTCATTGATCTATTTCTTGTTTCCATGGTTTCACCTTTTTTTAGAATGTCATATAAATAGAGTTGTCCACTACATAGCCATTTGTGTATTGCTTATTTCACTTGACAAAATGGAATTGAAAATCATCCATGTTGTTGGATTATCACAGGTTGTTTCATTTTATTACTATTATACATCGTATAGATGAAAACAGTTTGCCCATTCCCCTATTGATGGACATTTGGGTTGGTTTCCATTTTTGGCTCTTATGAATAGAATTGTTCTAAAACTCCACATATAGATTCTTGTGTGAACATAAGTTTTCATTTCCTTTGAGTAAACAATAGTAGTGGGATTACTGGATCTTATTGCAAGCATGTGTTTAACTAAAAAATTGGCCAACCTGGTTTCCAAAATGATTGCATCTTTTGCATTCCTACAGAAATATGTGATCATTCCAATTTCCCTGTTTCCTTACCAGCACTTGGTTTTGTCAGGTGTTTGTTTTTTTTTTTTTTTCCATTTGCAAAGGTATGTAGTTCTACCTCATTTTATTTTGAATCGGATTTTATCTAATTTCTAGTGATATGAGCACCTTTTCATGTGAGTTTATCATCCATGTATCTTCTTTTATATAGTATCTACTTAAACTTTTGCAAATTACAAAATGTTCATTTTTAATTGAGAAATAATAATCGTATATATTTATGGTGTACAATGTAATGTTTTGAAATATACATACATTGCGGAATGATACATCATATCACTAGCACAAGGTTAACATCAAGCTAGTTGACACGTCCAATATGTAAGAAACTTTCAAAATGTAATAATAAGAAAACAATCATATATATTCTGAATGCAGGTTTTTATCATATACATTTTTAAAAGAACTTTTCCCTGTCTATGGCTTGTCTTTTCATCTTAACGAGGTCTTTTAAAGAACAAAAATTTTCTATTAATTCAAATTTATCAACATTTTCTTTTACAAAGCATGCTGTTTAGAATCATATTTAAAATTTTTTTACCTATGCCAAAGTCACAACGATTGTCTTTTACGTATTATTCTACAAGTTTTATAGTTTTAGATTTTACATTTAAGTTTGTAATCTATTTTGAGTTAATTTCTGTGTATGGGAGAAGGTAAGGGTCAACGCTCACTTTTTTAACAAATGGATGTTCAGTTATTCCAGGACCATTTGTTGACAAGTCTATGCTTTCTTCATTGACTTGCCTTTATATCTTTGTCAAAAATCAATTGGCCATAAATATGTGGTCTATTTTAGGATTCTGTATTTTTTTTCACTGATACATGTGCCTCTTTTATATAAGACCACATTGTCTTCATTACTGTAGTTTTATAATAAATCTTAAAATCAGGTTGCATATGTACATACTTTATCTTTTTTCTTCTGTATCCATGTTGTTTTGAGTGTTCTAGTTATTTTGACTTATCAGCTGGTCAGCTTCTATAAAAATTGTGCTGACATTTTGCTTGGGCTTGCATTGAATCTATGGACCAACATGAGGATAATTGATACATTAAAATATGCAATATCTCAATTCAGAAGCATGACATATGTCTATGCATATTTAGGTCAAGAGTAGGCAAACTTTTTCTACAGAGGGCCGGAAAGCAGAAGGATGTGTCTGAAGTCCTTCTGCACTGTCCACCTGGAAGCTGTTTCTCAGCCCCACAAGTCCACTTTCCAAGGCCACTATGCCTGGGGTGCCAGTCATCATAGGATTCAGGGACCAAGAGGGTGGTGTGCAATAGGAAACTGCTCCTTCCTCCTCCACAGATGTCAGAAAGGTTAGAACATCTGTGGAAAACTCAGACATCTATACTGGCATACATTAATCTCTCCAGCAAGGCTGGAACAATTTACAAAGGAAAATCCTACACAGGAGGGGGCGAGCGAAGCCAGATTCCAAGCCAGACATTTCTCAGGATATACAGAGAAAGACCTAAGGTTTGCTCACAACCACTTCTTCATGGGCAGGCCTCGGTAGAAAAATACCTCCTTCCAAAAATTCTCGTACAGCCTTCCCCTTGTGACTCTCCTACCTCTTGAAGAACATTATCCCTACCCAGAGAGAATCACCTAACACACAAAACACCCCAGCCCATCAGTTCCTCCACCATCATGATGCATTTACTGAACCTGAGTCATTCAGCCTAGGGTTCAGTACTGGCCAGATGCTGGTACTGGTCCTCAAACCTCCAGCTTTCATAGATGGTTTAACGGAGGAAACTCAGGCATCCTCAGGATAAACATCAGGGTGGTATCTATTTGAGGGAGGTTAGGGTTGTTCCAACTTAAGTTGCAGGCATACCCACTTTTTTTTTTTTTTTTTGAGACAGAGATTTACTCTGTTGCCCAGGCTGGAGTGCAGTGGCGCCATCTCGATTCACTGCAACCTCTGCCTCCTAGGTTCTCCTGCCTCACCCTCCTGAATAGCTGGGACTACAGGCACGCGCCACCACACCCAGCTAATTTTTGATTTTTTTTTAGTAGAGACGGGGTTTCACCATATTGGCCAGCCTGGTCTCGAACTCCTGACCTCATGATCTACCTGCCTCGGCCTCCCAAAGTGCTGGGACTACAGGCGTGAGCCACTATGCCCAGCAGGCATACCCACTTCTATCATTGACATCCATCTGTGAGGGCAATACCACATGCACACACACAAACAAATGCACACACACACACAGACTCTCATGCACACACACATGCACACACACAGAGACTCTCATGCACACACATGCACACACACAGACTCTCATGCACACACACATGCACACACACACACTCTCATGCGCACACACACACAGACTCTCATGCACAAACACACACACACAGACTCTCATGCACACACACACTTTTCTCCAAGGCAAACACTGATTCTCAAGGATAACATTAACTGCAGAGTGAAGAAGGAAATTCTAGCAATGTGAAATACTTCCTTCTCTGAAGTCATTAAGTGGTATCTATACGGGGCTTTGCAGCGTTAGGATTGGCTCCATGTCTACGGTATGCAGATGTTCCCTTGTGTGCCCAAGAGACTCTATGAAAAGATCATTCTAATAATGGTTTCACTAACTTTTTATCCAAGGGTCTTTGCTCTCCATAGTCATAATCTTAGAAAAGAAAAAGGTGTGACCCTTTATTCCAGTTAAAAATGTGACATCATAACAGCACCTAAATTCCACCTGAAAATATTACTTGCTAGATTGCACTCAGCTGCTTGCGAGAGGTGGGGGGTTTTCTTACACATCTGTGCATGTGTTTTTAAACTGTGTTGTTTTTTAAAACTCTCTGGTTAATAGAGCTGCTTAAAAACACATCCTAATAAGTATTTTTTTTCATTCTAAAGCACTACAAATATTCCAACAAACCAGTTAATAGCTCTAAGTCTTTCGCTGTTCTGAAAGAATTTATAACTCAAGGTAAAGGAACAGTATATTATTTGTTTCATTTCAAGATAAAAAAAAATAAGCCTGAATTCTCCCCTTCTGAAAATCCCCTGATTTATGGCTAACACTGTTTCAAATCAAATCAAACAACCCCAGCTGTGAAGTCAGTGTCTAAAGGAAAATGATTTAACTCAGAAGAGAAATAAAAATGGAAAAAGATGATTTTATGCTTCCTCTCAGTGTTGGGTGGTTGACATTTGTATCTTAGTAACAGGAGGGGTCTGGAGTCTGAGGTCTGCAATGGTGGTGTCATCCAAGAAAACCACACATTTAACTTAGTCCTTGCTTCTGGGTCTTTGCAAGCAAGTGGATGAGCAAGAGTCATTTAATGATGTGAACATGAATCTGCTTGCACTTCACCCTCTAGCAATTTATATCAATCACATTTTATTTGGCTTAGAAATAGTTACCTAAAACAGTAGGATTGTTTATCTTTCTCATTTTTCTTCAAATATGCGTGCTTCAAAATTACTTCAATAATTACATTACATTCATTTATCTGAATTTATTAGTTAATAATTATGGTTTAAATGTCTTTTGACGTCTCACTGTGAGTTAAGAGCTGTAGTCAAATAAAGAAGCAGGGGATGCATCCTATTTCTCTCCATTCTCAGGTATAAAGGCTAACAAAGCCAACATAAATAAATAAATTACAATGCACACTTTTGAAGACTGCCCTATTAGAGCAAAGATCTAGCTGCTTTTGTAGTTGCATGAATCTGGCATCCCCCAAACCCTTCGGCATTTTCAATATTACTATAATAAAATTCCTTCCCTAGTGTCTCTTGGTATTGGTAACTCTCTGTCTATTGAGTTTGTCATTTTATAATTAAGCATCAGTTCTTCCAGGATTCCTCCTGCTTCTACTGAGAAAATCAGGTTATCTAGGGTTCCCAGAATCCACCAATAATAAAACATCCAAAATAAAACAAATAAATTAAAAATCTACATTGAAATGGCAAATGCTTTGGAAGCCATAAGCTGAACTTCCATTCCATGGTATGCCTCAAGAATAGAGTCGTGATCAATGTTCTGATCTGCAGGGATCTGACTGGTTATGGGACCTCCAAAAATAAAATAAATGCTTCCGCCTAAGGTTATTGCTCTGCCTGCAAAATCAGAAAAACTAATCTGGCAAGTGGGTCTAGTCCTAACTCAAGTTGCCTTCCTGGGATTCACAGTCTTTGTCCAGTTCTCGGAGCTAAGTCAGTTTTAGACATGGAGTTCTTATGGAGGGGGAGGTCAGCTTCCTTGAGGAAGAGCCCTGTAGTGTGGCTATTTATGCCAAGCAGGGAAGTAAGTGTAAGGAGACTTGGGCAAGTCCCCATGGGAGAATCACAGAACAGACCCTTAGGCTTTGGGAGTAAAGCCATGCTGTCTTATGCTAACATTAATTTTCTATTTGAAAAGCAACTTCTTGCTTGATTTCAAGATCTGGTAAAGATAGAATGATCACCGTGGATCCCTGAGTGACCATGTAACTCAAACTGTTCTTCATTAGTTGGATGTTATCTGACCCACAGAACCATTAAAAATGGGATGTTCATAGCAGCATTCCATTATAAAATGGAAATGGCATTCTACACTCTATCAACTGTCCATTGCTACACTCTCCTGCTGATTTTGCCTGGGCTCACAAGGGTACAGTGGGATTCACTGGGAGCCATTGGTGTAACAATGCACTGTGTGTCCATATAAGATGGGTCCAATCAGACCTGGAAAGTATGAGAAATCTGCTTAAGCAAGTGGCCAAAACTACTATAATAGTTGATACTTCTCTTCGTCTCTTTTCTATCAACCACATCTCCGACCTCACCAATCTTTTAGTCCTCCCCTAACCCAACAATTCATATGCTTCCCACATACAAAATACACTCACCCCCTCCAAAGGCCTCTAGAGTTTCACCCAATCATGTCATCAGACTTACAATCTCTTTATCTTTATTCAGGTTTAGACAAGACTTTTCGATATCAGTAACTCTTTCTTTCTTTTCTTTTTCTTTCTTTCTTTCTTTCCTTTTCTTTTCTTTTCTTTTTCTTCTTTTCTTTCTTTTTCTTTCTTGAGACAGGGTCTCACTGTCACCCAGGCTGGAGAGCAGTGATGCCATAATGGCTCACTGCAAACTCAACCTCAAACTTCTGGGCTCAGGCAATATTCCTGCTTCATCCTCCTGAGTAGCTGGGACCACAGGTGTGCACCACCATGCCTGGCTAATTTTTTGTTAAATTTGTTGTAGAGGCAAAGTTTTGCTATGCTGTCCAGGCTGGTCTCAAACTCCTAGCCTCAAGTAATCCTCCTGCCTCGGCCTCCTAAATTGCTGGGATTATTGGTGTGTATCAATAACTCTTAATCTAGAGATATGTGAACTAAAAAGTCAAATTATCTGCCCCCACATATCCAACACACAATGTTGAGACAAGAACAGGGTAATTGCAGTCAATGGTCCCACTTAAAAAAGAAAGTAATGATAGGCATACAGTAGTCACTGGCCCATAGCAATTCTGAAATACACCCAGAAAGATCTTGTCATGTACCTCCAAGGATCGTGAAGTGTTCCATGATTAAGGCTTAATTCTGCTCCCTAACAATTGCTTGTGGTTCTTGGCTCCTTCCTCTTAAAGATCCCAGCCTTGCTCTGTGAGAGCTTTTTCCTTCCCATAAGCAGTGTCTTGCAGTTGGATGTGAGCAGTTTTTCCTGCCTGTTTCCTGCCACAGAAAGTCAGGGAACAAAAGCCTCTTTGAATTTTGATTTGATCCTGTCTCTTTCAGTCCAAGTTGGTAAATCCCTTTAAAGACATTGTGAGCTATTTATAGAATGTTTGCAGTTCACCTTGTGTCCCAATCTAAAACCATCATTTCTTTGAAGACAGATCACTCTACTTTGTGCCTCACCGAGAACTTCTGGAGGACAATTCCCTGAAGATTCTTTAAAGTGCGTTTTTCTAGCTGAGGAAGTAACCAGGTAGCTACCATCTTAAATCTTCAGAGATCTTACAGTCATGTCCTTCATCTAATCCTTAAGCTGTGACTATTTTTTAGTTGAGACTTTCTCCTGCTCCCCCTACACATAGAATATCTTTCAATGCTTTAGCTCAGCAAACTTCTTGCTCTGAGGTATAAAACTCAGGGCAGGCTGCTTTCTGGGGCCCCTCAGCTGCAGTGTGAAGGCTGCTAGAAGGCTGTTGTAGACTGCATTTTGCTGTCAGGTGCAAAGAGCTACCTGGCCCAAAGTCATGCCCTTGCCCAACTGATGGACATCCAGTGACTGAGCTAGTGGAGGCAATTTGAGAACCAAATCAGGACAACTCTAATGGGCCATTTTAGCTCAGAGCTCCCAGTGAGATCAGCCAAGGCAAGGGTCCTGTGCCTAGTCCTACTTCATTTCTATCCCTTCCATAGGTGTTGACCCCACAAACATGACATCCTTTAGAAACGTCCCTAATAACCATTAAGCACACAAAACTTCCTCTCAGAGTCTGCTTCCCAAAGAATTTCTACAACACCATTTTTCAGATAAAATGATAAAGCAGAAAATTCCTGCCTTAACCCATCACTTGGCATGGGTGCTGGGGACTGAGACTGCCTAAGTATTTGCATCTGGCTTAAGATCACCAAGGCTGACCGGGAATTTGGAACTGGACTCTGAACTGTATTTCTAAGAGAGCAGGTAGATAACGTCCTACCAAGAGAACTACAGAAGCTTGGGAATGCGGGGCAGGAGCTTCACTTCTGCTGATAGCAGACAAGATCCAGTAGATTAATAATTGCTTGTTGTCCAGGGTAGCTATAGGAGGTGACTCACAGAGAGTTCCAATAGCACACAAAAGAAGGAACTTTATCTCATTCTCTCTACCTCATATCCTCTTTCCTTAAAAATTTCAGTAGAAAATAAAGAATCTAGGCATTTTAGCAAATGAATGAGAAAGAGCAACGTACCAATTTAATTCACTTATTTTGGCCTTCAGTGTTTTCGTTGTGTAGATGTCGTGTTAATTAGAATTAATTCCAGTAAGAGGTAAAGGAAGATTAACTAGGTTTCATTTATGCAATTTTTCTAATTGTCACCTCCCATGGTCTTTTGAAATATTATGTTCCAAGCTATTATAATTTTCTAAATTGCATTTTAACACATTTTTGGGGAGAAGACTTTGATTTAAAAGTATATACCTGTTAAACAATGAACTAATAAAACATCATATAAAAAAGAATCTATCAAATAGTCTTCTGACTGCACTTATTTATCAAGCCATGAAATTAAAATAAAAATACATGATTTCAAGACATTCATAAGTATTTATGACTTAAGATTAGTAGAAATGGTGAATGTCGTTTTAAAGTGTTAGCATCAGCAAATCTGTGTGGGTCTGCAAGATCCTCAATTCTTGCCTTCTCAGAAGAAAGAATTCGACTGAGGGGCATAAGGCAGAGTGAGAAACTGAGGCAAGTTTTAGAGCAGGAGTGAAAGTGTATTAAAAAGTTTTAGAGCAGGAACAAAAGCAAGTAAAGTACACTTGGAAGAGGGCCAAGTGGGCTACTTGTGAGATCAAGTGCAGCGTTTGACCTTTGACTCGGGGTTTTATGCGTTGGCATACTTCCAGGGTGTTGTGTGTCTTCCACCCTGATTCTTCTCTTGGGGTGCACTGTTTGCATGTGCTGTGGCCTGCCAGCACTTGGGAGGGGTCACATGTTCAGTGTTTACTGGAGTTGTATGCATGCTCACTTGAGGCGTTCTTGCCTTACCAGCCAAGTGTTCCTAGAAGAAGATTAGGTACCACTTAAACTGTGCCATTTTGCCTTAGTTCACATGCTTGAGCCCACTCACCTAACTCCTGAGATGTCATCAGGAAGCTGCTGATCACCAGTTTCAGGTGTTTCTGTCTATTGGGAGATCGCCTCTCCTGGTGCCAGCTGTGACCAATTATTATTGTAGCCAGACAGTTTGACAACTGCCTGATCATCACCTGATGGCCTCCTGACATGCCTGGTGGGAAAGGCCCTCTTCTGTCCTGCTCATGTCTGACTATCTACCTACTCTAACAAAAATAAGGAAAAGTGTATAAAGGGAAAAGGGCATAACTCAGTAATTGTTCTAAATTATCCTAAAGTTCTAAAGACTAGCCCCAAAATACCTCAGAGCTAAAACCCCTCTGAAACCCCCTCCTTAGCAAAAACTCTTAACTTTTTACACCTATAAATATTTATTAAGAATTAAGATGTATTTCTTAATACAGCTCCAAATTTATAATCAAACAAGGAAATACCGACAGCTGTTTACAGATATTCCCTAAACAAGAGCCATGAATGAAATCCATTTGAAGCGGCTACTGCTGTCTGTGGTATATACCCTGGGGTTCATTGTCACGCACTGAGAAAGAATTCAGAACACAGACACATGTGGGTGGGTTAAGGAGCAGAAAGTTTAACAGAAGAAAGGAGAGAGGAGGGGAGAGCAGCTCCTTATGAGCAAGAGATATGTGGAAAATGGAGAAGGCAGAGGACCGCAGCAGATTTTATAGGCAGGCTGGAGAAGGTGGTGTCTGATTTACAGAAGGCTCACAGATTTGTTCAATTAGGTATGACATCTACATAGTGTGCTGGGAAGGCTAGTTGGCCCACCCTAATCTTCTTATGCAAATGGACTGTCCAGTTGATTGGCACCATCTTGTCTGCTCCTTTACAGTACAGGTGGCTAGCAGAGAAGGGAAGATGGGACCGCCATCTTGAATATCTTTAGTGCTTAGTTCCTGCCGGCATTCACCTGTGCAAGCTCCCAGCTTGCAGGCTACTCTGTTGGAAAATTAGCTGGGGCTGCTTTTCATTAAAAAGAAAAGCCTTACCAAGGACTCCCATACCCTTACTATCTGCCTAAGTAATTGCTTCTTAACTCTTATATCACATTCAGTACATTGGAAGTAGAAATGTAAAACAGAATAATTTTAACACTTATCTCTTGATACTCTTTAAGATGTCCTTTTATAGACAAAATAAATTTTTTTAAATTTATATTCCCATCTCTGCATTTTAAATATGTTGTTTATCTGTGGTGGGGGTTTTTGTGGAGAAAGCAGGCAGGGGAGTGAAATGGAAGAACTCGGTCCCTTAACAGACCCACAACAGCTACGGTCTTAAATCTAAAACAAGTACTGGCCCAAGGGTGGGGACCAAAAACCCCCAACCATCTTAGTTCTGGTTTCAGCTGTCCAAGGCAAGGCCAGATCTACACATGGGCCAAGAAGATAGAATGGTTTATAAAGTGCCGCAATCAATGATGGAGACAAACAAGATTACCCAAACAAATGACACCTGTCAAGATAATTCAGTTTGTTAATTTTACTAGCTAATAATCCTCCATTACAGCTTTATATATGGGAGACAAACCAGTCTCATCTGTATGACATAATCAATCAATTATAAAAGTCACTATGTGAGCTTTGGAGTACTGAAAGATCTCCCCCAGGCTTTGCCTTCACCTGAAATCATAAAATAGATATATAAGTGAGATTTCAGACAAGCTAAACACAATGTAGTTTGAGAGACTGGACTCTCAGGAGCTCAGAGGAGCCACAATTTGCAGCTCTGAAGCACAACTCGCCTGATTTTCAGATGTGGCTGTAGGCTCTTAGTTACACCCGTGCAGATCACTTTATCTGAACTCTAGGGAATAAATGAATGAATTCAGTTAAGCCAATTGCTCTTGTCTCTGGCGTTAATCAAATCCCAGGCCATGCTAATGGGATCCATCTCATTCAACACACGCTCTTATTCCATTCACAAAGTGCTGTTGCCCACAACACCCTGGCAGCTGTTTCAAGTTAGGGGAGTTTTCAAAGTATTTGAAGGGGACAAATAGGTTACTTCCAATTCTTGACTTTCTTATTTAGTCTAGTATCTTGTAAGAAAGATACTTTGTGAAATCATTCTACTGGTAAAAGTATATATCATCAAAATTAGCAGGCATACCTATAGCAGGTTCACAGATTAAACAGAATGCCCTTTACACAACTATAGTCAATATGGGTTGTTCTTTTAATGTTCTAAGGCTGTGTCCACCGAAATCCTGCATCTTGCATTTGTATTCCTGGTCTCTCAGGGATTGTTTGGTTCTGTTGTTCTTTATTTCTAACACTATCACTAGATCCAGCAGGCACTGTGGAGCACGTATTACACATACTACACATATTACACATACTCTTATCTTCTGTATATGGGATATATGACTCAGAAGTAACAGCAAGTCAGATTAAACCTCTTAGGGAAAATCAACAGCAAATACAAGCTCACAGGCTGTGTGTACGGTTGACTTGTACATGACTTTGGATGCAAATTGACACAAACACCTCTCCATATTACAGTCATTTTTAGAGGGCAGGCAACATTCTTGGAGGGACCTGAATTGCTAGGTAATTAAAATGTATGTATGTAGAATAAAATAATCTTGGAAATAAGAGATTTCCATAAGCGTTCTCTCTAAAATAAGGTCACGTTCTTTGAGGTAGAGATTCTGTGCCTTGTGGAAGGAAAGCCACTTCATAAAGCAGCACAAGAATAGCCAGTTATTGAAAGGGCTATTATAAAATTACTAGCCAATGGTATTTGCTGCTCTTACAATTTGTCAATCCATTCATCCCTAGGAAAAAGATAGCATAAAAGAGAGGTCTGTTCATAGGTAGAAGCAGTTTGTGGGAACGCTTTGGAAATGTAGAACCATTGTTTTTGATGACCATAAGAAAAAAAAAGGGTGCAAGAGGGCAGCACTATGAAGGGCCCCTGGAATAACAGCACAAAGCGAGTTAGATTCAAAGAGTGGAGTAGACCTTTGTCTAAGGGGCTTATCCTGACAAATTCAACTTTGAAGGCAGCCCGGGTCATTCTTGGAAGAGGCTATTCTTTGTCTCCAGTGACCCCAGAGACACCATATAAAGGTGGGGTGATGATGCCGCAGCCGGGACCAGGTCCCAGTTGCGGTGGACAGGACAGAAGGGACTGGATGGGGCAGCAGGCTGGGGCGCCACCAGGTACAAGCAAAGCCCAGGGATACGGCCCCTCTCCGTCCCGGCTGCTCGCTGCGCCCCCTCCGGGCCGTGCAGGCTCCGGCTCCCGCGCCGGGGCTGCCTCTCACGGATTTCATCCTGGTGGGAGGCAGTGCCCAGAGCCTCTTTTTCCTTATCTCACAAAACCCTAAAAGCCAAGCCCCTACAACCAGCAGACAAAACTGCTCCCCGAGCTTCGGCTCTTTCCTGCTTTCCAGGCGTGTCTCCGGCAATAACTTACTTAGTGGCACGGGGAGAAAGGTGGGGACTGGGGGGTCGGGAGCCGAAACCCAAAAGATTCCCCCAGCATGGAGCACCCACGTTTCCAGTGTCATGTTGGAGAGGCGGGGGATGCTTGTTGGTTTGTGCCTAGCCCACCCCCACCAAGCCCGGTCCTCGGCGCGCTGAGACGCTAGCGGGTGTGGGCGGCGGGCTGGGCGTCTCTTGGTCTGTGGCTCTGTCCTGCCCGCCCCCGCCCCTTCCTCCCGGACCGCGCCGGCGCTGTGCGGCCTTTTCCCCAGCACGCGGCGCTGCGCTCGCTTTTATCTTGGAGCCGCGTCGCTTCGTGCGCTGCCAGCGGGGTTGAGCCAGTCGGCTGGAATTGAGTAGCATTCATTGAATCTGCGGATTTCATGACGTCTCTCTGCGTGGTCCATCACTTTTCTCCTAACCGGGGATTTTTTTTTACTTCTGCCACTCTTATCTTTCCCCGCTTCATTCCACCCAGTCTCCCTCCCCCGTCCCTGCCCAAACGCGTGCCCCTCCGCCCCTCCTTTGGCCCCGGTGCCCAGCCCTGCTCTCCGCGCTCGGCCGGAGGGAGCCAGTCCGGAGACGGCTGCACCTGGCTGGAGAGGCTGGGCGGGCGGAGGGGTGGAGACCCGCGGGCGCCGGGAAGCCGGACCTGGAGCAGGAGCAGCTGCGAGCAGAATGGAGTCTCCTAACAGCCTCTCGGGGCTGATGTGAAATTTGACCACCTGATTCCAGTTTTTTTCTTTTCCTTTTCTTTTTTGCATTTCCTTCCCTCGCCATCCGTCGTGTAGTGAATTGTTCAGTCTTGCTCCGTTTCGAGAGAGGAGATCATGATTGAGTGAAGCCACCCCGTCCGCAGCCAGGTAAGCGGTGCGCTGAGCTGATCGCAGGCGAGGAGCTGGCGTCCACCTGGGCGAGGCGTTCCGTGCTCTCGGGTCCTCGCTTCCCCGCGTCCCCTTCCCCAGCTCCGCCGTCGCCCCAGGCATCTCCACTCTCATGAGAAACATTGTACCCAAGTCAGCCGAAAGGCTAGGGAGAAGCCGGTTACATAACAGAAGGGGAATCTGTTTCATACGGTTTTCATTAGCGACTGAAACTCGCACGGGGGGCGGGGGGAGGAGGGGTCTGCATCCTTGGGCTTGCAGAAACCCAGTCAGTTATTGCAGACATCATTTCAACATCCGCTGGCAAAGACGAAATGCACTGATTAACTGGCAGGGGCGGCTTGTGGTGTAGTCATTTACAGTTGGGAAAAGCCCATTGTCTTTGTGGAAGGCAGTCTTCTTGTTCTGCTTTGCATGGAGAGGAGACAACACGAGAGGGAGGAAAAGTGAGGGTTGGGGACAAACATGCGGAGAATGGGAAACAGAATACTGTAACTCCTAACTGTTCTCTATCCGTAAAACCGAAGATGTGATATGAATCACATATCGAAGTGAATAGGAAGATCTCCCTAGGAGTAAACTGAATTATTTTGTAATTGGAAGGGTAGAAAAGACGCTTTAGATAAAATGAGATGTGTGTGGCATATAGGGGACTGGATGGCTGTGGATATTTGCTTCCCTGTGGATATATTTTCATTTTCATCAAGACATTAAGCTTGGATTAGTTTTTAAGTGAAATAACATCAGTATTCCCAATACCCAATAAAAGCCCAGTGGATCCACAGGTACATGTGTTGTACTAGGTGCAATATGGAGAGATTCTCAGGAGAAAAATATATCTTAATAGAAACAGCCACAGAGATAGGGTGAGGTTAGTGGAAAAACAAAATACCAGAATTTTCCAAAGAATTCCGCCTCCAAAAAAAAAAAAAAGGAAGAGAAAAAACAAAACAAAACACCACTACTCCAGTGTTTGGGAGTTGGAGATGTATTATATGTTTAGAGTGTTTCCCAACTGCTGTTATCCAAAGTCTGTCGGTCCCGGGGAGCCCCACGGTACCGGGGGCAATGCCACATCCTGCTAGCCCTGTTCCTTGCCTGCCTTTCTTTTGCTGAAAAAAAACGGAGAAAGGTGATGTCCAGGAACTGCTTAGGGAGAAAAAAGGGCTTGCTACCGTCAGGGCTGAGCTAACTGAGCTTCGCCCATTTTGCCTGGAGAAAGAGAAAGAGCTCGAGTCTCCATGGCGACCCAGGTGGGAGGGAAGACCGCAGCTCCAGTTACAGGGGAAAAAAATTGGACAAAACTTTCCCGGCTCCAGGCAAGGGAATAAGCCAGCCACGTGCCCTGTGGCGGGTCCCAGGGCATCAGTTGTGCCCAACTCCCTGACGGCGACGCTCGAGAGGGCGCCCAGAGCTGGTCGGTGTCCCTCAAACCTCCCGTAAGTTGCCCGGGGGCCGCCGAGGTGGTGGTTCCCGAGCGGGTTCCGGATTCAGCACCAAGGCCAGAGCCCAGGAGCCGCGGTTGCAGCCTCACCGGTCTGCAGCCCCCAGCGAACGGTACCCACTTCTTGGTCGCTGGAGGTCAATCACTTTCTATAAAGAAACGAGTCTTTGGCTCGTGCAGAATCTGGATATCAAATTACCCACGGAATTACGTGAGGCAAAGAAGCTTGCAAATCATCCATTTTATGCATGGCGGTGCATCGGGGAAACTATTCAGAATCAAGAACACTGGGACAGGGAAAGACCTGAGCTGAACTGAGAGTGGAGACAGAATTCCGTCCTCAGGGGGAGAAAAAGGACGTGCGCGCTCACAGACAGACACAGACACAGACAGACACACACACACACACACACTCTCACACACACTGTGATCCGTCCCTGACGAGGGTTGCTAGTTTCAGCTGAGTCCCTTTGGCTTTCAAAAGCATGCATCCCTTGCCCTCTCATGCTTCTCTCTTTAACTTTTTGTTGGGCATAGATGGCAGAAGGGAGCTGTGGAAGCACCCTGGTCAGCGAGAGGCCAGCCAACCAAGTTCGCTTGTTCGTTCGTGCTTTCTTTTTTTCTTTTTCTTTTTTTTTTTTTTTGAGATGGAGTCTCGCTCTGTCACCCAGGCTAGAGTGCGGTGGCTCTATCTTGGCTAACTGCAAACTCCGCCTCCTGGTTTCAAGCAATTCTCCTGCCTCAGCCTCCTGAGTAGCTGGGATTACAGGCGCGCACCACCACGCCCAGCTAACTTTTGTATTTTTAGTAGAGATGGGGTTTCACCATGTTGGTCAGGCTGGTCTCGAACTCCTGACCTTGTGATCCGCCTGCCTCAGCCTCCCAGAGTGCTGGGATTACAGGCGTGAGCCACCGTGTCCGGCCCAACCAAGTTCTTTCTAAGGGTCCTAGGACTCAAGAGGGTGGAGAAATAGTTTCCTCTCAGTCTAGACCTGGAAGAAATCAAAACGACACTGGTGAGCTCCCAAAAAGGAGAGAGAGTGTGTTAGCAAGATGAGAGCCAGTGATCACATCTTCAAGCCTGTGTGTGAGCAAGGTGGCTACATTTCCTAGGTTGCAGGCATAAGAAACCGAGAAACCGAAAGGAGTCTCTTCTCTTAATACAAACAAGGAAGAAACTGCAGGAGGGGAGGATTTATTACCATTCCAGTTCCATTTCAACATTTATACAGGGAAAACAGGTAAGTCCATCAAGCCCTCTGCTCTCACTTTACCGGAAGCTGGTCTTTGTCCTGCTCTCATCCTTTGTAGTAGGTCCCCCACCACACCACTGTACTGATATGAAGAGGAAAAATAATACAGGAAGGTGACAGTCATATTTTATATGGAATGCCTGTAAGATTGCCATCCAGGTGTTACAAGGTACAATTTGAATTGCATAGTCCTGGCAAGGTTTGGCAACTGGTTGGAAATGTTGATAATTCTTCACCAGTATCCCTGGCTGCTTTCCTGTTTTGTGGATGCACTCGTGTATGAGGTCTTGAGCTGGTTCTGGTTTGTTATTTTTAATGGTAAACAAGATATGATCCTGGTTTTCCTTGCTGGACTTTCCAAGTGTGACATGTTGTTTCTAAAGATATTGCATGCTGAGCACTCAGGATGTGGTTAAAGCCGTGTGTTTATACCTTCCAGTCTTTTCAAATGATTGCTAGTGAAGACAGAGCAATCTATTTCAAACCTAAGCAAAAGGATGAGTTATTACACTATTTCTTACATTTCAGTTCCTGATAGGTATTGGCAAGTTTATCCGTAATTTAGTTGATGAAAGGGTTGCTACCTAAAGTAGACAGAAGAAGTGATGCATGGAGTATTAAACAAAGCAGCTGTTCCCTGGGCTTTGTTCCGTCTGATATTATCAGCAGAAGGGAAGTAGACATTCATTATGAGGATGAAGCTATACAAGAATATAGACTGTTAGATAAACAAAGTATTTCTGAGTTCTAAAGTTCAATTTCTCTTATAAATTAAAAAAGGGGGGTGGTGTCAATAATCTAGGTATATGAAATTACTCAGTCAATAATCTTTACTTCTGGTAGATTCCATGCTCACATATTCAGTTCTTATGCACCAAACTATGACTTGTTTTCTTCCTATTGATGAACAAAGTGTCACTATGCCCTTTGCAGTCAATAGCATACTCAAAAATAATTGGTTTACTCATTTCAAATAAGATTTGTTAAGGAGAGCAAATTGTGAAAATTTGCCCCCATTTACTTGGTTGCATTTTGCTATTTTAAAAAAGTCGTTTTGATACCTCATCTAGGTATTGCCTAAACAATAGTTACCTCATCTAGGTATTGTCTAAACATTGGTATGTAGTGTTTTCCTTTGTGTGACACAGGTCTTTAACACAGAGGACTTACATGAACTGTTTCCCTTGAGAACATAGAAGGACTTTTAATTCAGTCTCGTATTCCTCCCTATCATCTCAGTCTACCTCTACTTTATAGGGGAAAAAAATTACAATAGTTATTTAAGAAGTGATAGAAAAAAATTCACTGGAGATTAAAAATAAAATACCCTTATGGAGTCTTAACCCCATTCACGGATTTTCGCAGGTAGAAAATGTGCTGTCCTCAAAGGTTTAGTGTTGACCACGTAAACCTTAATGAAAACAAGATAAACCCTCTTCATGGAAAGGCAGGCAGATAAGGTGAAGCTCTTCTCTTTTTCACCAGTTCTTCCTTTATCAAATGATATGTAAGTAATATGGAAATGGAAATGGACCAGAGATAGGCAGAGTAGGAGGAAGGAAGAAAGTGAGGGGAAAAGGCAGTTCCTTATTGCTACCAGCTTTAAAGTGATAATACTTTTCAAAGTAAGGTTGGTTTTTCTAAGTTCATTGTATTAGAACTTTAAGTTTGGTGGAATTAAGATGTTTAGATTCAGTTAATTTGGATGTATAGCTTATTGAGATGGCATTTGTTGTTTCTTCACTTTATCTTCAATAATTGACATTTAAGTATTGCTTCATTCTGGAGTTTTACAAAATTATTAAATTTGGTAATACCAGTAAGGGGGAAATTGGCAGTTAAGTTGAAAAATCATCAAAACACTTTTGTTGAATTAGAGTTTTCTTTTTAATTGTAGTAAAAGTGTTTGGAGAGATAGAAAAATAAAATGTAGCTGTTTAGGATAAAAATACATTTTAAAATGCATTTTAAATAATTATTTCTAGAAATAATTAGGCTCCAGTAAAAAGAAGAGATAATCACAATTGCAGTTAATGCTCTAATGGTATTCTGAATTTCCTCTGGCAAAGGACTAGAATATACATATACTTGCTATCATTTTAATAACTTTAAATAATAGTGAATTTATTTTTCTCAAAGAGCAGTCTCATCATTAAAAGAATAGTCTGTATCCTCTCTAAACTGTGGCTTTGATCTAACCACACCTGCTAATCAATTGGAAATATTCATTTATTTATTTGTTACCAAATTGAATTATTGTTTACACAAACCTCAGAGAATGATTTTGTGCAGGGTGCAATGTTTGAATGGTCATTCAGATCTGTATTTTATCTGGAATGCAGTAAGGCCATCGATCAATTTTCCCAATTACAATGTGTAAAATTAATCCTAAATTTTAACCAAGTGACTTTTTAATTTATGTCTATACAAATGTATCCAAGTCCGATTAAACCCATTCTCTCCTTGAGTCTCATGTTTATCATTTTTTTCTGTATGGCTGTGCTTAGGACCAGGAATCATTCAGTACTGGTGATTCTTTTAGTGAACAGATTTTGGCTAACGTGCATCACTGATCTTATTCCCAGTCACAGAGATGTGGTTTCTGATATGAAATCCTTACAAAAGGAACCAGAAAGTGCATTGGTAGCTAAAAAGATCTATGTCCTTGCCAACAACTGTTCTGGTGGACTAAATCTGAAGGTAGTATATACAATGTGGGAGACATATCTATAAATTAAGTTTAAATACTGTGGCAGTTTCCTCTTTAAACTTACAGACATCTACTTTTTTCTTATCCATTGATTTTTTTAGTGATGCTCTAAATTCCTCTTGTATCATCTAGCAAGAACTTGTACAAGTTTGACAACGTGCTTGGTAGGCCGTATTGCTCTGTGATTAAGACCACAGGCTCTGATGTTTCTCACTAACTGAATCTGCATCAAGGTCTAGGTGTATCTGTCAGTATTTGCTAAGTTTGGTGCAGTAACGGCAACCCCAGCATCTCAGTGGCTTACAAAACAAAGGCGTATTATTCCCTGGAGCTCTGTGCCTCTGCTGGTCAGCTGTGGTTCTGCCCCCTGTGTCTTCTTCATTCTGGAATTCAAGATCAAGAATCGATCTGGTCTGGAACGCTGCATCCCAGTATCAGAGGAAAAGGAGACTCCCAAGTTAAGCAATGGCCCTTAACATTCTTGCTCACATATGGCACAAGTCATCCACTCACATTCCATTGGTCAGACAATTCACATGTCACACCAGTGCCAATGATCAGTGGGAAGGAGATGTATATTTCTCCCACAGTGAAGCACTGCAAGCCATGCAGCAACAGGTGGAGATACCTAATCTTTCAGGGAGGGAAGAGAACAATTGGAGGCAATTATGTAATCCACTATGCTAACTGTGTGATCTTAATCAACTTTATGCCTTGGTTTCCCTATCATAAAATAACAACAATAAGAGTATTAGTAGGCCGGGCATGGTGGCTCAAGCCTGTAATCCCAGCACTTTGGGAGGCCGAGACGGGTGGATCACGAGGTCAGGAGATCGAGACCATCCTGGCTAACACGGTGAAACCCCGTCTCTACTAAAAAATACAAAAAACTAGCCGGGCGTGGTGGCGGGCGCCTGTAGTCCCAGCTACTCACGAGGCTGAGGCAGGAGAATGGCGTGAACCCGGGAGGCGGAGCTTGCAGTGAGCTGAGATTCAGCCACTGCACTCCAGCCTGGGCGACAGAGCAAGACTCCGTCTCAAAAAAAAAAGAGTAATAGTAAACAATAAGAGTAACATAATATGTTATCATAAAATAATAACAATAAGAGTAATAGTAACAATAAGGGTAACATTTCATAACAATAGAAATGTTATGAGGATTCACGTGATAATGTAAATAAAGTTCTTAGCACACGCCGGGAGCAGTGGCTTATGCCCATAATCCCAGCACTTTGGGAGGCCAAGGTGGGTGGATAACTTGAGACCAGCCTGGCCAATGTGACAAAACCCCATCTCTACTAAAAATACAAAAATCAGCCAGGTGTGGTGGCGCATGCCTATAGTCCCAGCTACTCAGGAGGCTGAGGCACAAGAATTGCTTGAACCTGGGAGGCAGATGTTGCAGTGAGCTGAGATCACACCACTGCACTCCAGACTCTGTCTCCAAAAAAAAGTTCTTAGTACAATGTCCAGCACAAAGTAGGCACTTTATAAATAGCAGATGTTGTTATTCATTTATTGCAATGTGGCAATAACTTCAGTTCTTGATGAGTCTGTGAATACTATATTAATTAGAAAGCTCTTGAAACAGAAAATTTTTAAATCTCACTAATTTAGCAAAATAGAAGAGTTCTGTCATTCACATAAATCTAATTGGTTGATGCCATACAAGGACCCAGGCTGTGGACACTTTGTCGTCTTTAGCACATGGCTTCTAATATCTCCTGAGTGGTGATATCCAACTAGCAGACAAGGAAAGAGGGAGAGTAGATGATTATGTAGAAGATTTTAATGATCCGGGCCTGGAAGTAATGTATATCACTCCTATTCATATTCTATGGTCATACCTAACTGCAAGAGTAGCTGCAAACTGTAGTTCAGCTCTGTATCCAGGAGGAGGGGAAACTGGTAGGGTGAACACACTGGAGTCTTTGGTATGCATGCCCAATATAAATGTCTGGCAACAAAGAAATACAGCTAATGTAAATCAGGAATATAGTAAGGCAGAGGAAATGATTTGTCCCCGTGGTGAAAAGATTCCTGGTAGAGATAATATTTCCTGGTGCCCTTGAATCATTCTTTAGTGGTGTATTTTTTAAAACAAATTAATTGGGATATTTTGACTTTTGGAGGAGGTGTAGATGATTCTTAACAAAAGAGATGCAAATATATATTGTTTGATTTCTGTTAGCTGATCTGTTAAAGTAGACACAAAGGAGAAAAGCCAACTTCACAACCCATGCTCAAAAGCAATGTTCTAATGCTGACAATTACACCCACATTGTGTCTAAGAATGCTGAAGAATTAGATGCTGTCTTCTAATATCTGGCACTTGCTGTTGACTAGCAATTTGCATTTTGTTTTAAATCACATAAATGTCTATAGGTTAGACACATGCTGTAAGTTTAGGTTGAATTAATCTACTAATAGTCATTGTTCTCCTGAAAATAGACCATGTAATTTGTAAGTAGTGTTTGAGAACCTCTGCTTCCCTCAAGGAGAAAAGTTGGAAACTGACTTCCATACCTTTTCACTAGAAGCAAAAGAACAGCTTTAATGCCAAACTTACAACCTGGAAAAGAGAATTGTCAGGGAGAAATGTATGAGAAGACTATGAGAGGAAGAACCAGAAGAAACAGGGTGGTGATCCATAATGCTTCTAGTTCTCTTACATCGTTTCCATTTCCCTAACTCAGATATCACAGCCACCTACACTCATGCAGGGGAAAACATTAGGAAACTGAAATAGTAAATACCAGTAATGCATGTTAATCCTTCCATGGGGCAGTAATACCGGATTAGAAAACTCTTGACTTCTTCAAATATCTTGCCATTCCAAAGTAAATAATGTCTCCTAGTGGAACTTCTGTTTAATGAAGAGAATGTTTTTGAGGAGAGGATTTATTTCACTGCCACATTCAATCATTTCAATTTAAAAGGGATGTAATCCAACAATCTATGTGCAGAAGGAAATAGGCAGGACAGTAGGTGAGTCCAAACTGTGTAATATTAGAGTAGATGAAAGAATTAGGGGTGTTTTCCCTGGAGAATATGTGGAGGAGGAGCCATGATAGTTGTTTTCAAGCATCTTGCTATTTGAAGATGAAGGAAAGATTATAATTGTTCTGCTGGGCTCTCAGGGATAAAAGTGGGGCCCAGCAGTAGAAGCTACAAAGTGACATATTTTGGTTCAACATAAGAAAGCATTTTCAGTAGTCAGAGCGGGACAGAGGGAATATGATCGGTCTTCTCTGCGTTTTCACAGTTCTGAATTCTTTGTCACTAGAACATAAAGAAGCTGAGAAAGCTAGGAACTGGGGTTGGAGTTCACGTATTTCAAAGTCTCTGCCAACACGGAGCACTTCTAATGGCTGTGAGAGAAACAGTGCCCTTCAGCCTCAGTCCGCAAATCAGACTGGACCTCACCACTCTATGGGGCCATTGCTTTGACTTAGGGAGCCATCATTTCTCTATAAAAGAAGTGAATCACATTTAACCAAAAATGACATCTCAGTCCCTACACGAACCTTGTGGTCTATGAGAGTGGGTCTGGAATGCAGTGATCACATGACCGAGAAGAGGCAGGGTACAGGACCCACTGCTCACGGAAAAGCTTTACCCTGGCTTTATGTTGTCAACAAGCTACCTTCAGTCAAAAGACAGGGAACGAAATCTCTCTTTGGAGGCTTTTGCATCACCTTACAGTCTTTTCAGAGCCAAGACTCTATGACGAGTTAGGCAGAGCACACTTCAGATTCTTAGACGTCTCTAACATGTAAAATATAGTGCTACTAACATGTAATTCCTACTCTCAAGAAATCCAGTTTCAATAATGGCAAAGAAGGGGTAGATTCCTTCCTCTTCAGCTGTCTCCCAAGGTCTCCCCACTGAATACCCTAAACATATTCACCCTCTTGAATTTTCATTAGCCCTCCTGGGGTGGCTAGGCCCACAGCAGTAAAGCATATAAAGAGAGGGCAGAAAGAGGAGGGCAAATAAAGAACCTATGACATTATGTGTTGTCATAAGAGGGATTCTTTCATTGGAAGAAAGGCCGAATTAGGTGGTGGCCCTTTTTTTTTTTTTTTTTTTTTTAATCAGCACTCAAGGAGGGTTGGGCCCAAGCCCACACTTCACATGTCACCTTGACTGACCACAGGTGGGGGTCTCTGTGGGCAAAAGGAGGCATCAGAGCTGATGAAAATCAGCTGAGGTCAGTGGTTCCCAAAGCGTGTCCTTGAACCAGCAGCAGCATCACCAGGAAGCTGGCTACAAATGCAAATTCTCAAACCTACCCCCAATCTACTGGATCAGGAACCCTGAGGACAGGTCCAATCATCTGCCTATCCCCTCCAGGGATTCTGATGCATTCTAAAGGGTGGGAGCTACTGGCTTAGGTGTCCCTCAGATCTGCTTTAAGGAGGAACCCAGACACAATGCCCCTTCTCACAGCCTTCTTCCCACAATAAAGACCTCTGAGTGCATGCTCATGCAAGAGCCATGCAGAGTCGCAACTAGAGATGGAATGCCAGAAAGCCCACTGCCAAGGCAGATTTAACCTGGACTCAATGTCTAGGTGCAGGGGAAAAGCAAAAACAAAAAGCTTTTGGTCCATCAGAAAAAATATGCATGATCACACTAAGTTGCAAAGATTATGACCACAAAGCAAGGACTGGATTCTCTGTTATGCAGGTTATTTAAATAAACTGCTTAGTACTTTGGAATTATAGTTAATCCATCCTGAAGTTTCTTTGTTCTTTTCAAAATTAGTAGTCTCATTTATTATCCTTTAAATAAAAGACACTATCAGTGAATAAGAATGTTGTACTCTTGAGAAAACCCATATTAAGAAAATTGAATAGAGGGCTTATCACAGCAGACCTTCATGCAGTCAAGTGAGGAATAATTATATAACATTTAGTTTCATTCAAAACATCTCCTGACCACCTTCATATTGCCAGAAACTGGCCTTTCATAGCTATGTCCAGAATTGTCTTAGCTTCTTGGGTTAGTCAGTCAGCAAATCTCTGCTAAGTACCTACTATCTAAAGAAGACAAGGGGACATAGGAAAAAAAAAGAAGTCCTGATTTCACTTCCCAGAGGCCTTAAACTTAGAAAATGAGAGTATTGATGAAACAATAATGTACACAAAGAAGCATAGCATTACACAAGAGTATGGTACTAGACTTTAAGTGAGGGAGGAGAACATTAATAAGGGCTGGTATCTGCAGAAAACATCCAGGGATGTGGGGAAATGTGAAGGAGTCTTGGAAGAAGAGTAGTGTTTTGTGGCTTAGTAAGGTTTTCCCAAGAGAAAGGAGGGCTTTCCAATGAGGAACCCACCTATAGGTTGGTGCAAAAGTAGTTGTGGTTTTGCCATTACCCGTATATGGGGCATGTTGGCAATGAGGATTGATCAGGCAGGGGTATGGTCTACCACACCATGGAAATCAGAGCGCCGCACATTGGCATGGTACATGAGCTCGTAGCTCTTGGAGAAGCGACTGCTTTGATTGGGGGCAAGTGGGAGGAAATACAGGGATTTTAATCTGGCAGTCATGAGCAAGACAGGGTTAAATACTGGGATTAGGACACACAGCTAGGACACTGATGAGAAGGCAAGAAACCCTAAGCATGTGCAAAGCAGTAAACAAGTAATAGAAAAATGGACCCGCTTTAGTGTCATCAGTAGTGCTGAGAGCAGATAATCACTCATGAGCCGAGAGAGCAGGCTGATGATGGATTCTGCCCAAAGAAAGCTCTCACACCACGCTGCATGGGCCAGAGGGAGCGCACGTGGCTGCAGTCCAGGCGCAGAGTGTTGAGGTTGTTCCAGTGAATAAATAGCAGTGCTGGGCAGAGAGCTAGGTGAGCTGCTGCAGCAGCCAGATAGGGCTGTGGTGTATTGTCACTTTCTCGTGCAAGGTTTTGGCTGGCAGAGTTTAAGAGCATGTTTTTGGGGATTTGCTGTGAATGGGAAATGTGTTAATCCTGAATATGATGGGACCATTTTATTTTGTGATCTGGAGCAGACAGTGGACAAGACTCCTTTTTTTCTCATGTGCAAAAACAATGTTACTTGATGTTCATCTCCTAGTCATTCAGTCATATCTGTCAAACTACAAACCTTCTCTCTGCCCATGAGGTAAAACTCACTTATGCTTTGATAGAAGTCACTGGGAATTTAGCCTGGCTCCCAAGCAGCATGAATGGAGACCCCATGAAAACAAGGAGTCTATGGTAAAAATATAAAATGGGGTTTATGTGGAACCCACCTTAGTCTGCAAATAATCTTTATGGCACAGCCCACTACTTCAGTATAGTGATAAGTGTGGGTCAGTCTAGAACTTCCAAGTAAGTGAAGATAATTTTTTTCAAGACCACAAAATTATACCAAAAAAAAAAAAAAAAAGAACAAAAATACCTTGCTGTCAATGAACTTTATTTTTCAGGGAAATTGTTGATTTGGCTGGCACCACTGAGATAGTCTTCTCTATTCCTGTCATGTGCATAAGTGGAGTTTATTTTAAGTTAGCAAGGCTGAGTCTTTTGTGAGATTCAGCTCTCATGGGAAGTACAGAGTGGTTATCTTGGCCACTGGGATAATAGCTAGAACATGGGATCCTGCATCAGGAGGTATATTTCACCTGAAAATCCCTGGGTTATAAATCACCCAAACAATACCGAAGTCATTCACAATAGCCCACCCACAAAGAGTGTGAAACCTGGACTTTAGAGCAGCTGATAGAAGGGATGACATTGTGGTTTCAGCAACCCAAAAAACTGTTGTGGGATAGGAGAATTTAATTAAAACCCACCAGCCATTTTCAAATACACCCCCAATATTTTCATTGCATTAATAAGGTTTTCTTAAAATGATCAGTTATTCAACAATACTGGATTTTTTTTGGTACTCTCAACCAATACAAAGTAAATTGTCCTTTTATTACAAAGTAGGTGTCAGGAGGCTGTTAGCACTAAAGACAGACCCTGGGTGTCCTGGAGAAAAATCATAACCTCATTTGACTACCTGAGTCCTTGCAATGTGCAAGTATTGTAGTTCATTTCTTTCTTCAGGTAAAGAATCTGGACTCAAGTTGCTTCTTCATTTTTTTTAAATTTCCAGATGAACTGTTGATATTGCTAAAATAAGGCAAGACTTATACATGGAGAGTGATAAACAGTGAGGAGCCCTGTGTGTCTGTCCTGGCTTCTTCCCGTGTCGTTTCAGACGTTGGTAATCTGACTGAGTCATTTGTGCTTCATATTCCAACCACAAAACAGATCCAATCACTCTGTCCCCTTAAGGCACCCCAAGATTCCATACAATGGTCAATTGCATGATGTATTAGTCCATTCTTACGCTGCTAATAAAGACATACCTGAGACTGGGTGATTTATAAAGGAAAGAGGTTTAGTGGACTCACAGTTCCACATGGCTGGGGAGGCCTCACAATCGTGGTGGAAGATGAAAGAAGAGCAAAGGCACATCTTACATGGTGACAGGCAAGAGAGCTTGTGTGGGGGAACTCCCCTTTACAAAACCATCAGATCTCATGAGACTTATTCACTACCATGAGAACAGTATGGGGGAAACTACCCCCATGGTTCAGTTATCTCCACCTGGCCCCACCCTTGACACATGGGGATTATTACAATTCAAGGTGAGATTTGAGTGGGGATACAGCCAAATCATATCATGAGAAAAGACAAGAGGGATCTCACTGAGTTGGCAAAGAAAGAAAAAACACTGA
This sequence comes from Mandrillus leucophaeus, assembly GCF_000951045.1. Taxonomy (NCBI): domain Eukaryota; kingdom Metazoa; phylum Chordata; class Mammalia; order Primates; family Cercopithecidae; genus Mandrillus; species Mandrillus leucophaeus. The sequence continues at coordinate 312,784 of NW_012102721.1, read as the reverse complement.
GTAGGACGTTGAAGCTCTTAGCACCTGAAAAGGAATTGCAGACAATTGTTTCTAATAAAGAGAAAGGAAAAAAAAAATGGGCTTAAGATATGTGCAAGAGGGACTTGCTAAAAACAGAGGTTCTGACACCCTGGAATTGTTTTAAAAGGAAGGAAGGGTAATTTATATGCTGTCATGTCAGAGAAATCAAAACAATAAACTAGGTGACTTCTTGAGTTAGATGTCCAGGTCATTGAATTTGAGATGTCAATTGAAAGGATATTTGAAAATGCCACCAAAATGCAAAGTCATGTTCTCAGGCTTGAGCTTTTATCTTCTCACCACGGGCACTGTCTGTGGGGTTTCTTCTGCAGCCACCCTGTGGGCTGGTGCCTTCCTGTACACTTTTCCTCTCTGCCAGATGCAAACTCCTTTGCCAACAAGGGTCAGACTATACATTATTGCATCCCCTCTGTGTCTCTTCAAGGAGTTTCATGGAAGGGCCATTCAATATATGATATTTGAATAATATTTCTATAATCCTTAAAGTGTACGGAGAGCTACTAGAAACTAGTAAAACTATTAAAAATCGTTGTCTTTGGTAAAATAATACAGAATCTATTATTCCATGTAGGCACATTGTAGCCGTTTCTATGAATGCAGTGAGGAACCACTGTACAAGAAATAAAACACCAAAATACTGTTATGTAGGTCAGAGGGGAGATGTCACATGGGAAAGAGCTTTCTTCTTTTCTTAGTAACTTGTACTGGCAAAAACATCCATTCTAGATGTCACTCAGATGTGATATTTAAATGATGGAGAAGGAATAAATTTATGTTTCAGATGGGACAAGGGAAGTAACATTCACTTCTCTAAGCCATATAAAAATTGGAGCACAGTCCAGGTCACTGATTTCTGGTCTTTCTGTATTGACATTGTTCTTCTGGGTTGCTTTAAAGATCTTCAAAACCTGAGTCCTCATGCCCTTGGATATAACCATATTTCCTTTCTAAGAGCCTGAGAGATTGGAATTCACCTGGAGTCATGTGGTTCTATAGGATGAGCTTTGACAGACATTGAACTCTATTAGATGAGTTATTTTCCTTCTCTCTATATCAGGTTTTCTAGCTACAAAATTGGGATAATTAAGAAAAAAAAAACACAATAAATTAGTTGGTTTTCCTGTCCCTTGCTTCTAAGAGGATATGAAAAACTGTAATCAACAATTTAATGATTTTATAATTTTTTAATGCCAAGCATATGGGTTACTTCAGAAGGCAGATATGCTACTTACACTACTCTTGTAGGGCTTTAAAGGAGAAATAAATAAGTTTAAGAATAGAATAATGACCCAGCTACATCCCAGGGCACCCATATCAACAAAGACTGAACTGTGTCCAGCACAGCACACTCACCAACATAGAGAAGGGAGCTCGCTTTTTAGAAAGATTTTTAACAACTGGATTTGAAATTCTAACTTGAAATTCTGTTTATTCCTGGTTGAGTCAATTATCCAAATAATTAAAATTAATCTGGAACACGCCAGTCCTGAAACATTTTCAATCATCAAAATTTTACAGTGAAGTCAAGGTCAACGCTCTTATGATTACAGATGAGTTTGAACATGTCTGTAGATACATGTGTGGGGGTGGGAGGAGCTCTCCACCTTTATCCCTCTATTTCCATGTGGTTTCCATACACATGGCACTTTTCAGATCCACCTTGGGGAACTTTCACCAGTAGAAATGCAGAGAACGTGTATTTTGGGTGTGGCCTAACTTGTGGAAACCAACCTACTCTTTCTCTAAGACAACACTCACCTTTAAAGTAACTTCCCAATTTGAGCTCTTCCACTGTTTTAACATTTCTGCAAAGCAAACAGTGTTTATTGCTCATTCAGAAAAGTAAACACATTTTAACATCAGTGAATTCTGTGCTCAAACAGCTTGACCAAAGACAATAAAATACTGTCAATTTATTTTACCTGAGCCTTTCCCGTTTGTTTGTTGCACAAGTATGTTCAATGTAGAAAACTGAAAATGTGAAAATTCAGATAAGCTAAAGTTTTGAACAAAGGAAGGAGAGAAGGAAGGGGGAGGCAGAAGTGGGGGAGAAAATAGCACATACCGTAAATAGGAGGGTTTACTTATGTTTTATAACTAAAATTGGATCATCATATATTGTTGACTGATACTGTTATTTGATAGTTCATTATCAACTTCTCTCCAAGTCAGGAATGAGGAGTGACTTGTGGATTTCTTTGGGCTTATTGTCTCTTACTGTGTGTCTCACTCCCTGCTCTTCACGCACCTTGCTGATGGCCTCATGCTGTTCCTCTAACATGATGGATACTTGCTCCATATGTCCAGGCCTCCTAACTCACTCCTTCTATTGACTTGGATGTTCTTTCCCCAGATTTGCCTTTCTCCCACCAAATCCATCCAGAATTGCCCCTTCTCAGCGAGCACCTTCATTCCCACCTCCTTTAAGTCTGTGCTGGCACCCATCCTTCACCTCTGCTGCCACCTCCTCCTTCCTGATTAAACTTCCTCCATAGTACGCGTTACCTTCTAACACACCATGCAAATTACATGTTGGCTTTGTTTATTTTCTGTCTCCTGTAATAGAAAGCAAGCTCCTAGGGGTAGAGTTCTTTTGTTTGTTTTCTTCACTGATATTTCCCTAGCTGATGTCCTGCACATAGTAGGTACTCAATATGGTCAACTAAATATAGACTATCGTTGTGGTGCCTGCATTGTAAGTGACTCTAAAACATACTTACTGTGGATTTTTAACATCCTTTAATTTGGACGTTTGCATTGTTTCCCCTTTTTCGTTTTTGTAAACAGTGCTGTATAAGCCTCTCCCACACACTGTGTCTTTGTACACACTATATCAGAATGCCTTTTTAATATAAAGCATTATACATGTAATTGCTGGGTAAAAGGGTAGGGACTTTTTTGAAAGCTCTTGTTACATTTCACTAAATTGCCCTTCAAAAAGGCTGTGCCTATTTACATTCTAACATTTCCCAATGAAAGAACAACCTGTAATCCCTCATCCGTTGACCACAGAAGCAATCTGATTGGACATGAAAACATTCAAAAAAGCTGGGCAGGTTCTCAGCTGCCAGAACCTGTGTCCACCTGAGCCACTCAGCCACATGAACTGGGCAAATTGTAAAGGAGGAATTAACATCAGACCCCAAGCAAACACCTTTGCATGGTGGAACTCATATGCTACAAGCTTTCAGTAATAATGTCTCAGTCATGAAGCCAGTTGGTTCTCACAAGCACCCAGGAAGGAAGAGAACTTACTGTTTTTTCCCGTTTTGTAGGTAGGGAACTGGAAGCCAAGTTCACAAGGTTAGGTTGTACCAGGTAGCCAGGATTTGTGGTCAGAGTTAGGAGACTCTGGCCCTGCATTTTGGACATCTGGCCTTGAACTCTTCCCACCTCTGGTCTTTTTCAGCATTCTCCCAGACACTACCAAGGTCCACTCTTCAATTAACATTCACTGGCTGTGAGGGTCAAAGGTGTGTTCTTTACAAGAGATTTTTAAGAGTGTCAGCAAAGCTGTGGTAGTGTATTAGCTTCTTGAAATACTGTTATAATTTTTAGACTTGAGGGTGAGAGAAAAGAGCTGGAGAAAGAGAGCGAGAAAGAAGCAGAGTGAGGGGGAGTGAGAGAGAACGAGAAGAGAACAATCCAGCTAAGGACAGTTTCCTTAACAATCGCTTTTCTAGTCCAACTTGGCCGTATTTCAGGGCAAAACTGGTTTTTCCCTCTTGGCTCACAAACTATTATTAGTTTCACATGTGCAAGAATATCATTTAAAGCAATGTCATGATTTCTACTGAGATTATACACAAAAGATAAAAATCTCTTCCTCTCACTGTTACCCGGGAAAAACTCGGCATCACATATCTCAACAGACAAAGCCATCTCTCCCTTTCTTAGCTATTTTGTCCCCTGAAAACTTCAGAAGAGTATACTTGTTAAAGGGTTGAAAGCCTTTACTTCTTAAGAGGAGGGAAATATTTGCATTTTTACTATGTGAGTTATTTTTAACCTTTCTTATTTTAAAACATTGAATAATATTTTCTTGTTAAAGCAGGATATTTAAAACTTTTGTCTGTATTCAAAGCTGCGACAAAGAAATAAAGAGATGGTCATCATCATAAACAACTGTAAATTACACCTAAACTAATGGAAAAGGAAACTTTTTTTCCTGGCTATGCCTCCCTTTTAAAGAAGTACAATTTCACACATGTTGTAACAATTCAGTTCTTCCAATACCTCTGTATCCAAGGCTTTGCTATTACCTGTAGATGGAAATACTGAGGCTGAGAGGGAAGACCTCTTATTGCCCAGGATGCATGACATCTATGGAACCTGGTCTGCAACTCCATCCACCTCCTACAGCCTTTCTAGGGCAATAATGGAACAGTAACACATTACTGCTTTTTTTTTTTTTTTTTTTTTTTTTTGAGACGGAGTCTTTGCTCTGTCGGCCAGGCTAGAGTCCAGTGCTACGATCTTGGCTCACTGCAACCTCCACCTCCTGGATTCTAGCTATTCCCCTTCCTCATCTTCCTGGATAGCTAGGACTGCAGGCATGTGCCACCATGCCTGGCTAATTTTGTATTTTTAGTAAAGACGGGGTGTCACCATGTTAGCCAGGCTGGTCTTGGTCTCCTGACCTTGTGATCCACCACCTTGGCCTCCCAATACTGGCATTTTTGAAATTTAAGAGAAATGAAATCCAATGGGAACAACTCTTGACAGATACTCTGCAGTGGCCTACCTGGAATAGAACTTTCCATGACCGGTAAGGGTACTAGGGCCCATTTCATAGCCACTCAAATGTACAAATCAAATTCCACAGATGCCAGGCTAGCGTCAGCAACCAAAGCTGCTCAGACACACTGTGCATGGTGGCCCCCATCACGCTCCACCTTCCCCTCCCCACACGGGTACTTCCTCGAGCCTCCCCATGGTTTTAAAGGGCGGCCAACATGAAGAACCCACAGTAGTGGGCGCACACAGTCCAATGTCCAAGGTTCACTTGAATAACCATCATTTATTAGGAATCTCCCCTTCTCCTTTCTCATGAGCTCCAACTCAGGAGTGCTTTCCCATCTCACTTAATTTTTACTCCTGTGACAAATAGGGATTGGATCCCACTGGATCTTAAGTGCTGTGGCAACTTTGGGAAAACAGATGCAAAAGACTTTTTATGCTAACGGGTGGTGCAGAATACAATGGCTGTGATGATGAGTCTGTCCCTGAGATGGATGCATGCGATTGTCCAGTCTGTACAGACCTCTAAGGTCTGTACAAAGGCAGGACTTCAAAGGCAGAGACTTCCCTGATGGATGCAGGAAATCCGAGGTAGCCCTGGGCACAGAGGCTTAGAAAAGTGAGGGACCAGAGGGCAGTGTGACAATGGAGTACAATCCCAGGGACAGAGTGTGAAGAAAGGTCTGCTTTGGGGGAATGGGGACAGGCCACAGGGCACGGAGAGCACCAGGATCAGGACCATAGATGGCCTCTCAGAGCCAATCAGCAGCTAAAGCAAGATTTTAGACAAGGCAGTGGAACAGACAACTTTGCTTCTAGAAAGAAAGTGTTGTGTGGTGGGTTGTTCCTCCCATCACAGGAAGCACTGGGCTGAGGCTCCCTCTGCTCATTGCCATTGCTCTACCTGGATGGATTTGACTCTCATCGGGGGTCACTGTGCACACCCCTTCCAGCCGGGACTGAACCACATTGCTCTGTCTCCCTGCTGGGCTGCACCTTGGGTGGGACTCCCACACAAGCAAGGGGAAGGGGTCCATGCACCAGTGGGGGTTCTGTAAGGTAATTGGAGAGGGGACTTCTTTTTAGAGCTGCCTTCTTAGAAGCCAAAGTGGCCTTGTAGAATGGAAAGAACCCAGTTATACCCAAAAACTATCAGCCCAGCATTGAGATGCTGTTTACATCCCTTAGCAAGAGCAGCCACAGTGTTTGTTCCTACAGGCAAAGCTCAGGCTCCCACACGAACCAGCTACCAACTGCCCTCCCGACTCTGGCAGGAGCCCTGGCTTCTGGCCTTCCCCAGCAGCCCGACTGCGGGCACTTGTTTCTTCTTCTCCTTTTTGAAGCTCAAGTGCCTTTTCCGAAGCAAACTGTGCACTCCAGGCACTGTCAGCTTGCCTCTGTTTTTGGTGGAGCTGTGTCTGTCAGCGTGGGGTCCTCCGCTGCCTCTGGGGCCCAGCTGTCTTATCTCCCAAAGGCTGTCAGCTTGTCTCTTCCTCTGACAGACACTGGCTCCTGCCAGAGAGAAACCCTGAGTGTTCCTACAAGGCTTCCATGTAGGAAGTTTGTTCATCCCCAAGCCCATGTGCCACCCTTGAGTCTCCCCCAGGAATCGGGGGTGACAGCTCTGCCCTCCTAGTGGTAACACAGTCTCAAGGTTCACCTGGAGACCCAAGAAAAGTGGCCTCTGCACCTTCACTGCCCACAAGAAAATGCATGTTCCATGCCCAGAATGTTCCAGGCACCACCTGGCAAAGACACAGCTGAACCCCATGCCAGGCTGGTGAGAAGCAGTCAGCCCCACATCAGCCTTGTCATCTCAGGTGGAAACAGGTGTGCGCGATGACCAGCCAGGTGGCTTCTGGCACCCTACGAAGGGCTTCAGAAGCCTCAGCAGTTAGCATGGGTGATATAGTTTAGGTCTCTGTGCCTGCCCAGATCTCATGTTGAATTGTAATCCTAAGAATGGAGTTGGGGCCTGGAGGGAGGTGATAGGATCATGGAGATGAATTTCTCATAAATTGTTTAGCACCATCCATGCACTGGCCTCGCGATACAGTGAGTTCTTACGAGATCTGGTTGTTTAAAAGTGTGTGGCACCTCCCCCTCTCTCTCCTCCTCCTGCCATGTCATGTGACATGCCTGCTTCCTACCTCTTCCTTCCGACATGATTGTAAGTTTCCTGAGGCCTCCCCAGAAGCCACAAATGCCAGCATCATTCTTCCTGTGCAGCCTGCAGAACTGTGAGTCCACTGAAACTCTGTTCCTTATAAATTGCCCAGTCTCGGGCATTTCTTTATGGCAGTGCCAGAACGGCCTAATACAATGAGCCTGCCGTCATTTATCAGACTTGTGAGAAAGTTTCTGATTTTAGGGGTGAGATTTCACCCTGGGAATACCTGAGAAACTGCAACATTTTACAATAAGGCTTTGCCTCAAATTTCCAACTTTTAAAAATGGGGAATGGGAACAGGGCACCACTGTCAGGGCAGGAGAGGGAGGGAGAGGGCTCTGAAGCCCTTTGTCTTCATCACACAGCCTCCCTGATTCCGGTACCTTCCTTCCAATGTTCCTTTTTACTGAAGTAATCAAGGCGATATTCTTCACCCTGAGAGCAGGTTAATGGGAAGGTCTGCCTCTTTCACCAGGTGGGAGAGACAGAGGTGGAAAGGGCTGTGCATCTTTTATTTCAGTTGCTTCCAAAGAATGACCTCTATGGCGTCAGTGAGGGTAGCTAGGAATGGGGATGGGTCAAGGAGAGATGTGCTGGATCATGGAGAGGAGGATTTACTAAAGCAAGGATGTCATCTTGAGCCAGAAACAAAGCTGATTCTATTCAAAAGTCTGGTAATACTTCTTCTACTAGGAGCAGACACCCCCCAAAGGTGCTACTAATGGGGTCATATTGAGGCTGGCTGCACCCCACTCAGCCCTGGCTGATTCTAAGCCCTTCACATTTCTAGGCAGCTAAAGTTTGGCAAGATAAGGTATGATCATGAAAGTCTTTAAGGACAAAGCCGTGTTGCCTCCTGAATCCTTAAGAAAAGCCCTTCTCTTACTCATCTCTAAATCCCGGGGCTATTATTTGGGTTTTAGAAAGAAGCTGAACTTGCTATAGCTTGGAAGTTCTATGTATTTCCCTCCCTTGCTTAGCATATGTAATTTTCGTTAGAGAATAGAAAATATGGAGCCGGGCATGATGGCTTGCATCTGTAATCTCAGCTACTTAGGAGGCCAAAGCCAGAGGATCACTTGAACCTAGGAATTTGAGACCAATCTGGGCAACATAGCAAGATCCCATCTCTGAAGAAGAGGAAAATAGAAAATATGATACCGTGAACATACTTTTAAAATAAAGTGAAAATCTCTAAATTCTTTAAAAAAGAAAAAAACTGGTGAGACTGTAATTATCACTCTCACATTAACAAAAGAAATCCGGAGAAAATGCTTATATATTGGTGGTTTTTTTCCCTAAAACTACCTTACCTAGAGGGAACCTAAAAGCAGTCTCGAAAGTAGTAAGCCACATTTTCTAGGCAGGTAAGTTAATGCTGCATGAGGGAGCTGGGTGGTACAAGTGTTGATTTTTTTTTTTTTTTTTTTTTTTTTTTGGAGACAATCTCACTCTGTTGCCCAGGCTGGAGTGCAGTAGCACGATCTCGGCTCACTGCAACCTCCGCCTCCCAGGTTTAAGCAGTTCTCTGCCTCAGCTTCCTGAGTAGCTGGAATTACAGGCACCTGCCACCACGCCCAGCTAATTTTTTGGTATTTTTAGTAAAGATGGGGTTTCACCGTCTTGGCCAGGCTGGTCTTAATCTCCTCACCTCATGATTCACCTGCCTCGGCCTCCCAAAGCGCTGGGATTACAGGCATGAGCCACCGCGCCCGGCCAAGTGTTGATTTTTATGCTATAAGTTAGTGTTTCTCAAACCTCAATGTGCACAGCAGTTATCTGGGGCTCTTGTTAAAATGCAGATCCTGGTTCAGTAGATCTGGGGTAGGGCCTGGGATTCTGCATTTTCCAGCAAGCTCCCTGGTGATTCTGATGTTGCAAGGCTGTACCTAACTTCCACATATGTGCCAAGTGACTTGTGTTCCTTTATATGAGTTTAGACAGACATCAAAGAAGGATAAATAAGCTTCTAGAACTAAGCTTGCTAGACTATCCCCTGATATGTTTGTTTTGTTGAATGGTTAAGCAAGAATTATAAGGCTTCCTGAAGTTAAAAGTGATGGAGGGTGACAGGGTTTTGATTATACCATAATTTAACAGATTGTGTTAAGATTGCAGAAGGCAGGATGTTGAATAGAATCAGTGAAAAGAAAGAGAAAGGAAGATACCAGAATTGAGCAGGGTTTGTTTGTGTCTATTTTTGACATTGCTCTGGGTTATCTGTCTATAGCATCTCTCTGCCAAAGTGAATCACGGCAACTTGAAAGTGGTTATTTATTGAAGTATTTTAGAAGTCAATTCTACCTTTCTCGGTCTTTTTAAAATAAATATTTTCAAATGGAAGGATCAAATAAATGTCAGCTGCTCCCGTAGGAATATAATCCAGAACCCAAGGTAGTATTTGTTGGACAGAAATGTCAAAAAGCATCAACTCCAAATAAGGAAAGGCAGAGGAAAAAAAAAAAAAAGGACTTCTCCAGCCGTAGGTGAGAGAGGGCACAGGCTGCCATTTATACAGAGAGTACTGGAGCAGAATGCTGTTGCAAGAAGGTATGGACCAAAGAAGTCAACATTTCCCTAAAAAATAGGGAACAGGCCAGGCACGGTGGCTCACGCCTGTAATCCCAGCACTTTGGGAGGCTGAGGCAGGTGGATCACGAGGTCAGGAGTTCAAGACCAGCCTGGCCAAGATAGTGAAACTCTGTCTCTACTAAAAATACAAAAATTAGCTGGGTGCGGTGGCAGGTGCCTGTAATCCCAGCTACTTGGGAGGCTGAGGCAGGAGAATTGCTTGAACCTAGGCGGCAGAGGTTGCAGTGAGCTGAGATCACACCACTGTACTCCAGCCTGGGCGACAGAGTGAGATTCCATCGTGCAAAAAAAAAAAAAAAATAGGGGAACATTCAAAGGGATACCCAGGAATGTAATGTAAAACTATGAAAGAAACCATATGGGGGCAAAGAATGCTAAAACTGGGATTCCTCACTCTCCCGAATAGTGATTTCTTCTTAAAAACTCCTCAGTGAAAAGATTGTTACCTCATTGCCAGGGTCAACAGTGGACAACCTGGGATTGCCATAGACATCCTAAGTCCTATGCCCATTGTGCACCCCTTTTCCCAACTTGCGTCTCTATTTTTGCCCAACCTTCAGTCTCTCCCATTGCCTTCACCCTGTTCCCTCACTTATACTAAAGTGCAAATGACCCAGCAGGGACCTAAGTGAGCAGCCTGTCTCTTCCATACATTTTACCCAAAGATATCCCAAATTTCCCAACTCAGTCAGAGCCACCAGGTTTTTTTACAGCTATATTTTCTAAACTAATAAAAAAGAAATACAGCCAAATACTAATAGTCATTAAACCTGGAGGTCAGAGCATAGAAATTCCATATAATTTCCTGCATGTTTGAAATATTTTGTAATAACTGTTAAAAACTGAAGTGGGTGACTTTACGATCAGCCAGGACCACATCAGTGCTGTTCTGCAAAGAAGATGGCTGCACCCAGGGCTCCCTCTCACTCTTACTGTGGTATTGGGATGCCCCGTTTGACCTGCAGTGATTCAACGCCCTGTCTGCACATTTGCATCTCCTGAAGAGCTCCTCACTCTAAAACCCCAGACTGATTAAATCGGAATTACAATGGGGAACAGTCTCTGCACTAGTATGTTTCAAAAGCTCCCCACATCGTTGTAGTAGGCAGCCAGGGTTGAGAACCATTGGTTTAAAGAAGAATCACAAGAATGCTTTAAAAAGATACCTGCAAATTCTTCAGTGTTTAAACTCCCAACATGAAAATCTTTAATTGTCTTCTTATTGCCAAGAATCATTTGAGAGTCATGTGATGTGTGTCTCCACCCCCACCACCCCACACCCCTTCCCCATCCCACACCTATGACCATCAACCCACACGCAGCCCAGCACCACTGCGAATGCTGCCAGCATCAGCACCAATGTCCTTGCTACTTCCACCAGGAACAGCAGCTGCAAGAAGAAAGGTTGAAATGCAGAGCTGAGGCCCTTATCTCAAATGATCGACTTTGACACTTGGATATTCAAGCCTCTAAAATGTATATATGAGGAGGTCACTGAGCAGGCTTGTTATCTGGGAGTTTAAATACTTGCAACCTGGGCCCCCAAGGGTGTTCCTAGGTTCAACTGGGTCTAAGAAACCCTGGAAATGCTCTTACCCACACAGCCTACAAGTACTCAATTCATAAATCCCCCATTACACAAATTAAAATACATATTAAGGGATTTTCTTAACTTTGTAGATTTTAGGGACACATTTCTAAGCAGTGCTTAATCATCCTTGGTTTTCTACTAGTCAGAACCATTCATAGATAGGAGGCAAAATTTTGATCTATATATAAAATTATTCTCTCTACGCCTAAAATGATATTGTGTACAGTGCAGAGTGTACATGCCTGTGTCTGTCCGTGTGTGCCTGTGTGTGTCTATGCATGTCTGTGTTCATATCTGTCTCTGTGTCTATGTGTGTGTGTGTGTGTTTATGTGTATCTGTATGTGCCTGTGTCTGTGTGTGATTTCCCCTAATGTGCCTTTGCAAAGCCTGCTCACCTTTTGTCCATCCAGCACACTGCTGAGAGGCCCACCCGTGAAAGTATCTTATGAAAGCAAGAAGGAGGAAAGCCCCTCCCCTACGCCATCCCTGCTTCCCAGTCCTTCTGTCATTCACCTTTCTGAGATAGGTAGGTGAGCATCGTCCAATTAGATTCAGGAGATCAGAGTAAACCCTCAGAATCCCTTGAGTTTAACTTTAGGGAGAAATTTCCAGAATTTATTACTAGACTTTCAGTGCACAATATTTTACAGGAAAGATTTTTAATAAGGTTGCCTCCATGTGCCATCTTGCCAGATTCGATTCTGTAAAGCTTTTTGGAAACCTGCAGTAGGCTACAGCTTCACTGGGGTTTGTTTTGTTTGTTGGCGGCTTGGTTGGATGTGGAGGAGGTGGGCAGAGTCAGAGGCAGTGTTCTCCTGAATTGTACCGATGTGGTACACTCCCCATGTCTGTGGGACTTGCAGGGGAAAACCTTTTGACACACAGAGCTGCCACGTTTTATTCCTTTGTACATGATTTACACTTGCATGGTGCTTTTCAACTCTCAGAAATCAGAAATCTCAGCGTGTGTTTCCCACACAGAAGGTTTGAGTCAAACCTTGAGTGGGTTTGCTGTACAGACACGCAGCTGAAGGCAGGTCAGGCTTCTTGTGGGAATGTCTTCCAGGGCAACAGGAGGCCATGAAAGCAGAAGTCTTGTGTGTCATAGGTTAAAATAGGTCTCAAGCTCTTTGACTTAGAAATGTGAATTGACTGTAAAATACTTCTGAGAAGTTGATACGATTTGGCTGTATCCCCACCCAAATCTCATCTCGAATTGTAGACCCCATAATCCCCACTAGTGGGAAGGACCTGGTGGGAAGTAGTTGAATCATGGGGGCAGTTACTTTCATGCTGTTCTCATGATAGTGAGTGAGTTCTCACGAAATCTGATGGTTTTGTAAGGGGCTTTTCCCCCCTTTGCTCGGCACTTCTCTCTCCTCTCGCCATGTGAGGAAGGATGTGTTTGCTTCCCCTTCTGCTATAATTGTAAGTTTTTTGAGGCCTCCTCAGCCATGCTGAACTGTGAGTCAATTAAAGCTCCTTCCTTTATAAATTACCCAGTCCCAGGTATGTCTTTATTAGCAGCATGAGAAGACTAATATGGAAGTATATACATTTTTCAGGCTGATTTATCTAAACTCAGCATCCAGAAATAGGAAGAACATAAAAAAAGAAATAAAAATGAATTTGTGCAGGCTAGCTCAGAGTTGAATTGTGTCCCTCAAAAAGATACACTCAAGTCCTAATGCCTGGTACCTATGCATGTGGTTTTACCTGGAAATGGGGTTTGTGCAGATGTAACCAAGTTAAGATGAGCTCCTTAGGGTGAATGTTAATCCAGTATGATTGGTGTCCTTAAAAGAGGAGACAATGGGATGGCCATGAGAAAGGAGGACCATGTGAAGATGGCAGAGATTGGAGTGATGGGTCTGTAGACACATCAAGGAATGCCGAGGGTTGCCGGCCAATGAGAAGCTTAGACAAAGGCATGAAATGGATTCTTCCCTGGAGCCTTCAGAGGGAGTGTGGCCCTGCAGACACCTTGATTTGGGGCTTCTGGCCTCCAGAACTGAAAGAATGAATGTCTGTTGTTTAAGCCTCCCAGGCCAGGTTGTGGTACTTTGTCATGGCAGCCCCCTAGGAACACCACCCAAAACCTTCTTCTCAGGGTCAGCGGGCCCTGGGCAAAATGGTGAACCACACCCACCCCTTTCCCCAGCCCAGCCCTCCCCTCTTACCCTGTTCTTCTGCCGTCACCTCCTTCTGTTAAAGCCTGCACCAAGGAATGCAGCACGGGGGTTCTGGGGGGCTCCTTGCCTGTCAAACATTGGGGCTCATTTATTATAAAATGATAGGCTCTTCTGCCTGTTGAGACAATATGTGAGGGATTGCACATAGCAATCTCATAAACACAAAACTCAAAACATCCAGAGGTAGAACCTCATTTCTTTAGACCTGAACTCCGCTTAGCTCACAAGCCCCCGTGTCTAGGAAGTAGCAGAACAACTTGCCAGTTTAAGGTTCCCTCAGTCATGTGTGGTTCACATTTGACTTTGAAGCCACCGCCCACACAGGTCAAGGTTTCACAATGCCCCACCCTCAGCACCTCCTACCTTCCTTCTTGCGGACAGTGAGTGGGTCTGGAGAAGGCTGACATAACCTTATGGTGTCAGGTGGAGAGAGGAAGCAGGCTTCTGGGCTGAGGTCTCAACTGCTATGAACTTCACTGAGATCAACTTGATGACCTCAGTCTCCTGGCTCTGTCTGCTGCTTAGGACACAGCATGGCCTGGCTGCTTGTCCAAACCACACATCTCTGCTGGTGCACACCCCACCTGTCACTCTAGCTTTCAGTACGAGGAGTGAGGCTCACTAACAGGTTTACGAGCTCTCTGGGCCACATATGAACAAATGAGGTACAGATCTCTTCTGCGTTGTGATCCCCAAAGTCACCTGTGGGTTCGTATCTCCTGCGCCACCAGGTCTCCAACGTCACGGAGATGGCTGGGCATGGGCCCCATACATCCTTTTCTCCTTGCCAAATTTTATCCACCTTCCTCCCATCCCCATGGTAGGATTCTTATCCTCTATTTGTTGAGAAAACTGCTGTTACAACATCATATCTTCTTTCCAAATCTTTATGCTCTGAGTCTTCCAAGGCTTAGTGCTTCATTCCAAAGTCAACCTTTGGAGAACTTAAAAAAAAAAATCCATCTGGCCCTTGTATTCTAAAACCCAGACTTCCAAGACTATCTGGGGTGTCAAAGCTGAGAATGTTACTATCTGTTCTTGCAGTGTTCTTTTTGCTCCTGGGCCAATTAGCTTCAGCCTGTGGCTTGAATGGTGGAGAGGCTGAAGGGGAAAAGGGAATTACTGAGAATGATGTGGAAGCAGCAGGAGAAGAGAGAAAGTATCTGAGGGACTCAGAAAGGGTTACCAGTACCCCCAAAATCACACGCAACATGTAGTGAGGCTGTCAATGTTACACACACCACCTCCAATCCCCGTCAACCCAACTAAGCCCAGAATAGCCAGCCTTGGTTTTCATGGGCCTGTCATGGAGATAATTGGGAACAGCCTGTCTCAGAGTGACCAGGAGCCCCATGCCATCTCATCCCACCTTCCCTACACAGCTCCAGCTATAGCAGTAACAAGGTGAAACCTTGGTCCGGCCTGCCCGGCGACTGCCTCAGGCCCACGCAGCTTCAGAGGCCACCTGCCCAACAAGCAGGTGAAGGCTTGCTCTGATCTTGTCTTCCTTTGCTTTGACCCTGCTCCCCTGACTTTCCTTCCACATTCTGCAGGACAGGAAAAAGAGAAGTTATATTCAAATCAGTGAGGCATTTTTCATGGTGAAGGGCTGGAAGTGAAGTTTGTTCTAACCTCAGGATCTTTGCATTTACAGATCCCTCTCCAGATCACCTTTTATCCCCAGAACTTCGTAAAATTTGCCCCTTGACATCCATCCTGTTTCTTCTCAAAGGCCATCTCATCAGAGAGGGGATCCCAGACCACCCTAAAATCGCCACCACACATCACTCATTATCTTCTTACACATCTTGAATTTATAGTATGTAACATTTCCTGAGATTTAGGTTACAGCTAGAATACACAGCGGTTATTTCTGACTTTCATCTCCCACTAAAATGCAAGCTCCATGAAGGCAGGGACTTTGTCTTGTTCACTGCTGAGTTCCAGTACCTGGAAGAGTAACTGGCCTATAATGGGCACTTAAAAAAGATTTGAGGAGTGGATGCGTGATAGCAACCACTGAAAACTATAACCCAACTTGGGAGGGGCTTGGTTTTGCAGCGAAGCCAACCTGGGATTCATAACCGAGCATGGGGACGGGGCTGGGGGAGGGTTAGTAAATACAGGACCCTGTGCTAACCCCGGGATAAGGTATGGCTATAAAACAGAACAGCCCTCCCATGGTTCTTTACAAGGTTGGCCTAAGAGTTATTTCGTTTTGGGAGCCTCCCACACAAGGGTGACTTGACCATAGTTCTCAGCAGGGGATAACAGGATGCAGGAAACTCCTTGGTCACCAGGAGACCACAGCTGAGCTTCCCAAGCAGGCTCGGGAGCCTTCAGGCAGTGGTGAGGGTAGGAGATGGAAGGATGGGCTTTCTTCCTGAGAGTGGGGGTGGATGGCCCCCACTACTGTCTGTCAACCGGAACAGAGGGTGAGTGAAATTTAGAAAAGAAAAAAAAAAACAAGGTTGGATCAGGCAGGGGGGAAAAAAGTTGAATTTTAACTAATGAAATCAACATTCCCTGAGGGCTTTCTGTGTGTCAGCAAATTGCTAGGGGCTGGTGAAAGTCACGATTCCAGCCCTCAGAAAGTGGAAGCCAGAGGTTCTAGAAATGGCCCTGAAGCCAGAGTGACAACTAGGCTTTGAAGTAGGCTGAAGAGTTGCAAAGGGAAAATGGAGAGGCAGCAGGCAGCTCTTCGTCTATTAAGAGAGGTTCTCAATTTCAGCTTCCTTCAGTGGGCAAATCCAGAGACTTAATCATAGGTCATACTTAAAAGTAGCCTATATGCATGATGCCTTATTAAAAGTGCCTTTAGCTAACTCTATTTTTAGAGGATATTAATCATGTTACCTTTTGATTTGAAATTGGGACAGGTTAGCTCTAATTACATGAGATTCCTTAAGGAGCTTGAAAAGACCCAGGATGATCCATCCCCAAACCCAAATTAACTCTCTCTTCTACTTTCGGGGAAAAGCTACTGGTCCATGGCACAGCAAGGACCTGCAGGTGGTGCCCAGGTGTCTGACTGTCTCCAGGCAACACTGAGAAACCAACGGTGGCTCGGTAAGGGTGAGCAGCTGCATGCTCTAGTCCAGCATTAAAAATGACCCAGGCCTCTGGTGCAGTTAGGTTAACTTGAAGCTCTGATAACAAAAGATCTAGAGTTGGGTTTTTAAAAAATATAACCTTTCCCCCACCCCCAATTGTTTGGAGAGCTGTGCTAACAGGCTAGGAATTTTGGCAGCAGGTAGCAAAAAGAGTCTTGAGAAGTGGAGGATCTTCATTCTTTCCAGCCCCCTCTGCTCAGGGAGAATGTCTGTTGGATCCATAATAAGCAAATCATGTCATTTTATCCACCAAGAGATAACAGCCTTCCCAGGACTCCTTGGTGCAATTCATGAGCCTGGTGATGCCATGTATTAATCATAAAGGAAAATAACCTCGAGAAAGGCAAGTTTGGAGGGCAGAAGGCATGCAGTAGTCATCTACTGCTGCATAACAAGTGACTGCAAACTTAGCAGCTTGCAGTACCACCCATTGATTATCTCACGGCTTCTGGACGACAGAAGTGAAGGCTTGGCTGGGCTTTTCCCGGGGCTGAAATCAAGGTGTCAGCAGGGCTGCGTTCATTCCTGGATCCTCTTGCAAACTCACGTGGCTGTTGGCAGAATTCAATTCCTTGAGGCTGTAGGACTGAGGTTCCCATTCTTGTGGCTGTCAGGTGGAGGCTGTGCTGCACTCCTGGGCTGTCTCAGTGCCTCACCACATGGCCCCTCCATATGGGCTTGCATGCTTTGAATCCCTCTCATGTTTCAAAGCCCCCACAGGATCATCTCCCTCTCTTAAAGTCAACGCATTGGGAATCTTAATTGTATCTCTTCTCAGAAGCCTCTATGTAGCATTTGATTGGATAATTGGGAGAAGATGTGTGTCCCCCAAGCAGCAAGGATCTTGGGGGCCACCTCTGAATTCTGCCTACCATAAGACACAAGCGCCTATGTCCATGTCTTCTAGGCTTTGGGGCAATACTGACAAAGGTGGCTGTTTCAGACCTTTTCCTCTGCTCCCCACCACTGTACGGCCCCCAAGAGGACCCCCTGAGCCCTGCTATGTGATGAAGTGGCCTTTCCTAGGAAATGGTTTTCAGTTCAGAATTAATTCTAACCTGTGTCTTCACCAAACACTCGGGGTGCAGTCAGTCTAGGGATAGGATGGACAGAATGAGATAGGACTGGCTGGACAGATGGATCCCAACACAGGGAACCATCTACAGTGCTCAGAAAGCATGGCAGAGAAATAACAGCCGTAAGTGCTGAGATAAAAGGAAGATTTCTCTGAGAACAAGAAGCTATAGACCAGCAGTGAAAGCAAAGGAGGCAGAAAACTGCAGCAGAAGGTTGAGAAGCAGGAGGGCAGGCAGTCATTTATAATTAATGACCTCCATTATTTTATTCTGACTCTAGAAGTGAGACACACATTATTTAGGGCCCATGAGGAGCCTAGCTTGGTTTAAGCAGTGGGTTCCTGCAGGTCACAGCTCTCAGCCCAGTGCCTGGCCCCCATTCCTGACCCAGTGGTTCTAGGTCCCTGGGGATGGGAGCCAGGTGACTCTATTTATAAAGATATTCTGAGATAAAGATAGAAGGGCAGGTTGGGGGCACATAGAGTGTGGAACACTGAGTTTTTGTGAAATTTGACTTTTACTTTGGGGCTTTGGGCAGGCATGAAAGTTTTATGAGTAAAGGGCAACTTGGGGTATCAGCAGGCAATGTGGCTTCTGGGGTAGGTTAACCTGGCAACAGGGCAGACAATGGAGCAGCAGCTTTTAAAAGACTGCAGATTAGGGCAGAGAGATGATGCTCCCTGGAAGGCTGTGATGGAAACAGAGAGGTGGCAGGAAGTTGGAGACGCAGAGAGAAGCTGGGGAGGAGGAGTGATGGAGACAGGGGCTCAGTTGCGATACCCCGCCAGCCCAGCAAGCATGACCGTGAACTTGAGAGGAACAAGGTGAACACCTGTGCCTCCCCCTAAGCTGCAGAAGGCACTGCCATTGCTGCACTACTTGATGTGTTCTTAAGTGAGATGGATGTGAGGTGGGAAAATGCATCCATAGAGCCCTGACGATACACCTGGCTTATCTGACCCAGACACACTAGAGAATCGAGAATCCTGACATGTGGTTCCCCCAGTAGAAAGATTTCTACACGAGCAAAGTAGCAAGGTGACTTCATTGCTTTAGACTTTTTAAACAGATGCCGACCTTCTGAAACACTTTTCAGGAGACACATAGACTTACCATAGACGCATCCCATGATGAAGAACAAGTGAGTGGAGGAGCATTCATGCCTCTCTGGATTGTAGCTCAGCTTCTGGCAAACAGGCAGCTTCCTTGAACACCAGTCCTCTGGGGTCACCAGCCTGGAGAGCCAACAGGGGCTCAGTTATTTCTTAGCCTCTGCAAACATGCAAGGTTTATACCTACAAAGGGATTCAAAATGCCTAGCTGTCAAGCATCACTAAGAGTCAATCTGACAATTTCAAATCTGAAAGGAATCTGAAAAATTTTGAACACAGTTGTCCAAGTTCCAGAGTAGTGACATGACTTTCCCAGCGCTGGACAATCAGAAAGTGACAGAATGAGGATTCAGACCCGTGCCAGTCTGGTTCTGAAGCCTGGGACTTTGGGAGCAGGCAAACTTCAAATGCATTTACATAAGCCTTCCCCGAGGCAGAGAGGCCAAGACAGTGCTGGCCTCCTGGCCCCTGGAAGCAGAGCCATGTCCCATTTGGCACTGAGTGCTTGGTCAAGCAAGACCATCAGATGACAAGTTTCCCAGTAAAGTGAAGCATGCATGCTAGTGACAACTCATTCACTCAACCAGGGGCTCAATCCTGCTGGGGTTAAAAGGGGTCGTCTGTGGGGGGTCTGCAGGCTCTATTCCAGGGCCACATGACCACCTGTTTTTGTAAGGCTTTGAGCTAAGAATGGCTTTTACATTTTTAAAAGGTTGGGGAGAAAATAAGACTATTACAGAGACTACATGGGACTTGCAAAGAGTAAAATACTTAATAGCTGGCCCTTTCTAGAAAAGAGTTTATCAACCCCTAGATTCTGGAGCAAGCCTGCATATTCGGCAAAAAGTGCCAAAGGCGTAAGGAGGTGAAGCAACTCCCAGGTTACCCAACTACTTGGAAACAGAGCTGGGAGCTAGGCTTCAGGTCTCTTATTTCTACTGTCTAGAGTGAAGACCTGCACTGGTGTAAAAGCGTGTGAATACACATGCACATACCCACATATGCATACAAACACACAGGCACATGAGCATACACACATGCATACACACACATGCACTATCACTCATAAGTGCACACACATACACAAATGTGCATGCTCACTTGTTTGCACACAACACACCCATGAACACACAGGCCCTATGACTATGGAATAATATTGCTGCCTTTTCTTTGTGTCCTGTGAAACATTCCATGCATGAATGTTTGCAACTCTAAAGTGCCTGTAAGGCAGAGTCTGTTTTTATTTTGGTCAAGCTTAAGTCAATTTAGTAGCAATAGGATGCTGGCCATGGCAAATGCACTAAAAGTGCTCGTGTGTCCCTGCCTGCCTCCCACCACAGCTGGAGCTTGTCCGTTCTCACAAGCCTTACTTCTTGCTGTTTTCTATAAACCATGAGGAATTTGGCCAAAGTGAAGAAACGCAGTTACACCTGTCTGCCTGCTTCCATTAATGGGTGATTCTGCAAGAGGAAAGGCTGGGGGCAAGGGGCTGGTATTTGCTGCGTGTAAGTGGCACACAAAGGAGCATTGAAGAGTGCAATAAATCTGTGCCCAGCCATGCAGTGGTTTCCCGATGCCACCTGCCCATGTGCTGTAGTTTTCATCACCCTCTGTGGATAAGGTTTATTAAACTGAACTTTAATAGAGCACCCCCATCTCCCCAGCACTTCTGTTACCAAGAAACCCAAGCCTGTTGTGTGGATTCTGAGCACACATATTGATTGTATACCCAGCATGCTCATCTGTCTACCCAAGGCTATAACCTCCTCCTGCTCACACTGCTTTGGAAACAGGACAGAAAAACCATCCTGGGCACACGGTAGAGAATTAAAAAGGAAGAAAATGCTTATGGAGTGAACCCACATAAAATTGTAGACGTGGAGTGTCTAGGAGCTTCTGACTGAGTTCTCACCTACATAGGAGTCCCACCTGTAACAAACTTAAGGTGAAAACTATCAGCACCTGCTTGGATACTTCCAAAGACAGGGCACTTGCTACCTAACACAGAAGCCCTATAATGTTTAAGCAGCTTTAGCTGTGACACCCTCAAGTCACCGGTCACAGATTTCCTCCCGTTTGTCTTAGCCCTGCCCTATTCACTGTCCACCTGAAGGCAACTGTCAGGACCCAGCTGTCCTCTTGTCTACAGTCTTGTCTGCTGTAGACTGAATGTTCATGTCCCCACAAAGTTTATATGATGAAGCCCTAACCCCCAGTGTGGTGGAATTTGGAGACAAGAGCTTTAGGAGGTATTTAGGGTTAGATAAGGCAATGAAGGTGGGGCCCATCATGAGGGCAATAGTATAGGTGGTCTTAGAAAAAGAGGAAGAGCCAGAGGTGGAGACTCACACTTGTAATCCCAGCACTTTGGAAGGTCAACATGGGAGGCTCCCTTGTGCCCAGGAGTTGGAGATTGTACTGTGATCGTGCCACTGAACTCCAGCATGAGCAGGATGTTGTCTCAAATCAACAATGACAACAACAAAAGAAGCAGAGGAGAAGCTCTCTCTCTCTCTCTCTGTCTCTCTCTCTCTTTCTCTCTCTCTCCCCGTCTCTCTCCATGCAGAGAGGAAAGGCCAAGTGAAGAAATAGCAAGAGATCTGCCCACCTATAGTCCATGAAAGGAGCCCTTACCAGGAGCTGACCCCTGCCAACACTTCAGCTTAGAGTTCCCAGCCTCCAGAGCTGTGAGAAATAAATGTCTGTTGTTTCAGTCACCCAGTCAATTGTATTTTGTTATGGTAGCCCGAGATGACTAAGACACAGACTAAATATACTTACTTTCTACAACCTTTCTCCACATCAGAATCCCAGACCTTTCCACTCTTGGCTGCCTTCCTTTGGGTGCATCCGAGCTTGTGCTAGGCTCAGCCCCTGATATAGAAAATGGGCTCAATAAATATTTAGTGAACCGCTGAAAAAAAAGCACAGAGGGAAAGTTGCCTGCCTGCCTCCAGACTCTCCATGTCTGCATCAGCTCAAGTTGTCACGGGCAGTGTTGACTTGAGTTGCCTTGCTCGTCTGCCTCTTCTGTGCCCTTTAAGCTTCTCTTGTCAGATTTTAATTTTCAGATCCTCCCATCCCTCCTGAGCCATCTCTATCCATGGGCTCTTATCCATATGTTCTCTGAATTCTTTTGAAGTTTGCCTTCTGAAAATCTAGAGCGGGGTTCTCATCTATTTTCCTTGGAGGATGAGATCCGTGAGTTGTCAATAGATCTTCCACCGAAAGGACTCTGATGTCAAGCCAGCTTGGGAAGGACTTCACGCCTGGAAAGCCCTGGGTAAAAACACTTATTTTGTTGATCCCAAAATTTCCTAACTGTATTGCTGAGGAACTCCTTTGTTATGGCCCATATATTAACCTTTGAAGGACGTAACAGAAAATGCAAAGCCGTCTGATTAACCCTTGCTTGACTGTGCACCTCCTTCCTTCTTCCTCCCTCACTCTTGGGACTCCCCATTTCCTGAGGCCCCCCCATCCCTGCCATTTTATCAACCAGGACTTCTTTGTTTGGAGATGTTACAGAGGAGTATTCCCCACTTCCCTCCTTCGCTTGAATGGGAAGAAGATAGTGAGTCTGGCCCACAGCCTTGGCATGGCCCATGCCCTTTGTAGACGTGAGAGTCTGAGTTTCCCCCAGACCAGGACTAACTTCCAGTGTTTCTCTGCAGAGGTGAGAGGTGGCGTACAATGTGCTTGCCAAAAGCTGATGTGACTCCTTTTTTCCTGGACAATGCACATTTTGTTCTTTTTTGAGACAGAGTCTTGCTCTGTCACCCAGGTGCAGCCTCTTAACGCTGCAACCTCTGCCTCCCGGGTTCAAGCAATTCTCCTGCCTCAGTCTCCTGAGTAACTGGGATTCTAGGTGCCTGCCACCTGTAATTAGCCACCATGCTTGGCTAATTTTTTATTTTTTATTTTTATTTATTTATTTATTTATTTATTTATTTAGAGCCGCATTTCACCATGTTGGCCAGGCTGGGCTTGACTTCCTAACCTCAAGTGATCCGCCTGCCTCAGCTTCGCAAAGTGCTGGGATTACAGCTGTGAGCCACCATGCCCAGCCAATATTTTGTCCATTTGAAATAAGAAATTAGGTGTGAATTTCTATGAAAACCTATAGACGAGTCGAAGGGGTTTTTTGCTTCCATTTTGGGCCCTACAGAAAATAACAGGCCACCTTCCAATCCACAATTGTTTTTGGAAAATGTTTTTATCCAACCTGGAACCATCTCTCCTCCCAATCCAAAATGCATGGGTGTGTCTCACACACACACTTTTCATTTCGAGGCAGACATTGTGTTTTCTTCTGATACCCGGCAAGCTCCATAATTTTATTTTGTCTGTAGCCCTAGAAATAAACAGGACCCAGTCTTCAGCCAGGGAAGACAGCAATGTTATTTTGGGCAAATAGACCTTCATCTGTAACTGGATATAATCTCAGGTGAACTGAGGCACAGTGAACTTAGTGTAGTCCTGGACATCACTCACACAGGGGTGGAGCTGGGAGTAGCCAATATATGTCATAGCCAACCCCTTTACCACTCTGCCCACTGAGCTGCCTTTTTCCAGTGCAGAGAAGCCTCATCATTACAAGTTTAGTGCTGGAGCATCACTAGGAATCCACTGGGAGCATACGTGCTGCTGGGGGTCCAGTAATGCAACCCAACTTTACTCTGGAGATATTTCAAGCCACCTTTCCCTGTCCTCAGAGTCAACTTCAGCTAACATCCTGACCCATAGAATTTTCTATGGAGTTAGTCATAAACCTGCCATGGCCCTATCTAGACACTGAGCAATTTGGGGGAAGGGACTTTGTCTCGTGCATGACCACTCCCATTACTCAGTACTCAGCTCACTACTGTACTTGGCACCTAGCCGGATCATAGCAGGATCGCCGTCTGTTGCATTGACTTGCTGTTGAGGATCTATTCCTGTGGTCTTTCTCAATCATCTCCTTTACAAACCTTCCTGAAGAGCCATATGCGAGCATGAATGATGATCAATACACGGTCCCTGCCCTCGAGAAGGTCACAGTCTAGTACTGGATTCAGGCATATGCACAAACCATTGTGAAACTCTGTGGTGTTGGTCTATCAGGAACATCCCACAGGATCACCATTTTCAGAGTGAGCATGTGACAAGGCAGACAGCCTTCCAGTGGGGGTGAGTGCTGGTCCTCATGTGCCCCTGTCCCCCTCCCACATACCACTCTACCTTTCCCTCCCTGCCCTTCTTTCCCCACCCACCCCACCTGTATTTTTCCCTTTGTGATTCAGTGGTAGACATAGTATGTTAGACACATTTGGTACCTCGATCACATTTCAACTGGGCAAAAAGAAGCACGCGCTTGGAGCACATAAGTTTCCTGGTTTTTGGTGCTGGTAAGGGCCTGATGCTAAGCTCTTCCACCTTTCATGTCAGTCCTGGTTTCTTGCCATGGGGCTGGGATGGACTTGGTAACAGGAGGCTGGTTGACTTGCAAGCCTGCTGGAAGGGCAGGCTGGCCCACCACAGGGATGTCTAGAAAGCAGTTGCTGTGCTGAGCTGGTTTCACTACTTGCCTAACTCAGAACACTGCTAAGCAAATCATTGCAATTCTGCAAAGCTATTTGCTTGGAATTTCAAGTCACAGTTTAGAGAAAGAAGTTGAATATGAGGATATTTACTTTAAAAAAAGAAACTTATTATCTCTGTTCCTCTCTAAAGAAGGTAATTCTTTAAGAAAAATCCCACAAATGCAGCAATAGTCACAATGGAATATGACATTATATCTCCATGCTCAGGAATAATTCAATTATCCTTGAAGGTTACTTATTTTGAAACCAGCATTTTACTGTGTTTTTCTCCCTCAAACCTTGGTTGTGCAAAGCTCAATGCTTATTGTTTCCACCATGCAGATTGACAGAGGACAGAAACTCACAAAAAGAGCTGTCTCTAAATGAAACCATTTAGTCATCCACTCCTATGGAGTGTATTCTCAGAGTTAAGTCATTTCTTTGACATACAGTCTCTTTAAGAAAAGCCTCATGATCCCTTTTCTTTCTCTTGAATTTTCTCTTCTCAAACTTGTGCTTTATCTTGCAAAATGTCAAACAAATTAAGTGTGTGAACTTCCGGCATGCGCCAGAAAAAGAGACAGACAATATACACCCACTTTTGTTCTGAAACCTGGTATTCTGTTAAGTTCCAACTAAAACAGCGGAGTGTTCAAATCCGTAGTCCCAGGAAATCAGCCTCTGGAGAGGAAGAAGTGAGAGGGGCAAGTGACCTCAGAGGCCACCCGTGGCCGATCAGACTGCCGGTGGGGAAAAACATGGTGAGCAGCAGTATTTCTGTTCTGCCTTCCATAAAGAAGAGCCAACTTAGCCTGTAGGTCTAAATCTCAGTGGCCTGTTAGCCTAGCCAAGATTTAATATCATTTACTCCACAATAGGTTTGACGCATTCACAAAATATTCCAGCTCTTTTCCTTTTATTTGGAAAGCAACTTGTTCAACTGGATTTTATACCTGATAGTCAAGTTTTTATGTTTGAGGGCAGAAGCATCTCACAGATCAGTGATTCTTTCCCTCTGCACATCCTGCAGAGAGCTGTTTTAACATCATTAGATAACAGCTACAGGAATGTTCTCTTGCAGTCAGTTTTCCTACCAACTGTTGACCAGTGTATTTCAGGGTAGAAATTGCAGATAATACCTTTAGCTGGAAAGAATGGTACTGCTGTTTTAGAGTTTCAGAGTTATCAGGAGAGACCTGGGGAGAAAGAGAGGGTGGATTTTTATTTCATCACCATGGTTAAATCAGAGTTTACTGTTTCCCCAATCAGGCTTTGGTGGGTTTGCCTTTTTTATTTATTTATTTTATTATTATTATTATTATACTTTAAGTTCTAGGGTACATGTGCACAACATGCAGGTTTGTTACATATGTATACATGTGTCATGTTGGTGTGCTGCACCCATTAACTGTCATTTACATTAGGTATATCTCCTAATGCTATCCCTCCCCCCACCCCCTCCCCACAATAGGACCTGGTGTGTGAAGCTCCCCTTCCTGTGTCCAAGTGATCTCATTGTTTAATTCCCACCTATGAGTGAAAACATGCGGTGTTTGGTTTTCTGTTCTTGTGATAGTTTGCTGAGAATGATGGTTTCCGGTTGCATCCATGTCCCTACAAAGGACACGAACTCATCCTTTTTTATGGCTGCATAGTATTCCATGGTGTGTATGTGCTGCATTTTCTTAATCCAGTCTGTCACTGATGGACATTTGGGTTGATTCCAAGTCTTTCCTATTGTGAATAGTGCTACAGTAAACATACGTGTGCATGTGTCTTTATAGCAGCATGATCTATAATCCTTTGGGTATATACACAGTAATGGGACTGTCTCTTATACACATCTAGATGTGTATAAGAGACAGTTACTAGGTTGGGGAAGTTCTCCTGGATGATATCCTGCAGTGTTTTCCAACTTGGTTCCATTTTCCCTGTCACTTTCAGGCACACCAATCAGACGTAGATTTGGTCTTTTCACATAATCTCATATTTCTTGGAGGTTTTGTTTATTTCTTTTTACTTTTTTCTCTACGCTTCTCTTCTCATTTCATTTCATTCATTTGATCTTCAATCACTGATACTCTTCTTCCAGTTGATTGAGTTGGTAACTGAAGCTTGTGCATTTGTCATGTCGTTCTCGTGTCGTGGTTTTCATCTCTATCAGTTCTTTGAAAGTCTTCTCTGCATTGATTATTCTAGTTATCTATTCATCCATTCTTTTTTCAAGGTTTTTAGTTTCTTTGTGCTGGTTATGTAGTTCCTCCTTTAGCTCTGAGAAGTTTGATTGACTGAAGCCTTCTTCTCTTAACTCGTCAAAGTCATTCTCCGTTCAGCTTTTTTCCATTGCTGGCGATGAGCTGCATTTCTTTGGAGGGGGAGATGTGCTCTGATTTTTTGAATTTCCAGCTTTTCTGCACTGCTTTTTCCCCATCTTTGTGGTTTTATCTGCCTTTGATCTTTGATGATGGTGACGTACTGATGGGGTTTTGGTGTGGGTGTCCTTTCTGTTTGTTAGTTTTCCTTCTGACAGTCAGGACCCTCAGCTATAGGTCTGTTGGAGTTTGCTTGAGGTCCACTCCAGACCCTGTTTGCCTGGGTGTCAGCAGCGGAGCCTGCAGAAGATAGAATATTGCTGAACAGCCACTGTTGCTGTCTGATTCTTGCTCTGGAAGCTTTGTCTCAGGGGTGTACCCAGCTGTGTGAGGTGTGAGGTGTCAGTCTGCACCTCAGTTGAAAATACAGAAATCACCAGTCTTCTGTGTCGCTCATGCTGGGAGCTGGAGGCTGGAGCTGTTTCTATTTGGCCATCTTGGGTGCCCCCATCGGGTTTGCCTTTTTAAATTTAATCCGACCATTCTGGGTTCACTATAGCACGTGCAAATAGTATTTCAATGGCACCCAGGTGCAAAAAACTTGTTGTGAAACCTTTTGACATCAATTCAATGGCAGAGCACTTTGGAAAATGACTCATATTAATAAAAATGTTAAGTTTATTCTGACTTGGACCCCACAAGAAAAACTAAATAGTGAAGCTGCAGATATTTACATGGGACTCTTCACTCTTTGAGCACTGGCAGTCCATGATTTTTCAGGTGATTGAAGCAAGCTTTCCTCAGGTCTAATGTTTCTTCTACTCCAAAGTATATTATTTCATGGATTAAATTTTCCCCAAAGCCCCTCTGAACTTGACCTTGGTCAACTTGTCCACTTGCTGCTGGGTTTTCCAGCCTGTGTCTACATCGATCCACCCACGTATGTTTCATAGTGAACCTGTTTGTTCAACTCTCAACCCAAAGAAATGCAAAGCTATAAATGAGGTGTTTAATTTATATATATCTTTCATATTTACCTATATAATGTAAATTTGTTTTGTATATAAAATATGCTTTGAAAAAAGGACAGAACATATATGCACTGATATCATTATTTTGGGTGATTTTAATTTTCTTCTTTGTGCTTTTTCTTATTTTTTCAAATGTCCTGGGATAAGTAATGCTTATGATGATGCAAAAATGAATGTTATTTGTAACAGGAAAGCATGGATAGTAAAAATATTAAAAATATAGCTCTTTGAGGATGGCTTCTCTAGGGGTCAGACTACCTGGATTTGAATCCTGGCTCTGCTTTTGTTAATTGGGTGACTTTTGGCAAGTTACTTAACCTCTGAAACCCTCAGTTAGCTTATCTATAAAATGGGAATATTATAGGTGTCTGTCCCAAAGGGTCTGGTGAGCATGAAATGAGACAGCCATGTCCAGTGTGTACCTTAGAGCCTGGCACAGCCTGTGCCCAGACACGGGCCTGCCACCAAGGCAGTTGCACAGGACCCCATGTTCAGAAGGCCCCATGCTGGATTTAATGCTCTACCATCAGTGTCTTGAAATTCGTAACAGTTTTTGCACAAAGGGCCCTGCGTTTCTGTTTTACACTAGGCCTCACAAATTATATAGCTGGTTCTAAGCCCATTAGATGTTGACTAATACTATCAAGGGTTCCCATTGGCTCTTCATTATTTCAAAGCTCAACACAGAGTCAAAACTTGCATATCTTTACAAATTTTTAACTTTACAAGCCACCCTCCAACACAATTAGAGCCCTGAATTATTTAGTACTAAAATAATAAGTGAGGGGCTGAGAGGTCCACTGGAGGTGTTCCTTGCATGGAAACACCTGCAGGCTAGCACAAGAGTTGCATTTTCTGGAGGCCGCGTTTGTGGACACTGATAGGCACTGGCCCTGAGATGGCTGCTGTGGAAAAGGCCATGGTTTTACTTCTACCTTTTGAGCCTGGTTCAAAGAGAAAATTACTTTTAAGTTTCACATAAGTATTGAAGTGTGAGGCCAGCAATAAGGGAAAATCGAAACAGTAAGCTTAGCAGTTGCACATCCTGCAGCAGCTTCAGAAGCATAAAACCACCAGCAATTAAACCCCAAGAAACCCTAGGGCAGAAGCTGGGAGCCTCCTGTGACCTGGCCCCCGGGAAGATTAGAGCTCTGGCTGCTCACTCTGGCCCCACCTCCGGTTCTCCAGGTTAGCTTGGGGACAAAAAGCACTGGGCAGAAAGGGGAGGAGGAAGCAGGATGGGCGAGCTTGGCATTTTGAATTCATAGGAAAGGTGGAGGCTCCCCACTAAGCACTGTGCTGGGAAGAGAGGGAATAGGCCAACTGCAGTTCAAGTCCTTGGAAGGCTTCTGCTTTTCAATTCTTTTTTAAAATAAGTTTTTTTTTTTTTTTTTTTTTTTTTACAAAATTAATGCCTGTTCGTTGGGGAGAATTATAATTCACTCTGAAAGAGGGTAACCGTGTTCCAGAGAGAGCTCCACCAGCCTTGCACGTTCATTTCTAGAATCGCTTATGGCTGAGGGCAGGGGAGGAGCATGTGTCCCCCATGAGACAGCCCTGCTCTCCAGACCTCGACGATCATTGGAAAGAGACTGCTGGGCATAGCGTGACTCTGGCTTTGTTGAGAGAAAGAGGTTTGGAGCAGAACTGCCAGAATCTGACTTATGTTTTGAAAGGACTACCATGGCTTGCTGTATTGAGAATAGTTTTGCAGGGCACAACAGTGGACACAGAGAGGCCAGTCAGGTCATTGCAGAGATGGTGGCTCGGGTCAGGAGGGCGACAGTGGTGGAGGTGGAGCTGTGCTTGGATTGTGAATGTGTTTAAAGAGCTTTCTAAGAGATTGAATGTGAACTGTCACAGAAAGGGGACAGACATGGTGACTCTGAGGTTGAGGCCTATGCAAATGGAAGAAGGCGTTGTCACCCTCCCATCATTCCTCCCAGTGTTCATCAGAGAGCCCTGAGGACGGCTGAGTGTAGGCGTGGGTGTGGCTGAGTGAGACAGTGAATAATTTGTTCATCTTTCTGTTCTTAGACCCTACAGAGTGGGTTCATCGTAAAGACTTTTGAATGCATAAATACTTATAATTTGGGATAAATTAAATGACATTAAATCCAGACTAGTATCAAAGTTCAGTTTTGGTCAGGTGAATTTTGAGATATTTATTAGACATCCAAATGGAGAAGTCAAGTTGTCAGTCTGATAGACGAGTCTGGAGTTCAAGGGCTGGAGATAATAAATCTGGCCACTGGGTATTGAAAATGAGAATGAGGATAGAGAAGACAACAAGTCCTAGTGAGCCCTGGGGGCATCCCAAATAGAAAGAAACCGGCAAAGAAAGGGGAAAAGAGGAGCTGGTAAGAAACCAAATGAAAGGGACATTTCAAGGAGGAGGGATGATCAGGTGTGGCCTGCGGCTGATGGGCCAGCAAGACAGGCCTCCTCCCCCAGCGATGACATCCACTGGGCTGGGTGCTACTGAGGGCCCGGACAGGAGCAGCTTCCAGGGAGCAGGGAAGAGAGAGGGTAAACCCCTGATTAGGATGAGTTTAAGAGAGATGGAGGCAGAGGAAATAGGAAAATCAAGTATGACCGAGTTTATTAAGGAGTTCTGCTGTGAAAGCAAGCAGAAAAATGGAGACAGAAGTTGATGAGGGAGTGGAGATAAGACACAGTTTTCTTTGCAGGGTGGAGTGGTAACAGCTGATAGGAAGGAGTGGAAAAATGCTGAGGAATGAGAGAAATGCTGAGCAATGGTGTCCATCAGAGGGCAAAAGGGAGGGATAAAAGATGCAAGTGGAAGCGTGGATAGATGCGATCTGGTAGTTTGTGGATGATCCGGTAGTTCTTTGGTGTCAGATTTCTTGGTGAAAGCAGAAGCTGGGTCTTCAGCTAAGAGTGAGGATGGGGAGAAGATGCTGGAGGTTTAAGAAGAGAGAACAGGGAGAGTGAGAAAGTCAATAATTTGCTCATATTTCTATTTCTAGTCCTATGTGTAGTGGGTTCTAAAAAAGGCTTTTGAGTGCAGAAACACTTATAGATTAGGGTCAATGAAAAGACACTGAGTCTAGACGAGTATACACACCGCTAGCAATGCTCAGCTAGTTGTGGTTGGTGTGTTTAGAGAGCTGGTGTAAAACATCAGGTCAATGGACAGTTGAGTACACTGACTCTGCACTAGTCTACAAGGCCTCAATCCAGTTATCCCCATTGACCACCAGTGATGAGATCTTTGGAAAAGTTATTAACCTGGTTTAGTCTCAGTTTTCTCCTTTGTAAACTAACACCAATAATGGTATCTGCCCATAGAGTCACTGTGAGGATTTACTGCACAGATTCATGTAACGTGCTTGGCACGTGGTAAGCTGGACTCAATGACAGCCATCATTGGCACTCTCAGTGTTATGACATTAATAAGAAATGACTGCAGTGCATGCATGGCTGGGCTGGTGATGTTGTCCTGGGTGGGCCTGGCAAGTAATGATTAGAGTCATCACTGTGTTCCAGAGTCTCACCTTCAGCCCAGCAGGAGAAACAGCTAGGTTTTGTCAGGGACCTTGACATTATTAGTCTGTTCTCAATGTTGCTGTGAAGAAATACTGAGATTGGGTTATTTATAAAGAAATGAGATATAATTGACTCACAGTTCCACATGGCTTGGGAGGCCTCAGGAAACTTATAATCATGATGGAAGGCACCTCTTCACAATTCAGCAAGAGAGAGAATGAGTGACAGCAGGGGAAATGCCAGATGCTTATAAAACCAGCAGATCTCGTAAGAACTCACTCACTATCATGAGAACAGCATGGGGGAAACTGACCCCATGATTCAATTACCTCCCATCAGGTCCCTCCCATGACACGTGAGGATTATGGGGATTATAATTCAAGATGAGATTTGGATGGGGCCACAGTCAAACCATATCAGGCCTATAGACTATTGGTCTTGGGGGCGCAGATTCAAATGAACTAAACTCACAGGAGACTGATATATAAACCACAAAGCCAACTTACGAAACATCACCATTGGGAGAAAAATTGATTGAGGGAGCAAATCAGAAGTTTGGGCAAAGAGCCTTGAGAGTGCAGTTAGGTGAAGCAAATGAGTGTTTTCAAGCCATGATCATCAGTCACCTATTCCTTCTGTAGGCTGCACCTCCTGGGTGCACTGAAAACTTCCTGTTGCTGGCCAAGGTGCCCCATTCCCTAACTAATGCTGGTAACACAGAGAAAGCCTTGCCCTTTGACTTTATAAGGTCCAGACTCCAGGCAGCTGATTTGCTTAGGTTTGCCTCCATATTCTTTCTAGGCATGTTATTAGTTATGGCTTCTTGAACATCAGGCAGCCTTGATTAGACTTCTAGGTCTGGGGTATGCTACTCTATCCAGACAGATATACTCATTCTTGATGACTCCTTCAGATGTCATTTCACATGTTAGTTAATGAATTAACCAGGTAAGCTCCCTGAGGACAGCCTTGTTTTTCTGCCTTGCCCTGTGTTGATGGATCAGAGTAGCTCTTGGGACATCCGTGCCCCGTACCTCTTCACTTTGATTTGTGTGCTTACATTTGTTTGTTTAATAACAACCTTCTCCCACAATCCCCCTCAAAAAAACGAAACTGTATTTTCATGGGAAATTTTCTTCTCATTTAAAAATACGCACATTTAACTGATGAAAAATCAAATCCATATGTTTCTGACTTATTTATTCTAAACTCATCAAAACATTTCAACAGCTGCTTAATGTCCGAGAATCATTTTGTTTCTTAACAGGTTTTAAAAATCTTTTCCTTAAAAAATAGAAGAAAAAATCAGGTGGTTATACTCTGTGAATGGGAAATAAACCACAGTACCAAACCTCTGTGACTCTGGGCACATTGCATGCTGCAGCCTCACCTCTCTACATCACTGTTTATCTAGAAGTCCACCCATCTGTCTGCCGGTTTACTCATCTGTCTGCAAGAGCACACTGTTCTTCAGGCAACTTCTTCCAGATTTGAGGAGAGAGCCATGAGTCATGTAGGAATAATACACCAGAGTAAAAATCTTACTGTTATTCAGGAAAAAGTCTCAGAGCCCAGGGTGTGATTGTGCCCAGATTTCTGCCCTCCAGTCAAGGGTAGAGCTGGCCTCTGCCCTTGAGTGGGAGGTGTACAGGGTCTATATCAGCCTTGCATTTCTTGCTTCAATTTCCACCCACCTGGAACACTAAGTCCGGGTTTTGGTTTGAGCTCTGGCATTAGTCTGTGATTACGGTGCAAGGCAGAGCAGAACACCAGGATCAGAGGAATGGACACAACACACGTTCAATGACAGTTGTGGCTATGATGTCATGCAAGCTATCTTCACGGCCATGGCTCCCCCTACCCCAGTACAGGATGCAAGGTGTGCCCAAGTCCAACTATCCTGTCATTTGCCGTGATAGTTCTCATCCACTTGAAACTGTCCCCTCCATCCATACTAAGCTCTCGTGTCAGTGGCAGTCAGGGGAACCCTCAACATCAAGAGGAGGGAATGAAAATAGGAAAAAAGAAGGTAATGAATGGGAGAGAAGAATCAGGAAAGTAAGAAAATGCATGATTGTGGCCATAAAACATTTGGGGAGATAGAGATAATGGTGCATCTTCCAAGACTTGGGATTGGTGTTTGAGTCTGTGAGATGCCCAAAGAAGTTCCCAGATCACACCACGAGGCTCACAAGAGTAGTCAGGCCAAGCTACAGTTCAAAAAGCAGAACCCCCCGGGTGCAGAAGGTGTAGGAAGAGAATGAGCCGTGATGGATGATGGCATCATCAGATCACCCTTTGAGGTTAGCGAGATGACCCCCTTGAAAAGTCACTCAAAACTTTATAGACATCATCAAATACAAATGTCTGCTAATAAAGGAACCAGACCATTTGGGCATACATTGTACTGTGTACAAATTCACTTTCAAGTGATTTACAGTTTGTTTTAAGTGCCTTCCTAAGAGCTGCTTTTCGAAACCAAAAAAAAAAAAAAATTGAATTGTTCTAAATATTTTTAATGCACTGTCTGAAATATCTCAGAATTATTCTAACAGTGCTGAAAGCAAGGCAGAGAGAGAATGTTGCATCCTGATGGACTGGCTATTTTGGATCCCAAGAGGCAATTCTGGGATGGGTTTGGATCCTTGCCAGTTAGGTAGCTGGGCCTGAGCCAGAGAGAGAAATACTGGGCTTCAGAGAAAACAGATGCTTAAAAGGTCTGTTCCACTCCTGAGATCTCTGTTTAATGGTGGCTATTGCTGGCATATTGCTTTCAGATCTTTAATTTATCTCACCAGAGATACAATGCCATGTGCCTATCTGTTTTCAGCAGGCTGGGTTGGTGGAGGGTGGGCGGGGTGGGTGGGAAATCCTCCATGGATTTGCATGCCTTTGTGGTCGTTGCAACATATATGAGCATCAGAAAAGGGAAAATGTATCATCTGGCTACAGCTCCTGTCTCCCTCTTCCAGGAAATACGTTTCTATGCAAGATGCCCACTCAGAGAAGTGTGGTCTCCTTTCTTCTTCCCTACATCCTCCCAGGGACCTGCAGTAAATGCCATTCTCTGCAGTAAATGCCCTGTCTTGGCTTACCCTCTACCTGAGCTGGCCCTTTGCTTTTTACTTCCTACTGTCTATAGCACCCCACCCCTTGGGTCTACCCTTGGAAGACAATGAGTCCTTCCTTTGAGCTGCCAAGTCCTAAAGCCCAGACTTTACTACTTAGCATCTGCTAAAGGGATCACAGCCAACTGGTCAACCAATAGGCCAATGGTAGGGGATGAGTAGGCTTTGCAGGCTGACCTCTTAAAGGAGCCTAAATAGGACTTTGCTACCTAATTCAGATGTGTGAATGACACAGTGGAATGAAATCATTCAAGGATAAAGACACTATGTAGCTTGAAGGGTGAGAGAGGCTACTAAGGAGTAGCTAGAACCTGTCTACTTCCTTCAAATCACTCCATGTCATCAGCCACCCACATCACAGGTAGAAATTGTTCCAGCTCCTGACAGGGTTTGAAATGAGCAGGTAAGCTAAACCCAAATTACACAAACATGTAAAAGCCCGAGGCAAATGTTCCTATCAGGATCCAGCTTAACCAGATCCAAGAATTATTGGAACTGACAACTTAGGAAAATGGTTGTACCTTTAAAACACAAACTAACTAACTTACCTGATGAATTTCTCCACTCAAATCTGTAAAAACACCTCTTGGGTTATTTCTATGACTTATTACACAGAAAGCAATGCTTGGCATACAGTAGGTGTTCAATAATTGTTAGTACTGTATTAAGGTTAGAAGAGGGGTCACCCATCTGAGGGCTATGCCATGGAGGCCATGGAAATGGGAGAGCGGCCCCTTGTCCATCAATGGTGCCTCATGGTGGGCAGAGCTCCTGTCACCTCCATGTCCCCAGAGTGTGTGATTCATGATTGACTCCAAACCACCCAGGTGATCCACTCACAGCCTGCTTCGAGCAACCCTAAAGAATTCACTGCCTAGAGCACAGTTCAGGGATCCTCAAAGCCTGGTTCTCCATCCCAGGGTCATTGTGAATTTCTTGCCCAATAGGCAACGGGTGCTCCATCACCATTCTCTACTGCATTTTTCCCTCTTCTAAACTGTGAGCGAAACACCAAACACACAGCTTGAGAGCCATGTTGTAAAACTGTCATCCACATAAATAGCTTCCAAGAATCTTGTGTACTGTGGAGTCTGAAGAACATTTTCATTTTATTTGATGATTGCCAGTGCCTCTGTTCTGTCCTCCCCTCCCCACTCAACCCTATCCGTGCCTGCCCTTTGTGGGAGCCCTTTGTAATTCTGCTTAGAATATTGCACAGGTCTTGAGCTGCAAGAATTTACACCAGGATTGTCCCCTGACTGGTACATTTCCAGGGCTCTGAGGTTAGTCCTCTGATTTTCCGACTAACACTTATATCTTCCCTTTGTGTAAACATGCATGGACCGTTACTTCCTCGGGACCTTTCAAGTTCGATTTATATTTTTCCCACATATCCCAGAGAGATGTTTCTCCTCCCTTGTCTGGAACTCAGCTTTAATCTGGATCCTTCTCTGAACAGCAGCCCCTACATGGTAAGAGAATTCACATTTCATCTTAGTTTTCCAAATGCTTTTCTTGATAAGATGTATAATTTACTTGTTGAAGGCACACCATGTTTTATAGGATACACACACATTCAATTTAATTCTGTGATGCTTTCCTTAAAAAGGCCTTCTGGAGAATTTTTTCAAATTATATTCCAGACAATACAAATCTCTGTAATCACAGATCTCATACAACTTGACCTAAACCTTGTCATAATAATCTCCCTAGCTGTAGTCATGTATATTAATAGGAGAATGTGCTACCCTCCACTGTATTTATTGCATTGTTTGCAAAGTGCTCCGTGACCCCTGACATAGCCATCCCCACTATCCCCATAGTGCTGGAGGCAACATGGTCAGGTACAAAGGATGCCAGGAGCAGCTGGAGAGCTAGGCTTCAACTTCATTCTCCCAACTGGCTGTGAGGTCTTAGGGAAAAGATGGTCCCCATTCTTGCACCAGTGTTTCCATCCACACAAGAACTAGCAATTTCTGCTGCCCAGCCCTGTACCTTTCTGTCCCCAGCCACCTGCTAGATAAAGGCCAACTCCTAATGAAAGTGCAACCACACTTGGCTCTTCAGAGACTGTTGACATATAAACCCACAGTGCAAGATGCCATGAATATCTCAGAGCTCATGACCTTGGATGATCCTTCCGCCCCCTGGCTTTTCTCTTTCTGTTCATCAGTCTCTTCGCTGCCTGATTGTTGTGGTAATATATTTACCATGTAGCCTTCTATTATTTTTATCATATGGTTTTTCACCATCTGCTGTGTGGTTCTACAACTGACATTGCTCTTTGCAAGGTAAGGTCTGGTCTGCTACACAATCTATTATTGTCGCTTTTATTACAATTTGGCCCATTTCAAATGTGGTTTTTGGAAGCAGGTAGGATATAAAATACAAATACATAAACAAGTGTTTATATAAAGATGAGACAGAGATGGATTTAACTCTTCTTCAAAAAACTATAAAAACATCTCTTGATATTACTCTCAAAAGGCACGATAAAGGATCTATATTTTGCCCTAATTTTAAAAAATAAAAATAAAACAGTTTGTTTTTATTCATATTGTCCCTGCTGCAAGCTTGGCTGCATGGGGCTTTCTGGGGGCCAGTGACCCGTCAGCTCTCCTCACTGGACAGATTTTTGTCCCTGACTCTGAGTGCGATGCTGCCTCTGATGTTCTTCCCTGTAGTACCCAAGACATCTCAGGTGTTATTAAAGGATGATTTTTAAATAGCGTGAAATCATGACTCTCAGGCAAATATACAATTAACATATGGAAAATATTTTATTACACTTATTAATAAGGAAATCATACAAATGTTACAAAAGATTCAAAGAAGAAGTCAAAGAATGGCACATTTCTGTGGAGTCAAGGAATGTCGAGATCGCATTTTCTATGAGAAGGGAGATTATTTGAGCATCCACCTAACAGAATTCATTTGCCGGTCTATACACAATAATTATTTTTGCATTGCCAATTATAACTGCACTGCCATCGGTTCTCTACAATTTAGAGATTGTAAAAATAGCTGAATGGCAATGAATAGCTAGAATCAGAAAACCTAGAAGGATATGTTCTAAGTAATGCATAGTTTTGTATTGAAGACATCCAGTAATCTTCATTGCTTATTCGTCATTCCCATCCTCCTTTCTCTTTCCAGCAGCCATTGGCCATCTCTAGTTCATCCTGTGGCCCCCAGATCTCAAGGGACATGGTCCTCTTGACCATGGCCTGGTGGCAGGTGAATCTGGCTGCAGTGCTGTTTTGCGGGAATTGCCAATGGACCCTTTTGACATTCTCTGTAGTTAGTTTCTGATCCACACTTCTCTTGCTCATTCTCCCCAGTTGCCAGTAGGCAGGGACCAGTGTCCAGCTGGTCATTCCATTTGAATACAATCTTGGCCTCACTGTCTAGCTAGGGCCAGGTCTGTTCCTTTAGCAAAAGCTGCACAAAAGTAAGTGAAAGGTTGGGCTCCTGGTTCAGTGAAGAACCAGCGGCCTGTCCCCACCCAAGGACCCATTTCCTTCTTCCATCCATCTGTAGAAACCCAAAGATATTCTCCCAGCTCAGGAGATCCACTTGTTAATTGTGATGTCTCTCCTGGTATACCAGTCACGGTTCAATAGAGAAGCAGAATGAGTAAGTGATATACATTAACAGGCTTATTACAAGGCATTGTGTTACGTAATTGTGGGAGTCTTAAAGCCTGAAGGGCAGGCCACCAAGGAGAGCAGGCTGGAGCTCTCAGGCAGGAACTGAAGCCGCTGTCCTCAGACAGAATTTCCTCTTTTCTCAGAGAAGCTTCAAGCCAGCATTTAAAGAACTTTGCCTAATTGAGTCAGACCCACTCATATTATCGAGGATAACCTCCCCTTAATTTAAAGTTAACCAATTATGATCACATCCACAAAATATCTTCACAGCAACACCTAAGTTAGTAGTCTAAGAAGTTTCCTGATATGATGTATTTTTTTTTATTTGTTGAAATTTGTTTTGTGGTCTAACATACGATCTATACTGCTGAGAGTTTCATGTGCTGATGAGCACATAAATGTGTGTTCTGCAACGGTTGGGTGAGATGTTCTGTAAATGTCTGTTAGGACCATTTGGTCTCGAGTGCAGTTTAAATCCAATGCTTCTTTGTTGATCTTCTCTCTAGATGATCTGTCTGAGACTGAGAGTTGGGTGTTGAAGTCCCCAGTCACCAAATTACAAGCCACCCCATAAAAACCAGACAGTGGGCAAGTGCCTGAGTTATCATTTATGACAGCATCAGCAAGAGTACATAGTGCCTCAGCCCTTAACAGGGGTGTGACATGGACACATTCTTTCTAAGCTGGCTCCTCCATTCATAAAATGATTAATGAGATAAGCTATAAGGAGCTCAAAAAAATTGCTTGTTCTACCACTGGCTTCTCAAAGAGGAGCTGGATCCATATTGTACAGAACGAGACAGTTCAAGCTCGGGAGGGTCAGGCCCCTGCCTCCCCCTCCAGCCAGTGCCTTTCCTTTCCTCCCCTGCCCATGGAGACAGCTGAGAGCTGGGGGCGGATATGATGGAACATGACTGGCAAAAAAAAAAAAAAAAGATGTACACGGTTATCTGAAAATGTTTGCACAAGGCCTCCTCCACTTTTTTTTTTTCTGTACAATGGTAACTTCTGTTTTTCGTATCAAGTGAAGTAGAGTATTTCTTAGTGACTTCAGCATCATGTTAAAAATACAGCTCTTTGCACCAGACACACACTTTACATTATTCCCAGCATATCTGAATCACCTATCAATAGGGCCTTCAGCTTTTCCAACACTCCTACACGGAGCTTCTGTGCACAAATTCTGTTTGGGGTTAGGATTAGGGCTCTATCCAAGAGGTACTTGGGATCTAGCTCTAAAGAGTAAAGATACGGAAACTAGCTTCTCTTGAAGCCTCATGGGCATAGAGGACATCTTTTCCTAGTCCAGGCACAGTGATTCGTGCCTGAAATCCCAGCACTCTGGGAGGCCAAGGCGAGAGGATCACTTGAGCCCCCAAGTTCAAGACCAGCCTGGGCAACACAACAAGACCCTGTCTCTAAAAAAAATAATAATAAAATAAAAAGAGAGAGAGACAGAGACAGACAGAGAAAGAGAATGTTTTTCTGCTTAGCTTTTCTGTTGTTTATTTGGGGGAGAATGGGAACTGATGGACCCACACAAGTGCTAGAGACCCCAAAAGCATGCCTTGGTGTTTTCACTTCAGTAAAAGTAAAACAAAATGTCCTCTTCTTATTTTTAGAGGACTCTTTGGAGAAGCATAAGTTTGCTAGGAGCAAGTGCCTTTGAAAAGACAGCTCCTGTGACAGTCCAATAAGACAATGCAATCACGTGGCCCTACCAGAGGACCTGAGTCCCTCTACCTCTGAAACCCCTGCACATCTTCAAAGCTTTGTATTTGAAGCTACCTAATCACACACACAGCTTACAAGTCTGGGTAACTTGTTTTCTAGTTCTGTCTAGGTTTCATCTGTCACCTGACTTGTTTTTGCAGTGTGTTAAACAATGGCATACAGATATTTAATCTGAATGCCAATGTTTTAAAAAAGAAACACGATTAAAGAACTGGATATTCCTGGCCAGCCATGGTGGCTCACCTGTAATCCCAGCTCTTTGGGAGGCTGAAGCTGGTGACTCACCTGAGGTCAGGAGTTCAAGACCACCCTGGCCAACTTGGTAAAACCTCCTCTCTACTAAAAATACAAAAATTAGCCAGGCATGGTGGTGCACACTTGTCCTAGCTACTTGGGAGGCTGAGGCGGGAGGATCACTTGAACATGGGAGGCAGGGATTTCAGTGAGCCAAGATCACACCATTGCACTCTAGACTGGGTGACAAAGTCAGACTCTACCTAAAAAAAAAGAGAGAATTGGAGAATTGCATATTCCTTTCCTGTGTCTCTGTCAAGCATCAGCTATTGGATGATGCAGACTGAAACCGGCCTCCAGCCCCACAACACGGCTTGTGATGCCGGATGACTCATTGGCCTGAAAAGCTGATATTTTCATATGGTCTTTCCTGAGGTCTCATCATTTCAAGCAGTTTGAACTCAACCTCCAAACTGCCAATATAGCAGAAGCTTACCTTCTCTCTCTCCACCAAAAAAAAAAAAAAAGAAAACCTTTATATTTTAAAATTGCTTAAAGAGACAATATAAGGCAGTAAGACTTTTAGAAACCATAGAACAGTTTTTTTCTTACACAAGTTACAGCAGTGCACATAAGTATCAGCTAAACATTATTTTAGAAGTGGGGCATTTATGTTATAAACCTATTAACTCTTAATCCCAGCTAATTATGCATTTTGTCACATATAGCAAAGTGCCTGTGAAAACCTATTCTAATAATATTTTAATAACCTTATTTCCTGATGCACAAAAACCGATTTTAGATGTCAACCCCACACTGTGAATAAAGCAAAATTCATCCAAATCATTAAAAATATAAATGTCTGGCACAAGATGTACTTCCTGAAGAATAAACTCTCAAAAATTCAGTAATAAATAGACACAGCCCTTTCAAGTCTCTCTGCACCCACTCTAAATCAGATTTGCAATAAATCAAAGTTGGTACCTGTGCAATACCCATCAATATGAAGGAGCTGAGGGTATAGCATGTGGGCAAAGACTCAAATTCGCGTCCAGCCATTGGAGGCTACTGTCTTGGTTACTGTGGAGGCACAGTAAGTAGTCAGGCATAACAATCTGTGAATTTCAAAAACTAGGAACCTAAAATTTTATTACTCCATGTTTTACTCATTTAAGCAGGTATACTAATAAATCAGGAATTACTGTGCCTAAACTATTAATGAATCAAATAATACAAAATAAAGCAAAATGTTAAAGAAAAGACATAAAACACGTTTTGCTTCATTCCTCAGTTTTACTACATTGATATTCACCAGTAGTTCTCTGCTGTGTATGTCGAGTGTCTATGCTCTTCATGAGCACGGCTCTGCTGTTGGCTGTCTCCATTCACCTTGTCTGAATCTTCCTAGCCTTTTTAAAGTCTCTGTCCTACCTTTTGTAAAACACCTCTCAACTGTGGCTACTCTCGTGTAGGACTGACCCCTTCATCTTGGAGCCAATCCTGCTCTTTCATCCTGGCAACAAATGATGTCACACATCAGTCAAAATGTCTGCCCTGCCTCTCCCCTGTCTATTGAGGGGACCGACTTAGCAGCTCGAAATTCTAAGGCATTGTACTCTTTTACAAAACTGCCAGAATGTGTTCAACTAAGTCAGCCTACCACTAGCACAAATAGAAGAGGAAGAACCCCAGTTTCTTCATATTTCTCCGACAGTCTACACGGGGTAAACACAGTCTCTGCAGCTGCTGTTGCAAAATACGAATTTACCAGGTGGCTGCCCAGAGAGAAGCAAGATCACCCAAGTTGACAGATGCTGCGTCTAGGCTTTTTCATGATATATTAGCTTAAACTCAGATCATAATTTCCCCTGCAGTTTGAGCTACTTAACAAAGCCTTCCCCTTTTAGAATTAAAGCGCAGCTAGATACTTGGTCCTCACAGACTTGAATGCCACAATGTGTATACATGTGTGCATGCCCGTGTGGATAAAGGTGACATTTACAAAACAGAAAAGTTAAAATAGAAGACTTCTCTGCTTGCCAAAAAAGGCACACTGGATATATACTATAAATAGTGACGCCCTCCAGCCCTGCCTATTTAAGGTAGACTTGGACTTAAAATTCACACACAATGTTTGGGGGATTCAACTGTTGGATAGAGTGAGGTTCACCTGATTGTAAGCAAAACACAGCCCTTTTCCACAGCTCTCATGGAAGAATTCCAACCGCTGGCGATTCTGACACCTTATGTAAGATTGGAAACTGGTTCCAAGAAGGGCTGTCTTCCAAGCCTTACTTGGGGCTTGAGGAGCAGGCCGAGGAATGAGACAGACATGGGCTTGTTTGGTTAGAATGGAGGTGTGTTCTGCAGGGGGGCTTGAGCCACCCACTTGACTGTGATGACCTAAAACCCCACTACTGGAAGCTCAGGGTACCCACACCCTCCTCTCCTATCCAGTCACCAGCTTACCCAGGGGCCCAGCATCAACACCTCAGTGAGGCTAATGGCCCCCTACTTGCCACTGGGCTATGAAGGAGTCAGTTAAATTTTAGTGAACACAATCCAAGGTCCGGAGTGTTCCCCAGTTTGGTGCTTCTCAAGGATGCTCCTCAAGTACCTTCTCAGCTCGGCGCCCAGTAGTCACTCCATGTTTTATGGCTGTGGGGCAGAGGGACTGGCTCTGTGGGAAATGCTGTCAGGTTTCCAAGGGGTCATTACTGAGACACTGAAGTGTACTGGAAAATGCATTTCTGCCTGCTGAGATACAGGGTTAACCAGGTCACAACCCTACTTCTCCAGATGTTAGGGGCTGAATTGCATGCCTTCAAAATTTGCATGTTGAAGTCCTAACCCCCAGTACCTCAGAATGGGACTGTATTTGGGGATACAGCCTTTAAAGAGGTGACTGAGGTAAAATGAGGTCACTAGGGTGGGCTCTAATCCAAGCTGACTGGTGGTCTTTTAAGAAGAGAAGATGAGAACACAGGCACACACAGAGGGACAACCCTGTGAGGACACAGGGAGAAGACGCCATCCCCAAGCCAAGGACAGAGGCCTCCAAGGAACCAGACACACTGAAACCTTGGCCTTGGACTTCCAGCCTCCAGAACTTTGAGAAAATAAATGCCTGTTGTTTAGGCCACCCACTTTGTGGTACTTTGTTACAGTAGGCTGAGCTGACTAATACACCAGAGTTGACAGTCTAGGGTAGGGAGTCGGGCAATAATGAGTAAATAAAGACCTGTTTTATAAAGACAACGAAGATGGATGTAGTCCTCACCTCCTGCCTGTCAGCCTTCTAAGTGGTTTTCATATCATTAATGTCTCCTTTTATTTTCACTGTAGTTTCATAAACTAAATATAATATTATCCCCATTGTATGGATGAGGAAAATGAGGCACAAGGAGGTTAAGGACTTTCCCAGTGTCACGCAGCTCAAGTAGTGCAGTTGAGATTTAAACTCTGACAGTCTAACCCCAGATTATACTGTCTACCCACATCCACAATGAAAATGCAAGTTACAAAGATAAATTAAGCAGGGAAGACATTGGGAAGTGATGAGGGGGTGAAGATGGGAACTATGCTAGATACGGTGTCAGGGAAGGCCTCAGAAGAGGTGACATTATAACCAGGACCTGGATGATATGACACAGAGAGCCACTCCACAGGGGTAGTGGGAAGGCTTTTCTGGCAAGTGCAGTGGCCCTGGGGAAGGACTGGGAAAGAAAGTCAAAGACTGCAGTGTGAGTGATGGGGAGAAGGCTGGGAGATGAGGGTGGAGGGATCCTAGGGACAGATCCTGCAGGAACTCCGTGCCACCTGAAGCTTAGATCTTATCACAAGTGTGCTGGA
Organism: Mandrillus leucophaeus; assembly: GCF_000951045.1. Classification (NCBI taxonomy): domain Eukaryota; kingdom Metazoa; phylum Chordata; class Mammalia; order Primates; family Cercopithecidae; genus Mandrillus; species Mandrillus leucophaeus. Next base: position 269,143 of record NW_012102721.1, on the reverse strand, counting down.
AAGAGTTTTAAGCCAGGCAGATACGTGAGCTTATTTCTTCTTCAAAGTCAGTGATGGCTCTGGCTGCCCTGTAGGGAACAGACCACAGGAAGAGGAAAAGCAGGGAGACCTGCCTGGAGTAGACCAGGCGAGAAAGGAGGGTGGCTTGAGCTAAGCTAACAGCTATGAGAATGGTGGGAGACCATAAGATGTGGGATCAGCTTAGAACACAGAGCCCCATGGTCTTCCCCCTGAAGGAGCTCAAACTCAAGTTGGAGAAAAATTATCACAGATGAGGTAATTGGAGAACAATTAAGAACTAAATTATGAGCTATTGCCTAGGTGTAAAGTAGGATTCAGGAGAGAAAGGAATCAGTGCCGGGCTGAGCAGCAGGTGGGTTTGGGTTTACTCCTGCCTGGGGAGGAACGGGAGCAAAGATGGAAATAGGCATTGCACCCGGCAACCTGCCCACCTGCAGCATGTGTCTTGGGGCCATCTTACACTGGGCATCCAGGGCACGGGGTGTCTCATGGAGTGCCCACAAGGAGTCATGATGCAAGGGACCAGCAGGGTAAAAGTGGGAAAGAGGGAGAACTGAAAGGCCAAGAAGCCAGAATCCAGGAGATACGCTAAGAAGCTGTTCTATTAATTCAGAGGAGCTGAAATGCAGGCACGCTAGCATGAAGACAAAAGTATCAGTGATCACTTAGAAGACCCAAAGCCCCAGTACTTTATAACTTCATCACTGGGCTTTTGTTTTTATTTTTATGTTTTTTTAGTTGACTGTAACCTTCTTCTGAAATCAGGAAATTTCAGACACAAGGAAATCAATAAAACTCTTGGCTGGTCTGCCAAAACCCCACATGAGACAGAGAGAGCAATCATGACTGTATCCCTACCACTGAGAGACAATACAACGGCCATTAGGTAGTCAGAAGCCCTGAAATGAAAACCCGGGGCTGCTCAACACCCAGTGCTGGCTAGAACCATCTGTGGAGCTTTTTAAGTATTTTATATATTTTGAAAAAGTAATATAAGCCCATAGTTAAAATAAAGAGTATCAAATTGTGGACAGTGAGAAACCCTTCCTAGACTCCAGTTCAGTTTCCTATCCCAGAGAAACCACTGTTACGAGTTTCTTGTGTATCCTTCCAGAGATATCCTGTTCATATGCTCACACACATGTGTGTTTATGTGACCTTAGTTATACATCTTATAAAATTTTAAATATATATATATATATGCTTTCTTAAGCATAAGTGGAACACTACCATATATTCTCTTAAATAGCTTTTTTACTTAACAATGTATCTTGGGAATTTTTCCATAGTAATTACCTATTGCTATATTTTGGTCTTATTTATTGAAGTTGCTCTCCATGAAGCCTCCAGATCTTAAAAATAGGTTTATTGTTCTTTATCGTATTTCATTTTGTGTTCTTTGTTTGCTTTGCTTTGTTGCAATTTGCAATTTTATAAATTCGGTAGAATGAGAATTTCATTTTGTTCTTCTATCATATATACTGTACTTACATCTTATTCTTTAGACAGAAACTTCTGTCTCCCTACGATAAAGTATGTTTAAATTGAGATTCTTTGATTTTCTATTTTCATCTAGTTTCTTTCCTCCTTCCCCTTCCCTGCCTGGTTTTAATTGGTTATGCTGTTATTCCTAGTTCATCAAGTGCTGACCTTTATTCCCTTAAGTAATATTTCTATAGCTCCCTTACTTGATTTGTCAGCTTTAAACATATTGGATTCCTCTTGTTTTTTAAGGCAAGAAACATAGGTCTCTTTCACTGCCTTCAATCTTCTCTTCTACCTGGATTTTGTCAGTTACATTATTATTTTAACACTGTCATGGTTTTCACTTTTTTATTCTTTTCTGTCATCTCTATTTTCATGATTGTTTTATCCTTAGATGTGTGTGTAAATGGATTAATCACTCCCTGCAATATTTCATCACGGTTTCTCCATTCTTCTTTTAGGCAGCTGAAGTTTACCTTTATGATATCTTCAAAAAAAAACCCATGGAGAATTTCATTCCTGAGTGCTTCATCTTTAAGATATCTCTCAGGCATTTCTTTGCTTGAACACCAGTATGGCTGAGTATGAAACTGTAGTATCTCACTTTATTTTCCTAAAGACTTTAGATCTTATCCCATTGTCTTGTTGAATGTTTCTAGAGAGAAGGCTAAAGATAGTCTGTTTTTCCTCTTTTCTATGTGCCCTTTATGCTTTGATGCCTGTAAAATTATTTCTTTTTTCTCTGAAGTGCAGTAACTATATCAGGATATATATCAGTGCCCATGACTCCCTTTTTCCCCTCTAGGACCTAGCATGCTCTATCAATAGTAAGAATTGAGCTTAATCTGAATTTTCTTAATGATATATCTAAATGTTTTTCTGCTAATTCTGTTTTCTTCTCCTAAGATACAAACTGTGTACATGTTGAATTATCTTTTTCTGTCTTCCATGTCTATCATTTTCAGTTTGATATTTATTTTCTTTTTATTTTGATCTATCTTCTCAAATTGCACTCGATGTCCCTGATCATATTTTCATCAGTGTCTTTCTCTTTTTTCCAAATAAATATGGCCTCTATTTCAATATTCGCTTACTGTATTCACTGTACTATTTCTATATTTGCTTTACCATTTACTAGTCACCTTACTTTTCTAGGTCATTGTTCAGCTTCCAGCTTGTCTTTTTTTCCTGTAATATTTTTGATAGATCCACTGCTGGCTCCTCATGAAAGAGGGGATTTCTTTCTGGGTCAGTGATTTGTGAAAGGAAGTGTTGAGAAGGGCCCAGGAAGCACAGCACAGAGCAAGAAGTCTCTTGGGCTGGAGTAAAGCTCTGTCTAATTCCGAGTTTTGTCAGAGATTTAGTCCTTACATCACACAGCTAACAAAGATTGGCAACCACAGTGCTGCTCACTGTCCACAGTTTCTTTTCCACTCAGCCACACAAAATGATTCCCTTTGCAAAATGGCAGATCTGAGCATTTTCTTCTTTCCTTCTGCTTCCTCCAGTCCCTCTGTGGTATCACACACTGCCCAGGAAGGCTCTCATACCCAGTACCACATCTTCATCTTGTTGCTCTAAACATTGGTAATGCTTTGACTATGCCCCCAGGATGGTGAAGGCTGTGGGCAGCCAGCTCTGCCATAGATTTCTGGTGCTAGGCATTGTTTCTCACTCACCACCTTTATCCTGGCCCAATTTCTGCTGCATGTAACAAAAGCCCTCCCTCTACATACATGTTCTGAGGTTGTGGGCATTTCCTAGTTGCATCAAAAGTGAAGATTTCATACGGTTTCTTTGTATCTTCGCTGTTTTCCAAAGGAGACAGAAGTCTTTGTCTTAACACCTTAAAATTAGATATATCCGTAGGAATGGTTTAAAGAAATGCATATTCTTTACTTTTTTCCACAGAGATTTTGATTCAGTGGGTCTTCATTGGAGTATTGGCACCTCAAGGCTCAGAAGAGCCATAGGCAATGCATTTGAAATATTAAGGATACGACTCAATGCTACTCCTACCAGAGCATGGCCTGGTGAACCATGCAAGATCATCACACACTGGAATGAAACCAAGTAACTGGTACATCCAGCCAGGTCAATACCCAAACCATACAACTTCCCCAGGTCAGAGGCCATTGTTCTGACCTGGGGCTTAGGAGAAGCAGTTTACACTCACCATACTGATTTTTTATCTTTTTTTCAATTTTGAAAAATGACAAACCTGTAGAAAAGTCACAAGAATAATATAATACACATGATATACCCATTACCTGGATTGTCCCCAGTTGTAAACATTTGTCCCATTTGCCTTATTTATTTGTGTTCTCTCTCTCTCCATTTAAGAGTTATAGACATCAGGATAGGTTGCCCTAAGTATTTGAGTGTATATCTCCTGAGAACAAGGGCATTTTCCACACTGACTTGAAGTTCACCTAGTCCACAGTCCTGACTTGCTCATCTAGGCAGGAACCTAGGCATGTTCTCATAGAGAACCAGGAATAGAGAGGCTGGCTCTGACTAAGGCCAGAAGCACAAAATCACAGAGTTGAGAAATGAACAGTGAGGAGTGGGGAGAGGGCAAGGAAGATGCTATCAGGATTTCCTGGTGGAAGAGCTAAGCCACAAGAAGGAAATGAAAATGTTTAAGCTGGTCGCTGCCTTAGGCACAGTAATTCTTCTCCCATCTCACTAGGGAATGTGGCCCAGCAAATGCCACAACATTGTATGGCACTGGCTCTGTGGTATTCAGAGAGAAGAATTATGAGATTTTAAAATGCAGGGAATCTGAAGAGCTTCCAGAAATGATGTTTGGACCTCTTCCCTCCCCCTCCCCACCCTCCTGTCTCTGGCCATGGCTTTCTGAGTGATGGAAAATGCAAGCACCATCTGCCCTAGCACCCAGTCCCAGGGAGGATGAAGCCTTGGGAAAGAATTCTTGCCTTGAACACTCTGAATCCTGCTTCCACCCCCTCTCCCCTGCCTTCTGCTGTGCTCTGGGACAGGGAGCCTGAACAGCTGCTGCCTGTCAGGGACAGAGGCCCCTGGCCGTGCTTGGCCAATAGCCCACCTTATAGCTAAAAGTGGAGAGGGTTGTTTTTAATTCCTTACAGATAGATATTTTAAAAAATTAGGAACCACAGACTTGTCAATGAGAATCTCATTATTGTGAATATGTGGTTTTGAAAAATATTCATCATGGTTGAGCAGAACTGAGTTTCTTGGCTCAGCAGTGCTAAAAGGATGATATAAACAAAGGACATGATTCTGCAATGACTGGTCCCCAGGGGAGAGAGGGTCCCCAGCAGATGCAGTCATTCTTGACTTCTGCCTTCTGAATTGGAAGTTTACTGTTGGATTTTTGGTTTCATAAGGAAAGCTATTTTTCTGCTCTGCTTAATCCTTTTTGTCACAAAACTGTTTAAACTGCACACAAGATGCAAACCCATCTTCCATGACACAGACTCAGAATCTAACTATCTTCCTCTTTCCTCTAGTATTCTATAGAAAGGTTCCAAGAATAGTCACAATAGAGCAATGTGAGGGTTATGCTAATTCTCCAAGAACAGAGAGAGTGTTCCAATAAAGAAGTTAAAGAGAATGGAAAGTCCATTCCTCCCTTTCCTTTAAAACTCTGAGCCATGAAAGCCACATCCCACTCCAAAAACTTCCCAAGAACTGCACCCTGACTGCAGCATTCAGAGTAATGACATACTGTACTGGTAGAAAGCAGGCATGGGGGTGGCACAAGTGAAAAAGAGAAAAAGAAGAAAAGAAACAAAAAAAATTGATTTTTTAAAAGTCCGATTCCATTGTGATCAGAGAGCATACTCGGTATGATTTCAATTCTTTTGTTGGGGTCTGTCTTAGTATATATGCTGTGGGCATTTGAAAAGAACGTGTTTTCTGCTGTTGTTGTATGGCAAATTCTATAAACATTGATTTGATCCTGTTGGTTGATTTTTGCTGTATCCTTACTGATTTTCTCTGTAGTTGTCCTAACAGTTGTTAAGAGAAGGGTGTTGGCATCTTCAACTATATTTGTGGATTTATTTCCCCTTTCAGTTCTATCAGTTTTTTCTTCACATATTTTGCACCTCTGTTGTTTGTTGCATACACATTTAGGATTGCTATGTATTCTTGGTTGATTAAACCTTTATTTTATTGATACTTAATAGTTGTTTATATTTATGAACATCACATGTGATGTTTTGATACATACATAAAATGTGGAATGATCAAGTCAGGGTATTTGGGATATCCATCACCTCAAACATGTATTATTCATTTGTGTTGGGAACATTTCAAGTCTTCTTCTAGCTATTTTGAAATATACAATACATCATCCTTAACTATGGTTATTCTACTGTGCTATCAAACAACAGAGCGTATTGTTTCTATCTAACTGTATTTTTGTACATACTAACCAACTTATGCTCATCCCCCTCCTGATCCTTCCAGGCTTCTGGTTACTCATTACTCCATTAGATCAATTTTTTAGCTCTGACATGTGAGTGAGAACATATATTTTTCTTTCTGTGCCTGGCTTACTTCACTTAACATAATATTCTCCATGATTGAATCTTTATTATTATGTAATTTTTCTCTCCATCTGTCATGTTTTCTTTGCTCTGCAGTCTACTTTGTGTAATAATATTGCCACACTTTTTTTAAATTAATGCTTGTATGGTACATCTCTTTCCATCTTTTTACTTTCAATCTACCCATACCATTATATTTGAAGTGAGTTTTTTTTTAATGGTATATAGTTGGAGTTGCTTTTTATACACTCTGCTAATCTCTGTTTTTTTAATTGTTGTATTTGGACCATTTATGTTTAATATAATTATTAGCATGTTAAGGCTTAGGTTGGCCATTTAATTTTTTGTTTTCTATTTGTTTTTTGTTTTGTGATTCTCTGGGTTTTTTTTTTTTTCTGAAATCCTGTGGGTCACTTCAACATTTTCTAAAATTCAACTTTGATTTATCTATAGTGTTTTGAATATATCTCTTTGTTTAGCTTTTTCAGCGACTGTTCTAGGAATTACATTGTGTGTTTATGTATTTATACACAATGTAATTTATATATGCATACATATATATATGTATCTCTTAACTACTGCTGTTAATATTAACCAATTCAAAGGAAACATAGAAATCTTAGCTCCCTTTACATTCATTTCCCTTACCCTATTTAAAATATAGTTTTCTTAAGTATTTCCTCTACATATATTAAGAATCACATTAGATCATGCTATAATATGTGCTTCAACCATCAAGTATAATTTAGAAAACTCAAGAAAAGTCTACTGTGTTTGCCTATATATTTTCTCTTTCCATGTCCTTTCTACCTCTAAGAGGTGTCAAAATTGCTTCCTTTATTATTTCCTTTTTGTTGAAAGAACTTCCTTTCTTTTAGGGTAAATAAAATAAATTCTTCACATTTTCTTCACAAATTCTCTTTGTTTTATTTCATCTGAAAATGCCTGAGTGCCTTGATTTTCATTTAATTCGTGAAAGATATTTTTGCTGGTATACAATTCTGAGCTGAAAAAAAATTTTTTTTTCAGTAGTTGAAAAATGTTATGCTATTTTGTTTTGGCCTCCACAGTTTCTAAGTAGAAAACCACTGTCATTTGAATTACCTTTCCCTATTGATAATGCATTACTTCTCTCTGGCTGCTTTCATAATTTTTTTCTTTTTCTTTAGTTTTCAGAAGTTTATCATGTGTCTCTGAATGAATTACCTTGGGTTTTTCTTGCATGGGTTTCATTTGGCTTCTTGGATCTGTAGTTTTTTTAAAATTTTTTTGAAAAAATTCCAGCCATTATTCCCTTGAATACTTTCTTCGGTCTTGTCTTCTTTTTCTTCTCCTGATACTCTGTGTCATAAATGTTGGCTCTTTTGTTACAGCCCCACATGTTCCCAAGGCTCTGTAATTTTTTTTAAGTCTATTTTCTCTCTAGTGTCCAGATTATATAATTTCTATTGCTCTATCAACAAGTTCACTGTTTCTTTGCTCTGTCTTATCCACCCTGCTGTTCAGTCCATCAACTGAGTTTTTAATTTCAGTTATTATAATCTTTAGTTCTGAATTTTTTTCCAGTTCTTCTCCTTAAGTGCTGCTTTTTTGCTGAGGCTTACTATTTGTTTGTTAGGACTTTTCTTCATTTGTTTTAGTTATGTTTGTAACTGCTTGTTAAAGCATTTTTATGATGGCTGCATTATATTCCTCATATAATTATAAAATCTGGGTCATATGAGTGTTGATATTTGTCTTTAGTCATGCAGTTTTAGCTCTTTCTGTTGGTATGACAGGTAATCTTTTACGGAAACCTAAACATCTTTGGTGTTATTATAAGATTCTGGATCTTATTTAAATCTTGTATGATAGCAGGCCTCCTCTGACACCACTCTGGTGAGTTAAGGAAGGACCCACCTCATTGCTCACTAGTAGGGTGTCATCCTTTTTACTGCTGAATGGGAATGAAGGTTCAGAATCCCTACTGGGCCTCCAGCAACACCATCCTGGCTGGAATAGGGGGGGCACCTCATTACTACTTCCCATGTGGTGGTCTCCACCAACACTTTGCAAGAGTGATCTTGTTACAGCTGGGTGGCAGTGAATAGCCTGACTCTATACTGGCTCTCTTCTAATACCTCCCCTGTGGGTCTGGGGAGACATACCTCATTATTACCAGAACCGTATGGAGGACCAGGCTCCCCATGTGTTCTCTAGGGAGTCTCATTATCCTTCAGCAAGAAGGAAAATTCCGAATCTCCACTCCGTCTTCCCTGACACTATCCTGGCAACAGGTTTGGGTGCAGCATTACAGCCTGACAAGAGTGGAAGCCTAAGTTCCCCACCCAGCCTTTGCTTTCCAAGTGGAATTGCTGTTTTTTCTATAATGTTTGGCTACAGAGGTTATTGTCCAAAAGTTTTCTGTCGTCTTAGACTACCTCTTTCCTAGGTCTTTGGCTACAGAATTCAAACTTGGGGCATTTTTGTCTGCATCTATTGACATTTCCAATTTGCTGGCATCTCCAGTATCCAGTCAGGGACAAACAATACAAAACAAACAAACAAAAAAACTCAGAGAACTCACTCCCATGTTATTCCTCAGATCCCAAGGTCCCTAGCTGGTATGGCTTCCTCTATTCACCTTTCAGAGTCAACTTAAGTTTGCCATATACATTGTCCAGGACTTTTTGGTTGTACTGAATGAGAGGAATACGAAAAAAAAAATCAATCTATATCTTTGCCAAAGCTGAAATGAAGAAATTAACTGTAAATAGAGAAAAAGAAAGAAGAGATAAAAGAACAACAGAGATTAGAATAGTGTTCCTCATTTTCCTTCTCAGAGATCTCTGTTGCTGAGAATCAATTACTAGATACCTACAAAGGGGTCACCTTCTCTCCCTTCCCTCCTGTATCCAAATAGAAGTTCAAGCTGAAAACACATGACAAGAAGCACAAGAAAATAATACAATTTCTATCTGTAAATTTTCCTCAGTCTCCAGCCCCAGTAAATGTCACATTTGGTTATAAAATTGAATTTCTCAAAGGAACATTTTAAGAATATTCCCCTGACTTAGTTTCTTTTTTTTTTTTTTTTTTTTTGAGGCAGAGTTTCACTCTGTCATCAGGCTGGAGTGCAGTGGTGTGATCTCGGCTCACTGCAAGCTCCGCCTCCCGGGTTCACGCCATTCTCCTGCCTCAGCCTCCTGAGAAGCTGGGACTACAGGTGCCCGCCACCACACCTGGCTAATTTTTTGTATTTTTTTAGTAGAGACGGGGTTTCACCGTGTTAGCCAGGATGGTCTCGACCTCCTGACCTCATGATCCGCCCACCTCAGCCTCCCAAAGTGCTGGGATTACAGGCGTGAGCCACTGTGCCCGGCCTGACTTAGTTTCTTTTATAACTATTGACACCGCTGAGAGGTTGAAGAAGCACATCTTTCTGCACCCTACACTTTTTTGCATGCGTAGGGAACAAGCTGGCTTCCTGGGGTTATTCCAATAACCAGGACTCTCTGCTGTCCTGTTGATAATGCTGTGGCAGAGTTCAGCAGGGATAGTGTCCTGTTTTGAGGACAGGCATCCACACCACTTCCCTGGATACTGATAGTAACCAGAGTGGCCTGGCTAGGGAAGGAGCTTTTATCATGGCCCACTGGGTTCCCTGTCTGATTGGGGGCTCCACATGGGTTATCCAGTATTGGGCAGTTTAGGCTTAAATCTCCTGTCACAAAACTTGATCATGGCCCTCCCAAAGGCTGTGTGTTTTCACAGTTTCACACAGGCTGGGCCATGAATGAATGAATGAATCCCTTTCTCTTCACTGCAACCCAGCCAGTTCTCAAGGTGAAGCATGACAAATAGACAAATAGTCCCACAGCAACATGCATAACCCTAGGCTTCCCCAGGATTCATTCTCTCAATGAAAGTTATAGGCATAAGTTAAAAAGCAGGGGAGAATTGAGCACCATGGTAACCAGAGTCTGCTACGGTACCTTGGCATGGGGCTCCCTAATGCAACATTGCATCATTAGACAAACGTAAGGCATTCTGGTGACCATACCAAACTCACCACTGGGCTTGAGTGACTCCTTAAAACAGGGTCAAACTACTGGGCCGGGTGATTATTTTCTAAATCAGCAGTCTCCAATCTTTTTGACACAAAGAACCAGTTTCATAGAAGACAATTTTTCCACGGACCAGGGGTAGGAGGAGGGGGTGGGGATGGTTTCAGCGTGAAACTGTTCCACCTCATATCATCAGGCAATACATTCTCATGAGGAGTGCACCACCTTGGATCCCTCACATGTGCAGTTCAAATAGGGTTTGCGCTCCTATGAGAATCTAGTGTCACTGCTGATCTGACAGGAGGTGCAGCTCGGGCAGAAATGCTCACCTGCCGCTCACCTCGTGCTGTGCGGCCCAGTTCCTAACAGACCACAGACCAGTACTTGTCCACGGCCTGGGGGTTAGGGATCCCTGTTCTAAGTATCTCTTATATGTCAGAGTAACTAACCAGCCTTACCTTCAGGCCTGCCATCCTGCCCCTATCATCATGCCCACCTGACCCTTGACACCCCACCACCCACCTCTGATTGAATGAAAGAAATAACGTATATGAAGAAAAGCAAAAGGAATCAGGGATTTATTTCCCTTGAAATATCACTGCATCCCTGAAACCATTTTAGAAGAGCTCTTATGGGTCATTTTATTGTACTACTTTCTGGGGCAGAAATTCTGGAAAATTCTGAACAAATGACTGGTCAGCATCTCATGTCAGGAAGCTCACAGCTGTTCAGGGAAATTCCGTTCATTCTATACATTCTTTGGTTGTGGTTTGGTATTTTGTTTTACCCTTTTTGGAAACAGAAGAATTCATCCTTTATAGTGTTTCAGTTGCTCCTGGAGTTGTCAAGACTATTCCCTCTGACTTGCTCTGTTACTTTGTAAGTCATGGCTCCAAGAATGACAAGTTCTACAGTATGCACAGTTGCTAAGGTGCAGAGGGGATGGGCACTCAGAATGGGGTAGCCAGGGAGAATGTCAAACAGGAAGTCAAACCTGAACTGAGGCATGAAGTAATGCAATGTGTTCAGAAACCGAAGGGGCTTGTCGGGCGGGAGCATACTGTAGAAGTGTTAAGCAATGGGCCTGGAGAGGTAGGTGGAGTCAGTGGTTGGAAGGGAAGGATCCAGGCAAGCCATGGAATGTGGGGAGCTGGGAGTGCAGAGTGGATGTTGGAAGACTCAGTTTGCCTAGAACTTGGATTGTGGGCAACCTGGAAAAGTCAAGGGGAAAGAAAGGAACTAATATGGCATCTGTTCCCTTTCCTCTTGGAAATAGAGATGGTTTGGCAATGCCTGTGGCTTGGATGAAGCCAGCTGGGAGAGGCATTGGCCACTGGAAGGCTTAGGATGTCTGGAAGATCACCCTGGAGGCGAGACAAGAGCCCCCAGAAAGATGCTGAACCAGAAAAGAGGCCATAGATTGAGAGTCATGAGACCAACAGGAAATTCCTGCCTGTTTCCAAGATTCAGCACTGTGGTTGAGTCCTGGGAAGCTGGGGACCAAACCTAGAGTAGGTGCATCTTGGAAGCAGAGGTACTTGACAGGGAAAAGACTGCAGATGCTTGTCCACCACGGGCACAGGCTCTGTATGCTCCAGTTACCTGGACATCCTCAGTGCCTCCCTGCAGCCTCGCATAGTATTTTCTTTAAAGGAAATTTCCTGATAGATCTTCGGTGATAATGCTTGTCCTATATTTTATAATATTTCTAGGAGCTCTAGGAAAGGAGAAATGAGTCACTCACCAATATTCCAAGAAACCAACTCCCCTGGGGAAATTCGTGAAACATTGTCTGGATATTGATGCTGAAAGTTGAGAGCTTGTCCCACAGTATTTCAAGCGAGGGAGGACACACACACAGTTGGGTTTGGAGAAACTCTGGCAGCCATGTGGTCCAGCCATTTTCTCTTATCTCTGCTACCCATCATTCTTAGAAGGTCACGTGCTCAACATGCTTTAAAGAAAGTACTCAGGCAATGCTCCAAACCCTCTCCTGCCATCTACAAACTCACGCTGAAGCCCAAAGGAATTAAGGCAACGTTAGTACAAGCTTAACTTTGAATCTGATTTATCTTTGTGAGATAGCCTCATACTTCAGTGTATTAGGACCCTCCCTGGTCTGGTGAACAAGGCCACAATGATGACAGCCTAAGGAGCCAGGCAGGGTTGCCTGTACATAGGGACCTTAGAAAGGATATCTGGTGAGGCTAAGGCTCTGAGCCTTATTGCAAAGAGGGTCTTCTCACCTAAAGCATCCTATGTGGCCTGCCCAGCGAGAATGTCACCTCCTCCTTCAAGCACACCCCGCAGATGTTTTTACCCCAAATCATGAAAGTTTCAGATTATTTTAGAAACTCTAACTGAGTGTATCAGTGGTGAAAACCAACTTTACTCTAAAAAAATGGTACCCCATCCTGTTAGGCAAGTTCTTTACTCTTCAAATCTGCTATTCCCTGGGCTCACAGGAGAGCACACTCATTGGGTTTTGCCTCCACGTCACCCACCACCTTCCCTTGGCTCACCAGGGTGGCCACAGTGCTCACACAGGCACCTTCCTCCTCCCAGTGGTTCACCACAACTCCAGCTCCAGCCTCCCTCCTGAGCAGCTCAGCCTGGCCTCCAGGGCCCTCCAGGGCTGATGTCCTCATTGTCTATGCCAGCCTCCTGCTCTTCCTCTCACACCAAGCCTCGGTCCCCCATAACCTGTTGTTCCTCACGCACCAAGCTTCCCCACCTTTCTTCATGCCATTTCTCCACCTGGAATATTCTTCCTTGCCCTCCCCTCTCCCATAGCTCTTCTTCCCCTCCTGCACACATTGAAGCTGCTTCCTCCATGAAGCACACCCTGGTTCTGTGAGTTAGAACTACATTTTCTCCAGTCTCATTCTCTGTCTCTATTCTGTTTCTCCCCCTCCCTTGTCTCCTCTCTCTCTCTCTCTCTCTCTGTCTCTCCCCTTCTCTTTCCTCCGTCTGTTCCTCTTTCCATCAATGTCCTGTAGAACCCTTCTGGTGTTTTCCCCTTGATACCACGTATTGCAGCGATTTCTCTACACATCTTGCCTTCTGGACCAAACTGGAAGCTCTCTGAAGACAGGCGTAAAGCCAGCTTTACCTGGATGTCCTCTTCTATCCGGTGCCCATCTTATGCACATCAGTGGATTTTTCAGCATCGGATGATTGAAGAAGGATCTTAGACCTGGATTCTCACTGCTGCCTTCAGCACTAATGTCCTTCATTTCTAGGACTTCTCACCAGTTCTTAGAGATGCAGACGTGAAAAGAAGACTTCTTGGGTTTGATGCTCTGCTCTACTCCTTACCAGCCGTGTGATCTAGGGCAATCTGCTGAACCTCTCTGTGCCTTAGCTTCCCCATCCTCAAAGTAGAGAAGACAGTACCTATTTCACAGGGTCCTTGTGAGAATTAAGGAGATAGTCGAATGTAGTAATGCAGTGAAAGGCTATAATAAATGTGAAGTAAACGTTAGGAGTTACTATTTTTGTATATTTTCATATTGTTATGTTTTTATGTATTTTATATTTATATTGCCCTAAACCATACTTGCATACTGGCTACTGCTTTCCATTTGTTTTTCATTAGGCAAAAAACTAATTACTGACTCTTAAATGCTGTGGTCTATATTTTTCGGCAACAACTCAAGGCCATATAAATGATGCCGTACTAAGAGAACACTCACTTGTTTGGCTATCTGAGGATGCGGCATTTTCCATTTAAATCAGTCCTCAGGTGACCTGCCATCGCACCGTGTCAGGGAAGAGGAGTGGGAAGATGAGGAGGGGCCAGGGCTGGTGCATTTGTAGAGAACCTGAAGAACAGGGTGGGAGATTTGAGGCTCCTGGTTTAACCAGAGGTGAGGCCCCTGCTGAGGATACTAAGTTCATAAAATGGTCTTACCGTTTCCTACTTTGCATAAATGTTTCTTTAAATGGTTGTATTTTGGAAAAAAAATCACAGTTTTCTGATGAATACAAGCACACATTTTAGAGAGATAAAAATATCTGAGATGCAAATATAACCGGTTTGAAATACATCAACCATGATGAGTTTCCCCCTCATCCTTAAAAGCCTACTTCTGGGTAGCAGAAAGCAAGGCAGCACCGCCGAAAATGCAGACCTCACTGGGTTCTGCCAGCTCCTGTCCCCTGTCTGGGGGAGACCCATGCAGCGGAAAAAAACCCTTTCTACCCTTTCTAGAAGCTCTGCATTCATGAATCAATCTCCTCTTCCCCCATCCTCCTCTCTCTCTCTCTGTCTCTCTCTGTCTCTCTCTCTCTCTCTCTCTCTCACACACACTCACACACACTCACACACACACACACACACACACACACACACAGTGTCTCAGCCTTAGCTCTGAGCTACAGTCACACTGTTATAATTGCCCTCATTAAAAACAGCTCTGTCATTTTAGACAGTCAAAGAGAAGTATATATCTGGCATGGTCTCAGTAGAAAGCCATGCTCTCTTTAGCTGAAACAGATGTGTGAGTATAAATGACACACACACACCCCCCAAGCGAATTGCTGAGCCTTTGTTTACTTCCCCAGGTGTGGCAGAGGGAATAAAGTTCAGACAGAAAATTAAATGCCCATTGCCCCTGAAAGTCAATGCTCTACCCGGGGAGTTTGTTAGGATTTAAACAAGACACTTAATGTTTTTTTCTTTTTTCAGCACCTGTGGACATGTTTTGCTCAAACATATCATCATGATTCCCCCGAATGTTCGATGTGTCTATGAATGCCTTTTATTAAATGTACAACAATACAACTTTAAGTCGAGTGCCTCCTAGAGCAAAATAGCATAGCTCTTCCAAGCAGTGCGTCTAAGTTCTGGAGCCCTTATATTCTGGAGCGGGGCTATGGAAATACAGGTGTGGGTTGCATAGTCACCAGCTGTTGACACTCTTGATAAGTAGTCCCCTGAGGGGCTGGCAGCCGTGGGTCTGGCTAACTTCAGGGAAATTTGCTTTGTTATTTTTGGCACAAATCTTAAAGGTCAATATTTGTCCTCAAAGAGCAAGAACAGGTTCTGACTCTGGGCCCCCACACGGTAGCCAAATGGAATAATGATTACAAACCTACACATGGACATTACACCTGAGTGTATTTATATGCCTCGTCTCATTTGTTCCTCAAACAGTCCTGGGAACCAGGCAGTGCAAATTCCACCTATCCCCACTTTAAAGATGAGAAAATTAGAGCTTCCAAGATTAATTAATGAGTAGATAAGAAGTAGTAAAGCCATGACAAAAACCGTTCTAGACCCAGGCTTCCAAACTCTTATACACATGCTCTCTTTCTCCCTGTCCCCGCCACTCTCTCTAAGAACATCCAAGTGGGACAGACACAGTAAACAAGAACAAAAAAGTTTCAGGCCAAAGTAAATGCTTTTCTCCCAACAAGTATGATTCCTGCATTTCTGATTTTCTTTTCATTTTGAAACAACATGAGATGATTACCTTGGATATAAAAACCCTCGGCTCCCCCAGGGAAAGACGTTTTTAACGCAAGTTCTTGAAGCAAACATATCTGTCTTTTTTCACTTTAAAATACCACCAATAGTCACAGCCTATCCGAGCATGTTCAGGTATCCTCTTCCTGTTGCTGACTTCCGCAGGGGTAAGGGATGGAGGACAGGGCAGAACACAGCAAGCAGCGGACCACTTCTGAAATGAGCACACCAGGAAACAGTAGCCCAAAACGTAAAATGACTTGTCCAGGTTCCTAGGGAGGTTTAGTGGTCAGGGCTTCTGGTCTACCACACACCGCCTCCCACCCATGACCTCCAGATGAGGCTCTTGAGATGGGGCTTTGGAATTTTCCAAAGCTTCCAGAGTCCCTCGATGCCATAACAAATTATGCAGTGTGACACATGGATGCGTTCGTGCACAAACACACCTAAAGATAAAACTCAGGAAAATGGTCAGAAAGAGCAGGGGAGCCAGCAGAGACTGGGTGATGCCCAGTGGAGTTTTTCAGGATGAATTTGCAGAGGACAAGAATGAAGTGGAACTTGAAGTATCTAGGCAGAGGGAATAGTGCTTGCCAAGGCAGGGAGGTAGAAGACAGTCGTGGGTTGCAGGGAGCTGGACCTAAGGTATGAGCGGAGAAGAAAGAGCCATGAGTCCAGGGGCCCTGGCTGAAAGCAAGGACTGCATTCTCACTTGCTGGAGGAGAACTGATCAAGCAGGGAGAGGCCACGTCAGGTTTGTGTTTTAGATAGATCCCCCGGAGCTATTTCATGATAAACCTTCCGGGTTGTAGGTGAGGTTCCAATCAGGTGGAGGCAATGTTAATAGTCTCCTAAGTAGAGTGCAGTGAGGGAAGACCAACTTTAAAGTATGCAAAATAGGCCAGGCATGGTGGCTCACGCCTGTAATCCTAGCACTTTGGGAGGCCGAGGTGGGCAGATCACGAGGTCAAGAGATCAAGACCAGCCTGACCAACTTGGTGAAACCTCATCTCTACTAAAAACACAAAAATTAGCTGGGTGTGGTGGTGTGCACCTGTAATTCCAGCTGCTCGGGAGGCTGAGGCAGGAGAATCACTTGAACCTGGGAGGCGGAGGTTGTAGTGAGCTGAGATCCTGCCACTGCACTCCAGCCTGGCGACAGAGCGAGACTCCATCTCAAAAAAAAAAAAAAAAAAAAAAAAAAAAGCAAAATATATCAAGGAGTGAGGAAGGAGGAAGAAGTGGAGAGCAGGGGTTCTGTGGAGAGGTCAGGGCAGGATATGCCAATCTGGGCATTGCCAGCCATTCATGGAAATTAGGGACATTGTTGTGAATGAGAATACTCAAAGAAAGAACATAGAAATGGCAAATCTAGGAAACTTCAACACCGCACTGGGTCTGTTGAAGGGATCTTGGCTAAATGGGCTTAGGTTTGATGGGCCTTGAGATTTCTGGGAGAGCAGAGGTTGTGGATAAGGGAAAGGGATCGGCTCCCTCTAAATCCTTTCCTGGCACATCACACTCTTCCCTGGGCTTCAGTTTCATCAACTGCATCAATATGGGGTTGGACTTGACAATCTCTAAAAGAATCACTTCCAATTTTAATATGCTATAATTCTAAATCTCTTCCCAGTAATGTAAATCCAACAACCAGGAAATTTGCTGTGAAGGAAACTCTTGGCTTTAGAATAAGGAGAATTTGCTTGGGACCGAGAACGAATGTAAATGCTTTATTGGATATACATGTTGTGTAACTGCAAACATCAACTTTCTGATAATGAGGGAAGGACATAAGGAGTTTAGAGACATCCAATAGAATAACTAAACTACTTACACCAAAACATATGTCATGATTTCCACCATAAGTTATGATATAGATGAGTCAGTCTGGGAGAGCTATATTTAGGATTTTAGGAGCCTCTCCCCACTTAATGTCAGAGGATTCCATTTAACTACAGGGAAGAGGAAATTGCTGGTCCAGGTGGTATTTGACATCTCTAGGACTAAGATATCCAGCACATCTGAACAAAAATAGCTGCAAGGACCACCCACCAGTAAGACCGGGGTCCAGAATGTGGCAGGGTCCTTAGGTCACAAGAGATGAAGTGGTCTCACACACACACACACACACACACACACACACACACACAAGAAAACAGACACACTAAACAGGGCTTGTTAACAATATAATGCCTGGAATCTGGACGCCTATGGTTTGGGGTTGGGGGGTTCTTACCGCTGGTGCCATCAGAGGAGAGTCAAGCTGAAGAGGTCTGTGATACAGAGTGAGGCCTGATGGAGCACAGAGCCAGAAAATGGAGAAGTCAAGTCACAGACCAGGACACAAGGAGAGCCAGTACAGCTAGACAGATCAACACAGCAGAACTGGGCTACGAGGAGAGCTGAGAGTCAATGACGGGACACACAGAGACAGAACAAGCTCTGGGACCAACTTCACTGAGTCCCTGCCATGGAACAGCTTTTCTGCCTGAATTGTTACAACCCACTGGGGTCGGCTGGTGAGCAGCCGCTGTGCACACTCGCACGAACCAGCGTTGTGTGAGAGCCTCCTCTCTGCCTGTCTTATTCAGCTCCGTGACGTGACACTTAGCCTCTCTACTGGCGCACGCCATGCTGTTTCTCTGCATGTTGACATAACCCAAGTGGTAGGCTAAATATCATGGGCGAAATGCCACAGCAAGCAGGTTAGTAGATTACAACTCCGTAGCTCCTTCTGTTCTCAAGGGCAATTATTAGTTTAAGTAAGAGGTGGTGTGCTGATTTCGTTGTCATGATTACAGGGCTGTGGAAATCAAGAATACTTGCCATGTGCGAAGTTGTTTGTTGCCATTGAATCAAAGCATACCCTTCTAGTTTGGGAATAGTGTCATAGGGAGGACGAATAATGATCTTGCTATCTGTACTACAACACCCAAGCCATGACACATCAATTCGAGTGTTAGCCAAACTGCTAGACTGTACTCAGCATTGTATCAGGGCCATGGGGAAAAGCAAATACCACCCTGGGCTTCTAAGCACTAAAATGTTGATGGCAGAGGGGCTGGAACACAACAATGTGAAAC
>NW_012102721.1:247581-250450 GCF_000951045.1 Mandrillus leucophaeus | reverse complement strand
GGACACACAGAGACAGAACAAGCTCTGGGACCAACTTCACTGAGTCCCTGCCATGGAACAGCTTTTCTGCCTGAATTGTTACAACCCACTGGGGTCGGCTGGTGAGCAGCCGCTGTGCACACTCGCACGAACCAGCGTTGTGTGAGAGCCTCCTCTCTGCCTGTCTTATTCAGCTCCGTGACGTGACACTTAGCCTCTCTACTGGCGCACGCCATGCTGTTTCTCTGCATGTTGACATAACCCAAGTGGTAGGCTAAATATCATGGGCGAAATGCCACAGCAAGCAGGTTAGTAGATTACAACCCCGTAGCTCCTTCTGTTCTCAAGGGCAATTATTAGTTTAAGTAAGAGGTGGTGTGCTGATTTCGTTGTCATGAATACAGGGCTGTGGAAATCAAGAATACTTGCCATGTGCGAAGTTGTTTGTTGCCATTGAATCAAAGCATACCCTTCTAGTTTGGGAATAGTGTCATAGGGAGGACGAATAATGATCTTGCTATCTGTACTACAACACCCAAGCCATGACACATCAATTCGAGTGTTAGCCAAACTGCTAGACTGTACTCAGCATTGTATCAGGGCCATGGGGAAAAGCAAATACCACCCTGGGCTTCTAAGCACTAAAATGTTGATGGCAGAGGGGCTGGAACACAACAATGTGAAACGATGAGTTAACTTCATAACGATGACATGGGGAAGAACACTACACTTGTCCATAAACAAAAGGTCAGGGAAAGACAACAGTGCAAAATAACAAGATCATGTTGTCTGCCTGTTGATTTAGCAAAGATTAGGGGGCAAAAGTGCTAATAAGGAACTGAACACTTTTATACACTGTCAGGTACAACCTTTGTGGGGGACAATTGACCACTGTATGTCAGAATTTTTAATATTTAGACTTTTTGACCAAGCCATACCTCACCTTAGGATTTATCCTCAGAAAATAACTTGCACAGAACAAGTGCACAACCATATAAGGTCCAAGATGCTCATCCCAGTGTTTTATGAAGTGAAAAATTCTAAGTAAATTAAATGGGATCTGGTAAAGGAAATGATGATATAACCCATGATGAGCTATGCAGTCATTAAAAAATGATGACGTATTCTACCTTTATTGGCATAGAAAGATGCGTGATATGATGTTAAATGAAAACATTGCTTCAACACAAAATGTGTATAGTACAGATACTTATCTCTATGAGAATAGGATCATATTCCCATATCTGTAAATATGCACAGGTAAAGAAATAGGCCTAGAAAGCAGTCACCAAAATGTAACCATGATTTCCTCTGGGGGTGGCATTAGATTTATAATTTTCAGTTTTTTTCTGAAGTTTTAAAACAATGAACATTTTAGTTTCACAGAAAAACAAAGCTGCAAAAAAAGCATAATAACAGTGGACAATGTTTCAGTTACTACATATGTGAGGAACACAAAGAAATTAAAGAAAGCCAAAGAACTGTGGAGAAATTAAAGAGAACTTTTCAGTAGAGATGACCAGTATTCTTAATAGCTCCAAGGTCATGTTTTAATTAGGACAGATTGAATTTCTGTATGTATTATTCTGGCTTTCAAACTCAGTGGGTTATAACCTATATCTTGGTTAAAACAAAATGTTTTCAGCACAAAGTAGGTAAGGTTATAAACCCATCAAAGCTTACGACTTTTAAAAGGCTCCAGGAACCCAAAAAGTAAGACAAAGAAATATGTATAAAATCTATTTAGTTTTTTGGAAAGAAGAAACCAAATGACTACAAAAATATCAACTCCAAAAATACCAAGAAAGCTTCAATAGGGGAAAACAGAGAGGAAAAAAAATTGGCATATGGATGTCAAAAATCCAGTGTCAAAGAGGTTTTGAAAACTGGTCGTGCGTCACCCATTATATATATCCAAGATCAGTGTGACAGACACTCATTCCCAAGAGCAATGGGAAGCTTTTTAATGCCCTAAAAATCTCTTTTCAGTGACTGACTGATAATATAACTACAATGTGGGGTTTTTATTCATTTAATTATCGGAAACCAAATTCTGACCTAGGAAAAAGAAGGAACAGAGATATAGCTGTAAATGGCAATTAGATCAATTCATATCTAAGACATGTTTTATAGATCATTGTCTTTTCTTCTCACCTCCAGGAAGAGCACAAAGAAGAAACTGCAACAATGGCCAAGCTGACAGAATCCATGAGTGAGTGGCTTCAAATTTATTATTTATTTTTTGTTTTGAATGGGAAAATGCGAAATCGCACAAAAGAGACATCCCGTGTGATGATCTGATTTGTCCTTCTCTTTCGCTGTTACGGGACCGAGATCTGTTTCACACACGCTGCCTCGTGTTGATGTTACTTTATGCATTATTCGGAGTTCGTGTTGCTTGAGGTCAAATTCTGTGCTGAAACTGTTACCCACAGTATGGAGCTGAAGAACAAAAATAGATTTTATTTGTAACACTGCGCTGGGGATTAGGACCCACAGTAATTTCAAACCAACTTTTAGGAGGTTTAGTCAAAGTCAGCTGAAGTTTTTTCTGGGCATCTATTCCATGGGCTGGATGATCTAAAGAGAGGAAAGAATGATAAATCATTGTTAAACCCTTCAGGTGTACTTCAGAAATTTCAGACAGAGCTATTAAAAAATGGAGTACTTGCAGTATAAATAGCTTGTGATGATTTAGGTTTTGAACATAGCGTTATAGTGCTCTTAAGCTAAATAAACAGGATACACAAAGCATTTTTTTTTAATTACTTGTTCAGGCTTGTGTTACAATTTTATTATTTTTTTTATTATTATACTTTAAGTTCTAGGGTACATGTGCACAATGTGCAGGTTTGTTACATATGTATACTTGTGCCATGTTGGTGTGCTG
>NW_012102721.1:227803-246496 GCF_000951045.1 Mandrillus leucophaeus | reverse complement strand
GTATTATTTCTGAGGGCTCTGTTCTGTTCCATTGGTCTATGTCTCTGTTTTGGTACCAGTACCATGCTGTTTTGGTTGCTGTAGCATTTTTTAAGAGGAAAGGGGGCTGGGCACGGTGGCTCATGCCTATAATCCCAGCACTTTGGGAGGCCGAGGCGGGCAGATTACTTGAGGTCAGGAGTTCAAGATCAGCTTGGCTAATATGGTGAAACCCTGTCTCTACTAAAAATACAAAAATTAGCTGAGCATGGTGGCGCATACCTGTAATCCCTATTATGGCTATTTGGAAGCTGAGGCAGAGAATCACTTGAACCTGGGAGGTAGAGGTTGCAGTGAGCCAAGATCATGCCACTGCACTCTAGCCTGGACAACAGAGCGAGACCAGGTCTCAAAATAAAAAAAACTAAAAATAAAAAAAGGAAAGTGGAATTTATTAGAATAAAGCCTTCTTCAAATGAGAAACGCAATTTTCTATATTGAAGTCTAATTATTAAAGACCATATGAGTATGAAATAAACCATCAAGGCATATTTTTTCCTTTGAAAAATGGAAATTTCTCCTGGTGATGGATTTCATATGGAAAGTTACAGTGGAGGCTTACAAACACTTCTCCATGAACACCTTTTTAAATTTGGCCGGCAAAAATTAACCATTAATGTTGCCCACATTTAACTGTGCACCTTCCTCCTCCCCAAATCATGAGACTATTAAATAAAGGTGTTCCTCTGTAGCATAGTCAGTGAACCTTTATTCCAAAATATCCACCCATACCAAGAAAATATAACTTTAAAAAGTTATTTACATTGATTTCCTTTCATTCCTGACCCCAAACCTCTGTGTAATTTTACATAAGTCTTGAACACATGCTAATTTCACATTTCACTGTGATGAAAGGACTGGGTAAAGAATAAAATCCCTGCAGCACTGACACCCCTCTCCCCTGCTCTCATTTCTGTATCATCTCCTGCCCTGCTCTCTGCTCCGTCCTTTTTTTCTACCTGTAGTCTTGGAAACTGAAAATGTTAAAAGAATTTATAACTTGGTTTGAAGAACCCCAAACTGGTTGTATTAGTCCATTCTTACACTGCTATAAAGAAATACCTGAGACTGGGTAATTGATAAAGGAAAGAGGTTTCATTAGCTCCACAGTTCCAGAGGCTGTACAGGAAGCATGGTGCTGGCATCCGATCAGCTTCTGGGGAGGCCCCAGGAAACTTACAATCATGGTGGAAGGCAAAGAGGGAGCAAGCATGTCACATGGCCAGAACAGGAGGAAGAGAGGGAGGGGTGGTTCCATACACTTTTAAACAACCAGATCTCTCGAGCACTCACTCACTATCACTAGAGCAGCACTGAAGGGGAAATCCGCCCCCATGATCGAATCATGTCTCTCCAGGCCCCACCTCCAACATTGGGGGTTACAATTCAATTTGCGTGGGGACACAGAACCAAATCATATGACTGGTTCTCTGTAAGTGAAAGCATCCTAAAGTGATGAAATGTGCTCTTCTCAGACCTGGAATGAAAGAGTGTGGCCAGTGCCATCACAAAATGGACCAGCCTGTATTGTCCAAATATGGAGTGGATCCGTGGGCCTTACTAACTAATTCACAATCCACAGCACATGAGCAGATTTCTTTCTAATCTTTAAGTCCAAATTCACCAACACGTTCTCTAAATGACAGGAGGATCAGTGGCTTAGAACCTAAGCATCATTGTCCATGAACTGAGTCTCAGGTGTCTGGGTGAATTAAATCAGATGGTGTTGTGCATAAGTTATGAGGCTAACAGTTTTCCCAAGGCTTCCATTAGAAATTGATACTCTGGTTCAGTGAATATTATTTTTAACTCATCTGACTGAATTGTAAGGGTACTGTACTGATTAATATTTCTGATAAAGCTATTTTAATTTTTCCATTTATATTGGTTTCCAGATACATTTAAATAAGAGCTCTTCACCTGACTATTGATTTATTGGTTTTACATTTCAGGTTTGGCTGGACAGTATTTCTAATGATTTTGGTCTGTGAATCAACTGTCATAAGAGAATTCTATCAAAGTTGAATTTCAAATCCTTTGGTAGATGACTGGGTACACCCATTCTTCTAATGTGCTCTGTCATGATGAAAAAGATTGCATAAATGTTTCTCAATGCATAAGGAAATTTAAAAGTTGAGAACAGACCTTAGAATCATACCCAATGTCTGAGTTTATTGGCCCTTACAAAGATACAGGACATTATAAAATGTGTAAGATGTAAGGCAACTTCTATAGATGCTACAAAATGCTAATCATGTGGTCAACATACCAAACATTTCATTTAAATTAAACTCATGACTAATTAAATATACTACACAGTTATTTTACATAGAAGTCTACAATGAAATGCATAATTAGGTAAGGAGATTCTGTCAGTAGGCTGAGCAAAGAATTAACATATAATTGCCACACAATAAAATTGATAGGAACATAAACCATGGTCACACTCTGGAAGAAAAAAAAAAAAAAACAGAACCATGAATACCTAAAACACAATGCTATGAATGGGTTTCCAAAGCCAATAAACACTTTGCTTGTTAAACTGCCAAGCAAAAACCATCTGGTTACTAGAACATCTCTATGTTTAACTAGAACTGGATAGAGATTCTTCTCTCATCACCCTACGTGTCCACATGCTAGCAAATGGCTAGCCACATCAATGGCTAAGGAAATACCATAATGGGAAAGGAATGTCATCTTCTTCTTCTGGAGCAGGGAAGAGGTGCTATGTGCCATTTTTTTTCTGCTATGTGCCATTCATCAGCCACCTCCAAAAAGTCAACTTCAATCATTTTTTTAAGGGTAAGCAAGAGATAGATTTTAAGTGTTTGATTAAGATTAACAAATTTTAAATGTTTGATCAAAACCAGATTTATTTTTGTGAGTAATTTGCTGTGAAAAAAATCACAGCAACTTTATTTAATAAATTAAAAATACTTTAAAAATATTTTATGTCACATTATTGAAATGAGGACGGGCCTGGTAAGGATAAGAAAAAAAAAAAAGGAGAAAGGAAGAAAATGTAGAAGAAGAGATAGAGAAACAACAAACACACACACAAAGAATAGAGAAAATATATGTACGGCATATGAGGAAAGCCCAAGAGAAGGGGGTATTAAGGAGGACTGAGACAGAATGACAAGGAGCAAAGACAAGACAGGTAGGCAAAGAGGGAGAGGAGGTAGGGAGAGCTTTCAACAGAGAGAGTTTCCATGGGGTCTAAAAATTAGCAAACTAAGAGTGGCAATTCACAGCCTGTGAACTTTCAACCTTCCAAAGGCTGACAATTTTTTTAAATCTTTACATATATACTTTAAGTTCTGGGATACATGTGCAGAATGTGCAGGTTTGTTACATAGGTACACACATGCCATGGTGGTTTGCTGCACCCATCAACCCATCATCTACATTAGGTATTTCTCCTAATGTTATCCGTCCCCTAGCCCCCCACCCCCGACAGGCCCTGGTGTGTGATGTTCCCCTCCCTGTGTCCATGTGTTCTCATTGTTCAGCTCCCACTTATGAGTGAGAACATGTGGTGTTTGGTTTTCTGTTCCTGTGTTAGTTTGCTGAGGATGGTGGTTTCTAGCCTCATCCAGGTCCCTGCAAAGGACATGAACTCATCCTTTTTATGGCTGCATAGTAATCCATGGTGTATATGTGCCACATGTTCTTTATCCAGTCTATCATTGGTGGGCATTTGGGTTGGTTCCAAGTCTTTGCTATTGTGAACAGTGCCATAATAAACATGCATGTGCATGTGTCTTTATAGTAGAATGATTTGTAATTCTTTGGGTATATGCCCAGTAATGGGATTGCTGGGTCAAATGGTATTTCTGGTTCTAGATTCTTGAGGAATCACCACACTGTCTTCCACAGTGGCTGAACTAATTTACACTCCTACCAACAGTGTAAAAGTGTTCCCATTTCTCCACATCCTCTCCAGCATGTTGTTTCCTGACTTTTTAATGATCACCATTCTGACTGGCGTGAGATAGTATCTCATTGTGGTTTTGATTTGCATTTCTCTAATGACCATTGATGATGAGCATTTTTTCATGTTTATTGGCTGCATAAATGTCTTCCTTTGAGAAGTGTCTGTTCATATCCTTCGCCCACTTTTTGATGGGGTTGTTTTTTTCTTGTAAATTTCTTTAAGTTGTTTGTAGATTCTGGATATTAGCCCTTTGTCGGATGGATAGATTGCATCAAAAAGTGGACTGCCAATTTTTTAACACTACCCTTTGAAATGTTAATCTCTATTTGCATCTTCACAACAGATATTTTCAGACTTAGACTACAAGAAGCCCTATTCCAAATGGGGCAACTAGAAAGCCCACACTGGAGGGTTAGAGTTGGGGTTAGGGTTAGGGTGACTCTCAGCTTACTCACTGGTAACCAGCACTTTGCCACTACACCCACTGACTGAAATGAAACTGAAAGCTCAATTCTAGTGGAGGCTCCCAATGTTGTCTAAAAACAGGCATGCAGAGGCCCAAACCATGCCATCATCAGAGGTGGCACGACCTAGTAGACTCTGTCCTGGCCTCTCAGATGATGACAAATTGGAGATGACCAGAGGCAGGCAAATAGCCCAAGAGCTCTGAATCGTGGTCTGCATGGAAATCTTTGCAGGCTGTTCTTACATACATTCCCAAAGGTAATTTTCTTTGTGGTCATTGCCTGCTGACACAGCACTGCCCTCCAACCTTGGAGGTCCTGGGAATGCGTCAAATACAGCGCAGGAAGTCTTGACACATGGTTTCATTGATAATTTAAATTGCAATCAGATATCTTGTCTTGTGCATGGAGTTGGAGTTGCAAGAGTTGAACAGGCAGTGGACTTGGCCCTGACGTCTCCTCCTGACTGCAGGATCCCTTCCCTAGGACCACCCCACCCCCCACCTCAGGGTTCTGCTGGCAAGCTGGAGTCACATTTCTGTCCCCTTCTCCGCATCAGTTGTGTGTCTGCCGTGCATTGCTGCGTCAGTAGGTGGGGACCGCCTGAGCTACCTGTGGCTCTCTCTGAATCTTGGTGGAAGGAGCTGGCTTCCTCTTGCTTTCTGTCTCTATCCTGCCAGCCTCTCTCAAGCATGCCCACTCCCCACTTTTCCTTTGCAGCCAGAGCATCCCTAGGGGTTGTCCTCATGAGCCATTCTACCCCAGCCATCCCTTCGGGCATGGTCCACCTTGAAATCACCACCATAGCACATCCACATGGAGCAGAGAAGAGGTGCTCATCATTTCCAAATAAATAACAGAGCAGCAGCTTTATTCTGAGTAGCTCCAGGGGCTGAATCTTCAGCCAGAAAAGAGGCAAATAGACTATCTTTTTCTGCAAAGAGTCAAGGACCTGCTCTGTGAGGGGTTCAGAGGTCTTAGCTGTCTGCTTTGATATAGAGGGAATTCCTCCTATGACTAAAGAAACAGCTCAAATTTAGTACAGATTTGAAATGCTGTTGTGTCAGATGAAATGAAGACAGAGAACCAATTACAATCACCACACATTAAATTAGCTCAATTAAAGCAGAGTGGTTTCTAATCATTTATTCCCTTTTTTATGGGGTGGTTATTATAGCTCTGGCATTGTGTTAAGGCACAGGAAGACAAAAAGATGGGTTTCCTGCCTGCACCAGGCACAGCATTTGGGGGCAAAGGAGGCAGGAGAGTAACAGCTACGACACGCGGCACACGCTCTTGCAGAGGCAGCCTGTAAGTCGCTGCAGCTTGCAGGTGCAGGCCACGAGGCTTTCCTTTTACAGACCCCAGTGTGCTCCTGCATCAGAAAGGCACCCAAAGGATGATCAGGGTTCCACCAGGCAGCCAATGGGACTGTAAGTGCTAGAACGTCATGGAGGAGGATGGAGGTGGGGGAAGAGCAAAGCATTGATAGCAGATGACTGGGCAGACAGGAGGAGTCAGATTGTAAAAGGGCCTGTGTGTGGCTTGGGTTTTTCCTGTGGGTAATGGGGCAGTGCTGAAGATTTCAAAGAAGATAAGCATTTTAGAAGGAATCCACTAAGGCAGCGTGGCATGGATTGCAGGTTGGGCATATACGGACAAAAGAATCCAGGAGCTGAAACACCACATGAGCTGAGAGACTCTGGGGGCCTAGACAAGAGCGGATCTGAAATGAATTAAAGAAGTGGTGACCAGTGGGATGTAGTGGAGGACAAGAAGGGACTTTGAGCTTAGGGAAGAGGCTTGGCGAAGCTTTCGAGAGACCCCAGGACTGGAAATGCAGTTGGCAGAAGGAGTCAATTGATGAGCTGATACAATTGGTTCAAATGCAAATATATTGAGTTTAGGGTTTTCCAATGGTAGGCATTGGAAAATGGTAGGCATTTAGTTGCTTGGAGTTGATTTTTGGTCCACAGTCAATGTGCCTTTTGGGAAAGAACCCCCTACTCTCTAGGATATAAATAGGGCAGGCGTGTGTATATATCAGCAGCATGAGGCTAAGTCATCTTGCAATAAAAAACATCTCTGTGGCTTAACATACATGCACATGCACATACACATTTATTTCTCCTTTATGCTATTTGTCTGCACTGGTCAGCCATGATCTGGACATGCTAGGGTCACCCTGGGACCCCCACAGTCTCAGAGGCTCCATCTCCACCTGCGTTTTCACATCTGCGGCTATGGTGGGGAAGAGCACATGGCATATTGACACTGCATCTTAAAATTCCATCCAGAAGTGACACATGACACATGTCACTTCCGCTCTGATTGCATTAGACAAAGCAAGTCAATAACCTCGCCTAACTTCCAAGATGGAGGGGGCACAATTCCACTCTCTGCTTGGAAGGAGGATGTACAGTCACCAGAGGACAGAGGGGCTGAACTGCATGCTAGAAATGCCAAGAAGTCGGCCGGGTGCAGTGGCTCATGCCTGCAATCCCAGCAGTTTGGGAGGCCGAGGTGGGTAGGTCACCTGAGGTCAGGAGTTCGAGACCAGCCTGGCCAACATGGTGAAAGCCCATGTCTACTAAAAATACAAAAATTAGCTGGGCGTGTTGGCGCACGCCTGTAATCCCAGCTACTCTGGAAGCTGAGGCAGGAGAATTGCTTGAACCTGGGAGGTGGAGGTTACAGTGAGCTGAGATCATGCCATTGTACTCTAGCCTGGGCAACAAGAGTGAAACTCCATCTTAAAAAAAAAAAAAAAGATGCCAAGAAGCCAGACTGGGGGACAGGGAGATAATCAACTGTCAGCAATGGCTGGGGACCACCACTATCTCTAGGTCAGAGGGACGGAAAAGAATGACAGAATTGGAACTACAGCCTACCTGTCTGATGAAAGCTTGAGCCATGCAGGAGGCATGGCCACTGCCAGAGACTCCTCTATAGGCCAAGAAGAGGGAGAGAAACACCTTGGTTCTCCCGTCCTGCCGACCACCAGGATCCCAGTGGAGCCCCCACTGGCTAAGACCATCTGGATGTCAGCTGACGGAGCTTCCCCGCCCCCCACCTGATACAGAGTTGAGCAGGTTAAGGGTGAGGCAGGGACCTGAGGACAGACAGGCCAGGATGGGCCTGGGAAAAACCTGAGTTGATTGTCAGAGAGCAGATGACTGCTGCATGGCTCCAGAACCACCTGCCTGCAAAGACAAAGCCTGGGTCCCGGCAACCAAGACAAAGAGCCCAGAAAAGCAGGTGTCAGAATTCTAGGTGGGAGCCCATTCATCCGGAGGTCTCAGGGTTCCTGACAATGGGAGAATCCTGTAGATTCTGTAGATCCTGTAGCTGGGCTGCGAGTTAAGGGCTGAGGAAGACGTTGTGTCATCTCACGTGGGGCAGAACTGTTTATCATATATGGCCTTTAAGGTGCTAAATGACACTTTCTCCCTGGGACAAAAGCTACTCCAGGCCCACTATATAGTGCTTTTTAAAACACACTTTCTCCCTACCAGTGAAATTTAGGAACTTTAAATACCGAGATCCCTATCTCAGGCTCACACTCACACAGGTAGTTATAGGATCATCTCAAAAGTAACTTGACTTAAACTCATTACTCTTGACAACTCAATTCCTGCCATTACATACTTTAAGACATGGCTGTGATGTTTGATTTATGATTATTGTCTAATGAGCTCTGCAGTGACAACCACCCAGGAAAACATTGCTATGTCCCTACCAGAGGCAACGTTTCCTTTAAAAAGAAGGTTTGGGGTCTTCTTGAAGCCCCACAGTGATGCCGTCCCCCTCAGCTGTCCATCAGTGTGCCTTCTACTGTCCCTGCAGAATGGTACTTACTTCCTTTTACTGCCTTTCATCTCTCCAAAACCTCCCTTCTTATTTGCCTTCCTCTTCCATAGTGGGTAAGGATCACTATGGCTGCCCAGTCTGTCTCCCCAAGACCACCTTCTGACAATTCCCCGCTTCCCCACTTCCCCTCCTTGCACATTCCCCTGCCTCCTTTGCCCTCCTTTGCCGTGGGCCCCTCCTGCAGGTGAGCTGAGCTAGGTGAGCTACAGGACTGGAGGCAGGTACAGGTTTTGAGTTACCAGCACAGGTACTAACAGAAGCAGTTATTCCCTTACCAAGAGCTTCTGCCGTGTGCTTCTGGAACAGGTCCTGAAGGCCAGCCTAGAGGCGGGTTCGCGTGCTCTCCTGTGGCTCCCGGAGCTAAAGCACACTCCTTCACCACCCCTGTCTGCTCACGCTTGCCAAATTGCCTCCTGTCATCTCGACTTGTAACTGAGGGATTTAGCCTCTCTCTTGTTATTCATTGCTGGGTTACCTGTAGGACCAGGGGAGCGAGGCACTCAGTGGATACTAAGAGGGGCTGGCTGGGAGCAGCAGCAGAAGCTTTGATCATGCTTCTTTATCACATTGGTGCAGTGCCTGTACAATGTATCATTTCAGTCCCACCATTAGGCAGAAAAGCATCGTTTGATTGAAAGCAGAAGCAAGCCAGTAGGCTCTTCCCTGTCTGTGCTCCTCTGAAAAGCTGGTATTTTTTCACTGTGAGACACACGTTTGTCCTCACTGGAAAACATCTTGTAAACTCAATGATAATTGCTTCCTGGTTGAGATTACAGGCATGTTCAGTTGGAATCAGAGATCCTACCTACCTCTGAGGCTGACAGGGCTGAAATGGACTAGAAGGCCTGAGCCATGTCTCCAGGCAAGGGGGCTTCCCACCCTGCCTGCTCACCCGTCTCCTCCCTCCCACGTCCCTCAGGGTGGGAGTTTCTTGATTCTGTGGTTTTTATTTGCTGCCTCCCATGCTTACTGCCCAGGAGCTTCCCCCTAGCAGCCATTTCCAAATAAGAATGCAATTCCCTCCCTTGCCGTCTCCAGAACAAGCATGTGGCTTAAAGCATTTAACTGGTACAAACATGCAGGGGTATGCAAAACAGCAAAATAAGTGTGCAAATTTTAGAATCATCACGTGTAACATTCCTGTAAGTTATTACTGGTCTTTGTGCAAATGGAAATGGGGCTAGAACTGTTATCTCAAATTCGTCTCCTTTCTTTCTGCTATCTCAGAGATCACGCTGACCCTCACCTTCTGGTGAATGTCCTTTACTTGGTTGGTAAGAAACTCACCTCTCTGATGGCCACACCTTCTCTCTGGCACTGGGAAGGAATGAACTGGGCTTTCTCAACTTGGCCACCAGTGAGATTTGGCAGCTGTGTAATTCTTGATGTGAATTGTAGGATGATTAACTTGACCTCAACCCTCTAGAAGCCAGTAGCACCCTCCTTCTAGGTATGACAACAAGGTGATTTCAGACATGGCTAAATTTTCCCTGGGGGAGCAAAGTCACCCCCAGGTGAGTGGTTGAAAATCAGTGCTGTAGATGAAACCAGGAAGAAAGAGGAAGGCCAAACAGACCCAGGCATTTATTCTTCTGCAGTAATGGCAGGATTTGCTAGTCAGTCTCAGACCCTCCCTAGGCCTGTGGTCTCCAGGCTATGGCCTCCCACCTTCCACTTGCCTTCCACTTGCCTAACATGGGGATGATCAACCTGAACCACTGCTGGAAACCACCAGGAGCGTCTGTCTGGTCAGCCACCTGACTGTGGAGACAATTCAGACATGAGAATCTCTATTTTATTGATGATCTGATTGAGGCTCAGAAAGATGCACTGATTGTTCCATCGTGATGGTGTTGCAGGGGAGAGTTAGAAATACCACTGCCTTGGGGACTGACAGACACAGGAGAGCAGGAAAGTGGGCAGGTGGGGGAGGCGGGGACCCTGGTTCTGAGCAGAGCTGACCATTTTCTCCCAGAACATGGAATGACAGTGTCATTCTTTCCACAACAGCAGGTTTTAGGGTTGACTTCCTCAGTAATAATATTTTTTCTCACTCATTTTGCCTTTCCAAGTTATTGGTAATGGAAAGCCCGGCTCTGGGGCAGCCACGGACCTCTTCACTTGGTTCCATTTGCCCCCATCTCGCAGGCACCCCTGCGTGGGCAAAGCCTCCATGGCGCATTTCACTCCAGTGTCTTCCTCTCTCGCATGGGATCACAGGGACTTTGGCCTTCCTCATTTGCCACTCCTCTTACAGAAAGTAATCACGGGCAAAGCAGCTGTTCACGACATGAGTCACTGCACTACCAGCCCAGCTTGGCAACTCAGACACAGAGGCCTGAGCCAGGCGGCCACCACCATCACCGGGGCCACAAGCTCCACACACCTCTGCCTCTGTCTCCATTACTGCCCCCGGCCCCCACACTGTCTGCATCACTCCCCGCCAACCCCCACACACCCTGCAGCAAGATGTGCTCCCAGCCTCTTCCAAGCCAATGGGGTGCCCGGGTGACATCCAGGAGCCCCAACCAAACACAAATGCAGAACCACCTCTCCAAAGCTGGAGGCCCCCAGCTCCCAAAGGGAACATGAAAGGCACCTACCCCCAACTTGCCTCTTTGCTCCAGCCCAAAGTAAACAAACACATTTTTAAACTCTTGCCTCACACTTCCTCCGCTCTCCTTCCCCGCCTCCACCAACTGCCACCCCATCTCACTGTGTCTCACTGTCCCTCCCGCCCTCCTCCCACAAGCTACCACCTGGCTCCAAGAGCCCGCTCCTTCCTCCCACCACCTGCCACCCCCGGCTCAGGCTCCATCTCCCACCTCCCGCCACTCCCACTTCTGCCCGTCCTCCCATCAACCTCTGGTAACAACAGATTCTACCCAGGAAAGGCAGAGGGCAATGGGAGAGGAAGTCTCCCCCAGGGTGGCACAGGCCCCAGGTTAGGCTGCATGGCTGGACTTTGGGGTACCAGCCTTTCCCTGCACCCTCAGAGAGCAAACAGAGGGGACCTGCAAACAAATGACCATTTGGAAGAGATGCCCAGATATGTGGCCAAGAGAAAAGCTGGAGGGTGCAGGGTAGACAGCCTGGAGGGTGCAGGGTAGATGGCTAACTCATCAGGGAAGTGTGGACAGTCCACAGCGGAGGAGAAGACAGCATGTTTAGGAAGCACCGAGCCTCAGCTCTGGAAATTGAGTGAGCAGATGGTCAGAGGGAGCAGCAGAACATTGAATTTTAAAGGCTCCAAATCCACAGAGCGCAGCTACGAGGGTGGGGAGGACAGCCTGCCACGCAGAGCCATGGGCCTCTCCCAGACGGGGACTGATGCAAACACCTGCTTGGAGGAATTTGCTTTTCACCTTATGCAGCCCTCTTTGCCTCATGTCACTTTGTCACCGAAAAGGAACTGATTTCTTCAGGGACTTTTCATCAAGACTCCATCATGCCCCAGCTCCCAGGCCTGCCCTTCTCCCTGGTGACAGGTGTGGGAGCTGGGACAGCCCACAGGCTCCCTGAATTCAGCTGGGAAGGGAAGCAGGCCGGGGAAGCACCCTGGCTTCCAGTGCTGGAGGGGATTAAACTCGGATGCAGGTGGACGGCACCGGTGGGAGAAAGCCACCTCCTAGATGGCTTCCCTGAGAGGAGAAAGTCAAGGCTTCCGG
Source organism: Mandrillus leucophaeus (assembly GCF_000951045.1). Classification (NCBI taxonomy): domain Eukaryota; kingdom Metazoa; phylum Chordata; class Mammalia; order Primates; family Cercopithecidae; genus Mandrillus; species Mandrillus leucophaeus. The sequence goes on along the minus strand of NW_012102721.1, from coordinate 234,518 downwards.
GATGTTCTGCAGTAAAAACATCGCCGCCTACACCCCTGTGTGCTTTCCTGATTCCATGTCACCTTTATCACAAGATATGACATTTCAGGCTCAAAGGTGTCGGGGGCTGGGGATATCTACATGTTTAAATATTGACTCAGAATTTCTCTGCAGCCCAGAATTGCATTCATAAAGGTTTCTCCACAATTAGCACAGCATCCCTGCCATCCACAGGGGGTGTAGTCCTTGTCAGGTGAGGCGCATCAGTGCGGCCTTAAGAGACAGACAGAGCTGATCTGTGGCTCAGCCGCCTCCTAGCTGTGAGGCTGCAGGTAACTCACTTAACCCTTCTGGGCCGAGTTTCTGCCACTGACCTTACCAGCTCCCCACCTGGGTTTTCATAATATACACAAAGCTAATGGGTGTGTGTATGTGGTGCTAATATGTATGTTTATACATAAGTAAATATGTATAACTGCATTTGAATGTGTTTCCTGTGTATATAAACTAATAGATACACTGAAAGCTGAGAGAGAGAGGTAATATATTCATATATTGAAAACTAATATATAATGCATGGAAAACATGTAACATAGCAACTATCCCATATCAGGCACTCAAACAAACAAAAATGAAGGTGAAAATGACAAAGTATCATTATCCTCCATATCTTGTTTTACTTACTATTCTCAAGCCCATTATAATAATATTCATATTGTTGAGTTTTATCACCTTGTACTGTATTCAACCCCTTTAAAGACTCAAGGAGGTTAAAAAAAAAAAAGAAAAAAAAAAAGAAACAAGGGTTATGATGTTACTCTATGATTTTATAAGTTTCCGTTAGGTACTAACAAAGTCTTGTTGACTGATGTCTGCTACTTACGGGATTGGGATATGTGGTGTTTGTTACCTGCAGTACGTTAATTCTGACAAAGTAACACTGCGCCTTACACTTGAAATCTCCTTGTTGTCAGAGTATACCTGTGGGTTTCATTGCTAAATACCAGAGATCTTTCCTGCTAAATACGTAAATGCTTCCCTCCTGTTACCACACACTCCCCTGGACAGATGGGGATACACAGGGTGATTGCTTCCTGGCTCACACAGTCCAGCTCACAGAACTCAGGGAGATAAAGCACACTTTTGATTTCCTGAAGTCAAACCCAAACCAAATATCATTCCCTGCTTAGTTGCTAGGGATGTTTTTCTTAGTAGAGATTTATTTAATTCAGATTATAGCTCTCATACTCAGAAGTGTCCAGTTAAATCCAGAGGCCACTGTGCTCTAACTCTTCAATAATCTCTTTCCCAAAATTGTTTTCTCCTGAGAGTCGCTGAGTCCCCACACCCCAGGGACAAGCCTTGACAGTCCCCTTTTCCACCATGCATTCTTAACAAGAACGCTCTCAGTAAGACGTGAAAGGACAAAACGAGTCTGGATTTAAGGAAAAGCTCCAGGCTACTCTCTGCCTGTGTGTGTTCCAACCCTCTTTCCTTGGCTTTAATAAGAGGAGAGGTTTCAGACCCATCTCTAACGTCTCCCATGGAGGTTTTCTCATCATTTTCTCTTGTCAGATTTTGAAATGTTACTCTAGGGCCATCAGGGAAGAAAGAAATCTTTCTTTGAGTGAATTGAGAGTTGCATTCATCAGAATTATTTTACACGATTCTTCCTTGCATTCTCTTAAAAAAATCTGATTTCTTTAAAAATCGGAAATCACGAAGTAATCAGTAAGTATGTATCAGTAGGCACCATGAGGAAGGGGGGAGGAGGTAAGTTACAAAACAGGAGCCATACTCGTGAGTCTGACATAAAAAGTTAAACACTACTTTGAACAAGACTTAATTATCATAAGGAAATAGATGATAAGATTCCAAGTGAGAGAGGCATACCTGCAGACTCCACTTTTTCACTTTCTTAAACTAAGACATGGTATCAAATGAAGTTCAACCTGCAATGCCCCACTTCCTGGAGGAACCCCAAAATTATGCTGTAATTTTAGCTCCGTGTTTTAGCTCCAGTTTCCATATTGCAAAGACAACATAATCAGTGAAGGGATGACTTTGAAGGTGCTTGTAAAACAAAAAAAGTAACTATTTGTGCATTTCTATACTTGATTATTATTGACCCCAGGGTACCTCAACACTGAAGCTAAAATTTAGAAAAGAGAAGATCCTTTCTTGGGGGATTAAGGAATATTTGGGGAAAGCTGGGCCTTGGAGAATGCCCAGACTTAATAAGAGAGAGAAAAAGGGGTCACGGTGCTGCAAGTTGGGGTGCAGTGGGGAAGAGGATAGGTGGTTGATATGGCTTGGCTGTGCCCCCACCCCAAATCTCATCTTGAATTGTAGCTCCCGTAATTCCCATGTGTCATGGGAGGGACCTGGAGGGAGGTAATTGAATCATGGGGGCAGTTTGCCCCATACTGTGCTCATGGTAGTGAATAAGTCTTACAAGATCTGATTATTTTATCCGGGGTTTCCCCTTTTGCTTGATTCTCATTCTCCCTGCCTCTATATAGGACGTGCCTTTGTTCCTCTATCGCCTTCTGCCATGATTGTGAGGCCTCCCCAGCCACATGGAACTGTGAGTCCATTAAACCTCTTTTTCTATATAAATTAACCAGTCTTGGGTATGTTGTTATTAGCAGTGTGAAAATGGACTAATATAGTGGTTGTTCACTTAGCAGAAAAACTAGAGGCAGGAGAGCACAATATGTGTTTGGAGAACAGTGATCAGAACATATTAAGGTGGACACTTTAAGTAAGAAAATAGTAAGAGAAAGTCTAAGAATGACAGATAGGGTTGGATCAAGTAAGGCATTGAGTGCTAGACAGGAGTTTGTATATATAAAATGTTGCCCAGTTATCCATAGGATAACGTTTTCTGAAGTATTCCTAGAGGCTTTAGTCTCATGATAGCCTCAGAATAAATTTTTTTAAAGCAGGCTTGAAGAAGGGTTTTGAAGATTCAATGATTTTAGGAAGTTCTTAACCTTCTACTTGAGATTCTCAACGAACTGTATTTAGTGTAATAAATGTTTCAAAATGTACTACGGTATAGAAATCTGCTTAACTACTGTAGTAGATTTAAAAATTGGCCTCCACGATCCAGATCCTAATTCCTGGAAGCTTTAAATGGCCAAACTTTATATGGCCAAAAATCTCAGCAAATGGAAGTAAGGATCTTGACTTGGAGAGAATACCCTGCATTATCCAGGTGGGCCCTAAATGCAATCACATGTATCCTTGTAAGAGGGAAGCAGAGAGAGATTTGACCGCACACAGGGAAGGAGGTGACATGCAGACAGAACAGAGACTTAAAGATGCCAGCCTTGAAGACTGGGGAATAAACCCATGAAAGCCAAGGATGGTCAGCAGCCACCAGCATCTGGAAGAGGCCAGAAAGGATCCTCCCGGTATTAGGGAGAATCCTTAGAAAGGATCCTCCCTGTTCTCACACTGCTATAAAGATATTACCTGAGACTGGGTAATTTATAAAGAAAAGAGGTTTAATTGACTCACAGGCTTAACAGGAAGCATGGCTAGGAGGCCTCAGGAAACTTACAATCATGGCGGAAGGCAAAGGAGAAGCAAGCATGTCTTACATGGTGGCAGGAGAGAAAGTGTGCACAGGAAAACCTGTCACTTAATAAAGCCATCAGATCTCATGAGAACTCACTATCACAAGAACAGCGTGGGGGAAAATGCCCCTATAATCCAGTCACCTCCCACCAGGTCCCTGTCTCTACATGTGGAAATTACAATTCCAGATGAGATTGAAGTGGGTACACAGGGTCAAACCATATCACTCCCCTAGATCCCTGGGATAGAACTTGGCCTACCCCACACCTGAAGTTCAGACTTTTCATCTACAAAACAGTGAGAATAAATTTATATAGTTTTAAGCCATCTAGCTTTTGGATTCTGACAGGAGTTGAACACAAGGAGAGAGGTTGGTTGAATGACAGTTTTACTTCAGAATTACGTTTGTCTAACAGTCATATCACTGTAAAAATTATGAAGGTGTAAATATGACATTAAGAAGAGAAAGGACTTGGACTGTAGGAGTTCTGGCGATTTCTAAAATTTGAATTTTTAATTGTCCTGACACAGGCTGACTCTCTACATTAACCAGAACAAAAATATGCATTTTTTGTGTCAAGAATTTTACCTTTTTAAAAATGCATTTGTCTCTCTTTCCCCCTAGCTCCATGGAGATACCATAGACAAATAAAATTGTGTGTATTTACAATGCCATATTTGAATATATGTACACATGGTGAAATGATTCAATCAGCTAGTTAGCATATTCATCTCAAAAACATATCTTTTTTTGTGGTGATAATATTTAAGACCTACTTTCTAGCAATTTTCAGTATAGATGTAGCAATTGTGGTAGATTTGCACTAGATCTAATTATAGTAGATCTAATTGTGTAGATCTAGCAATTTCAAGTATACAATGCATAATTATTAACCATAGTTGCCATACTATACGGTAAGCATCCAGAACTTACTTCTGCTGTTTCACTGAAGCCTTGTGTTCTTTGACAAGCATCTCCCCACCGCTTAGCCTCTGGGAACCACCATTCTACCTACTCTCTGCTTCTTTGGTGTATTAGTCCGTTTTCACACTGCTATAAAGCCGAGACTGTGGCATTGCATCCCAAGGAGTGAAACTCCATCTCAAAAAAAATGTGTATTTGACATTCTATCTTAGACAATATGATAGCCATGAAGTCTTTGCACGAGCGAAGTAAGAGGGTAGTTAATCTATAAAGAAGATAAACAGTAAAAGCAAAGAGGTCTTACCTGGCACCCTTCAGTCATTTACAACATTTTACAAAACAGTGTAGGTAAAGAAGGAGTCTAATCTAGAATCTGAAAAACAAAGGTTACTGCTGCCTGGGTTATAGCTGCCTGTCACATGACTGGGCAGTGACAGGTAGTACATTGCTGAAGAGGAAATATGGTTCTGGGAAGTTTTTTTTATTTCTTTAAATACATAATGCCCTTTCAGATTTGTCAGATGGAATTTCAATCTCCAAGCATTCTCAAATCGTATTCCCTTGCTATAATCATTCTACTAATAATTTATGATGGTTTTTAAATACCAAGAGTTAAAAAGTCTGAGAGGCAAACAGAACAACCTCAATTTTTGAGGGAATGACATTCTGATCTCAATTTTAAAATGACAAACAACTTAGCACAATTTTTGTCTCACATGATCTGATCCTACATTTTTCTCCCAGAGGCTTTCAGGCAAAACAGTTCATCAAACTGAAAGAGATTTGGAATCATTCACTATCTGTTGCCAGAAGGATTCTGAACAACAGAAGAAACTGTAAACAAAAAATAAAGCAATAACTAACCAAGACCAATATCCAGTTTGTCTAGTGTGAATGAGACCAAATAATTTGGAAAACCGTTACGATATCCAGACAATTATAACGATACAAAAAGAGTTCTAGGGGTGAAGTAATATACCTGTGGAAAATACTTGTGGCTTGATTTTTTTATTTTTAGCTCACCCCATACCTGCTTTATCCTGTCTGTTAATATTTCTAACTTCATGACAAACCTTGGAAGTGTAATATCCAACCACTTGTTTCTCTTACAGCAAGATCTACACCTGTTTTGCTTCCTGTCAGAAATGCAAACTGGTTGAACACATATTGTTTAGAACCTTAATACCCATCCTCTGACAAAGAAAAGGTAGAAGAGGGTGAGGGAAAGGTGAAAAATAAACCAAAAACATTAGGAATATTTCTCCTGAAATCACTTCTGTTTTCTCAGTGATTCAAAAAGTAGCATTGTAACAAGAGACAACACATTATGACAGCATAAGAAACCTGAAAGGCGGTTGGGTTGGGGGAGTGGAGTCTTTTCATTATGGAGAAATTATCATTTCAAATTGCGTCGTAGGTTACTATAGAGACCTACATTTAGTGGTGTGGGAGGAGGGGATGCGGTAAATCCACCAAAGTTGCAGGCAGTCAAAGTCTGAGTGGGGTAAAACATGGGATTCCTTCATCATTCGGGTGCCACTGGCTGATTAGGAATGGGCGTTGTGTTACAAAATGTCATGTTGTGAGTTCTATTAAGTTGCCTCATTAGTCCCTGCCCGCCTTTTAGATAATGTATTAGACACTGCAGAAGCCTGATGGATTGAGAGGCTGGTTTCCATGGAGATGTTTTGCAGCTTTGCTGGTATTCCCTTTAGAAAGGAAGGAAACTGCCCCAGCATTCAGAGTACACACACACACGCGCACACACACGCACGCACACGCACACACGCATACACACGCACACTCATACACACGCGCACACACAAGCACGCGCACACACACATACACACGCGCACACACACGCATACACATGCACACTCATACACACGCGCACACACAAGGACGCGCACACACGCATACACAAGCGCGCACACACACACACGCATGCACTTTTAAGCCAATTGGCTATATATAGCAAGAAATGTAAGACACATGAAAGGGGTTCCTGAGGTTTGGGAAATAAGGACAAGACTGGGGAATGTTTGGGGGTAGAGAAAGTATTTTTAAGCATCTGTAGTGTTTGAATTGTGGTTTGCTGAAAATGAAGAGAATGCCATCTTCATGTGCATTCTAGGTACGAGGCAGATGAGGCTTCTGAAAAGCAATAACTACCCAAGGCCAATATCCAGTTTGTCTAGTGTGAATGAGACCAAATAATTTGGAAAA
>NW_012102721.1:190209-227753 GCF_000951045.1 Mandrillus leucophaeus | reverse complement strand
ACACGCATACACACGCACACTCATACACACGCGCACACACAAGCACGCACACACACGCATACACAAGCGCGCACACACACACACGCACGCACTTTTAAGCCAATTGGCTATATATAGCAAGAAATGTAAGACACATGGAAGGGGTTCCTGAGGTTTGGGAAATAAGGACAAGACTGGGGAATGTTTGGGGGTAGAGAAAGTATTTTTAAGCATCTGTAGCGTTTGAATTGTGGTTTGCTGAGAATGAAGAGAATGCCATCTTCATGTGCATTCTGGGTACGAGGCAGATGAGGCTTCTGAAAAGCAATAACTACCCAAGGCCAATATCCAGTTTGTCTAGTGTGAATGAGACCAAATAATTTGGAAAACTGTTACGATACGCAGACAATTATAATGATACAAAGAGTTCTGTGGTACCCACTCTGTTGTACCTGAGTGGGTCACACCTGAGGCAAAGCGAAAAGCCAAAATGCTCCCAAGTGAGCCAGGGAGACAGTGGAATCACCTCCCAGAGTAACTGTCAGTGTGCATCAGCAAATCATATCAGACCAAAACAACCGCAACAACAGCAATCCTACGTGGTTATTTCTGAACCAGGATAAGGGTGCTGTTGTCAGCTGATTTGCAAAGGGTCATGCACAGGCTAAGGTGAATCTCAGAATCCTCCCTCTGTCTCTCAGAACAAGGAAAATACTTTGGAGAAATGTGGAAATGTTTCCCATTTTATTCAGGGATCTAACCTCCCCGCAGTCTCAATACTACCACTTACTATCTTTGTGACTTCTGTATGACTTCAGGGAAGTTTCTCAACCTCTCTGTTTCCTCATTTGTAAAACAAAATGAATATGCCAGTATTTGCATAGCACTTAGTATGCATCAGGGGACTTTCTAACCATTTTATTTTTTCATTAATTCTTCACAAGAATCCTCTAGGATGAATACTGTTATTACCCTTGTGCTGGGCAGGAGACTGAAGCACAGAGAGGTTAAGAAACTTGTTCAAGAGCACCTAGCTAGGAAGAAACAGTCAGGATTCAAACCCAGTCCACGTGGCTGCAAACCCAGTTGCCTAACCTCCATGCTGCAGTACCTCACCATGATTCTAAGAGCCATTTTTGTTCTAAGAGCTTTGCGTGCATTACCAGGTATTACCTTGACAACAGTCCCGTGAGGTTGGTGCTAATAGACTTTCGGATGAGAAAACAGAGACACAGAGAAGTAAAATAACTTGCCCACAGCTACCCAGCTACAATGGGAGGGAACTGGAATTTGAACTCATGCATTCAGGCTCTGAAACAATCATCAAGGATCCAAAAACATGGCAAGAGAAACTCCCAGAAAGGGGACAGCCTGTAGGAGCAAACATGGTCAGGGTCAGAGCAGCATCTCTCGGATTCAGGGCAGTTGTCTGAGTTAGGCTGGATAGGGGGCGGCGGGCTTGCTTCTCTATGGGCCAGCCTAAAAGAAGCAGGATCAGAAGGCCCACCAGCTACCCTCAAGTAGGACTAGGATTAATTGCACAATCACATCTAACCCCACACACCCACGCATCCCCACCATCCACACTCAGCAGAGGCGGCACATCTCTGTTCCTCCTCTGCCAAGAAATCCACCGTAAGCAGGTTTCACCACTATAGCCACAGAGGTGCCCCCTCCGCCAATCGCCCTGACCCAGCCCAGCAAAAATCTAGGCCAATGCCCAACCTTTTCCAGCATCAGGATGATGTTATAACCTCAGACGGGTCACAGACTTACACAAAAGATTAGGAGAGGAGAAGAGAAAATACATAATGACAAAAAGTTAAAGTCAGTTCATTTGTAAATTGTGATCCGTTATCACAGTAGCATGTACTCAAGTGTAATAACAGCAACACAGACATGAAGTGAGAAATGATTTATCTTATCCGCAGGCAATGCCTAGTGCATAGAAGCAACCCCAAGCCCTTGTGATAGCTTCTCCCAGATGGCCTACTAGGGATTTTCGAGTTGAACATCAGGAATGTAAACCAGTCGTCCTGAAACACAGAACCCTTACCTATGCTTGGTCCCTGCAGCACCCACCACAGAGTGTGGCACACAGCCAAGGGTCCATAAAGTGCTCCAGAAGAGGCAGCTGGCATTGGACTCCCCAGTCCTGGATACTCCTCGGAGATCTTCCAGAACAGGGGCACCACCAGCACTGCTCTGGTCTCGGCCCCTGCATCAGAGCTTGGTTCCCTTCAGAGGCCAGCATGGCCAACACCCTTTCCTGTGGCCACCTCAAATGAGGAAACTAAAAAATGGGTATTCAGGGACCTGTATTCACCGAGACACCCTGCCCCTCTACTCTCTGCTTCAGAAGATGCACCTTTAGCGCTTGTTGCAGTTGCATCACTGCCTCCCGTGTCATGTGCAGGGGCGTACATCTGGCCTCTGTGAAGCGCCTGAAATGTCCTGGGTGCACTCATGTTTATTCACATATGGGGGCTAAAGTCAAGGGCTCAAAGCTTTTATCAGCCTCCCAAAGGGAAACAGCCGTAGAAAACGGTAAGATCCCTGCTCCTCTGAGTCTGAGCCTCCATCATACTCACCTGACATACTCAGAGGGGTTCTCTCTGCTCCACCAGAGCTGTTCACTAGACCACCTTGTCTAAGGCCAAGTGGACTGGATTAGATGATCTCCCCGGAGCACCAAGTTTTCAGGACTTCCCATGGAGGACCAAGTCCCCAGAACCCCACTCTGGGGCCTCAGCCCTGCTACCTGCCCAAGTCACTTGTAGGACTGACACCGACAAAGTCTGCTGATTACACTGCACAGAGCCATCACCACTCCAATGGTCACACTCATTCTTCCCCCTCTCCCCAAGGCTTTCCATCTTTTATTTTTAATTTTTGTGGGTACATAGTAACATAGTAAGTATATGTATTTATGTGGTACATGAGATGTTTTCACACAGGCATGCAATGCTTAATAGCCACATCATGGAGAATGAGGTATCCTTCCTCTCTAGCATTTATTCTTTATGTTACAACAATCCAACAATGCTCTTTTAGTTGTTTTAAAAGGTACAATTAGATGATTATTGACTATAGTCACCCTGTTGTGCTAGAAAATGCTAGTTCTTATTCATTCTTTCTAATTATTTTTTGTACCTATTAACCATCACCATCTCCCCCCAGCCTCCCACTACCTTCCCCAGTCTCTGGTAACTATCCTACTCTCTATCTCCATGAGATAAATTGTTTTGATGTTTAGATCCCAAAAATAAGTGAGAACATGTGATGTTTGTCTTTCCATGCCTGGCTTATTTCACTTAGGATAATGGCCTGCAGTTCCACCCATGTTGTTTCAAATTATAGGATCTCGTTCTTTCTATGACTGAATAGTATTCCATTGTGTACATATACCACATTTTCTATATCCATTCATCTGTCGATAGACATTTAGGTTGTTTCCAAATTTTGGCTATTGTGAACAGTGCTGTAACAAACATTGATCACTTCAGGTATCACTTCAGTATACTGATTTCCTTTCTTTTGTGTATATACCCAGCAGTGTGATTGCTGGATTATATGGTAGCCCAATTTTTAGTTTTTTAAGAAACCTCCAAACTGTTCTCCATAGTGGCTGTACTAATTTGCATTCTCACCAACAGCATACAAGGGCTCCCTTTTCTTCACATCCTCGCCTGTCTTTTGGATATAAGCTATTTTAAATGGGGTGAAATGATATCTCATTATAGTTGTGATATGCATCTCGACAGTGATGTTGAGCATCTTTTCATATGCCTGTTGGACATTTGTATATCTGCTTTTGAGAAATATCTCTTCAAATCTTTTACCCATTTTTTGATCAGATTATTAGATTTGTTTTCCTGTAGAATTGTTTGAGCTCCTTATATATTCTGGTTTTTAATACTTTGTCAGATGGGTAGTTTTCACATATTTTCTCCTATTCTGTGGGTTGTCTCTTCACTTTGTTGATTGTTTCCTTCACTGTGCAAAAGCTTTTTAACTTGATATGATCCCATTTGTCCATTTTTGTTTTGGTAGTCCAGGCTTGTAGGGTATTACTCAAGAAATTTTTGCCCAGACCAATGTTCTGGAGATTTTCCTTAACGTTTTTCTGTAGTAGTTTCATGGCTTGAGGTCTCAGGTTTAAGTCTTTAATACATTTTGATTTGATTTTTGTATATGGTGAGAGATAGGGGTCCAGTTTCATTCTTCTGCATATGAATATCCAGTTTTCCCAGAATCATTTATTGAAGAGACTAAGTTTTCCCCAATGTACGTTATCAGCATCTTTGTTGAAAACGAGTTCACCACAGGTGTATGGATTTGTTTCTGGGCTCTCTATTCTGTTCCATTGATCCGTGTATCTATTTTTATGCCAGTGCCATGTTGTTTTGGTTACTGTAGCTCTGTGTTATAATTTGAAGTCAAGTAATGTGATTCCTCCAGTTTTGTTCTTTTTGCTTAGGAGAGCTTTGGCTTTTCTGGGTCTCTTGTGGTTCCACATACATTTTAGAATTTTTTTATTTCTGTGAAGAATGTCATTGGTATTTTGATAGGGATTGCATTGAATCTGGGTAGATTGCTTTGGGCAGTATCGACATTTTAACATCATTGATTCTTCCAATCCATGAACATGGAATATATTTCCATTTTGTGGTGTCCAGTTCAATTTCTTTCGTCAATGTTTTGTAGTTTTCATTATAGAGATTTTTCACTTCTTTATTTCATAGGTAATTTAATTTTATTTGTGGCTATTGCAAATGGGATTACTTTCTTGATTTCTTTTTTAGATTGTTCACTGTTGCCATGTAGAAATGCTACTGATTTTTGTATATTGATTTTGTATCCTGAACCTTCACTGAATTTGTTTATCAATTCCAATAACTTTTTGGTGGAGCCTGTAGATTTTCCCAATATAATACCATATCATCTGCAGACAAGGATAATTTGACTTCTGCCTTTCCAATTTGGATGCCCTTTACTTCTTTCTCTTGTCTGATGGCTCTAGCTAGGACTTCCAGTACTATGTAGAATAAAATTGTTGAAAGCGGGCATCTTTGTCTTGTTCCAGATCTTAGAGGAAAGGCTTTCAGTTTTTCTTCATTCAGTATGATACTAGCTGTGGTTTTCTTATATATGGCTTTTATTATGTTGAGGTTTATTTCTTCTATACTCAGTTTTTTAAGAGTTTTTATCATGAAGGAATGTTGAATTTTATCAAATGTTTTTTTCAGCCTCAATTGACATGATTATATGGTTTTGTCCCTCATTCTGTTAATATGATGTATCACATTGATTGATTTGCATATGTTGAACCATCCTTGCATGCCAGGGATAAATCCCACTTAGTCATGATGAGTGATCTTTTCAATGTGTTGTTGAATACAGTTAGCTAGTATTTTGTTGAGGATTTTTGCATCAATATGTATCAGAGATTTTGGCGCATAATTTTTTTTTAATGGGTCTTCACACCCATTTCTTAATGACAGAGTAAGATGACCCTTTGGTTAAATTTCCAGCTCTAGTGCCAAATTAGATGGTCACTTTTCTTTTCCCAGCTACCATTTTCTGGAAAATAGGGACTCTCTAGGACTCAAGAATTCCTTGCCTTCCTCAGCACTCTCAGTTCTAAGAGGAACACCCAGGTGGGACTCCCCTGAATCCCTGCAGCTGGTGATGGGGCCAATGGAGTGATTTTAGCGAAGAGGAGTCCCCAAACGCTAGGGTAGCAGGCCTTATGATTTCCTCAGAAAGTGTGGTATAACCAGAGCATTTTTATTTGTAATTAATAACCTAATTTACATGGTTTCCAATTTCAAGGGGATCAGAAGGACCCCAAATGGTCTAAATTCTTTCAGTAGTTTAGCTATTCCATGTCTGAGACTATTCCCTTCTACCTAAGCAATATAAATATTTCTGCCGTTTAATCATCTTGCCCAACTGGCAGTGTTGCAACTTATCTTTTTGGGATGCCTTTATGTTTGCCAAATGTTTTCTCAATGTTATGTCTTCTGGTGTGTTTCCCATGTCTCCCCTTTCATTGCATAACCACCTCTCCATCTTCCCTAGGTCTGCATTGCCATATTAACCAGAAAACTGCTGCAGATTTTGTTGCTTTCTGGCATGTCTGAGGTTGAAAAGAAGCTCCCCTAAGCCCTCAAAGATCATTTAAATTCTAGAGCTTGGTAGTTATATCAGTTTTATGAGCATATTCCACTGGTAAAAAAAAAATTCACAAATATGAAGTGGGGAGGACAAGCTCTAGCTAATTAGTATGAACAAGACAAACTCCCTCTGGAAAAGCACTGTTTATTTCCACTCTCAAACAGAACACTTCTGACACCAGATGTGCAGGCTCTTTCCCACATCCACCAATTCTCTGACACCAGCTCAGCATCCTGCAATTTCATGCAATTCTGACATATCTACCTGGAGTTAATGTCAGCTCCTACAAGTTAAGGCATCAGTCCCTCAAGAGTGCCCCCACTTTTGATGCCAATCACAAGTCCTGGCCACCCTCCCATACCTCTGACCGACTGGCTATAAACCAGGGGTTCTTCTGATTCTCTCTGTTTCAGTAATTTGCTGGAATGGCTCACCGTCCTCAGGAAAATACTACTTACATTTACCAGCTTATTATAAAGGATATTATAAAAGATACAGATGAACAACCAGATGAGGAGATGCACAGGGTAAAGGGCAGAAAGGTCTGAGAGCAAGGGTTCCTATCCCCATGGAGTTGGGGTGCACCATCCTCCTGGCATGGGGTGTGTTCTTGTTCACCAACCCAGAAGCTCCCTGAACCCTACAGTTCAAGAAATTTTATGGAGGCTTCATAATGGAGGCATGATTGATTATTAACTCAATCTCCAGCCTCTCTCCTCTTCCCGGAGGATGGATGGGTTAGGGCTGAAAGTTCCAAGCTTTTAATCATGGTTTGATCTCTCTGATGATTAGTTCCCATCCAGGAATCCACCAAGAGTGGCCTTATTAAAATAAAATTACAGGAAATTACAAGGATTAGGAGCTCTGTGTCAGGAACTGTAGTCAAAGACCAAATATTAGAACAAAAGATGCACCTTAGCATCCCTATTGCTCAGGAAATTATAAGAGTTTAAGGAGCTCCGTGCCAGGAACCAGCAATAAAGGCTAAATACAATATGTATACCTTATTATAAATCACGGTATCACATGCCCAGTAGAAAAACTGGCAAAACATTCAAACAGATCACTCATGAAAGAGGAAACACAAACGATCAAGGGTCAATAGACACATGAAAAGAAAGTCAATATCAAAAGCAAAAGAAGAAATACAAGTGAAATCACTGCTATAAGCTCATATTTAAATGGGCCTATTAAATGGGCCAAGATTCTATACCTTGATGATACCAGGTAGGTAAAGGTGGCAAAAACAGGTACATTTTATTGACTGTTCATTGACAAGTAGATTATCATCATCTTTTTCGAGAGCAGCTTGACAACGTGGATCAAACCTTGCTCTTGCCCTTATAATCCCCTTCTAGCCCTGCCTCCTAAAGCTGTAATTGACCAGTTGCACCAAGAGAGGTATGCAAGGTTGCTCATTCCAAGGCTGTTGGAAACTGACTAAATTTCCATCAATGAAAAATTAATTTAATTATGGAATATTCAATGGAATAGCATGACGTTATTTGTAAGGGTGATATGGACACAATATATGGAAGGATTTGCACCAGATATAGTTAAGTGAAAAGGGTGTTATATCTAACATGATTCTACTTGAAAAAAATTTTGTGTATGTGTGCATGCACATACGTGTTATTTGTAATCTGGAATGACTCTCACTAAAATGTTACATTGTTATTTCTGTTGGTAAGATATTGTACTAGTTAGGTAGGATAGGCTATGCTGCATTGAAAAATAAACACAGACATGTAATGATCCAATACAATGGAAGCTTATTTCTCACTCACATAAAGTCCAGTGACAGGGGTGGTGGGTTGGAAAGAGAATTCAGGCTTCTGCCACTTTGTGCTTTACCATCTCCAGGGTGTGGATCCCAAGGTCACTCTGGGGGACCTCTCCATGACAGTCTGACATGGCAGAAAGACTATGCAGTATCACAAGGAAGGCTACAAATGAATCAGGCCCAGAAGCAGCACACGTACCATGCTCATGGCTACCTACTACAAGGGAGGCTGAGATACCAGTACAACTGTGTCCCCACAGGAGGAGAAAATGGAGATGATGAATAGCCCAAATCCCAGATACTGAGATTTTTTACTTTTTACATTTTTTCTATACTGCTTGAGTTTTCCAAACAAGCTTATATCATCTTTATAATCAGAAAAAAAATTATAGTAAATTTCCTTTCTAAGAATAATAATATCTATGAAAAGGGGAGAAAGACTAATAGAGAAGAGAGAGAGAAAAAAGGAATCAAGACCTTCTCTCTGGGAGAGCTAGCCCAGGAGAACACAGAAGCTTGAAGTATTGCAGAGCCAATGCCCCTCTGTATGTGGCTCTTTTATCCCAGGGATCGGTGGCTTCTGTCTCTGGGTGTTCATGCCTCCAACATCAGTCCATAAGAAACTGGAAAAGGGAATAATCTTAACCCTTGAAAGTGAATCTTTCTGTCATAACATCTTAGATATCTAGGGCCTAAAGCAGAACATTATAATATTTGATTTTTAACACAAGGAAAAGTCAATAGCATTATTATTGGATTAGCTGCTATCTTTTTTAAAGTGCACTCAAGGCCAGGCATAATCTCATCAAGTGAATGATTCACTATCTTTGTGCGTTTCTGAGAGGAGGTGGTAGGATGCTTGCTAAGGTTTTCCATTCATGTTTTCAACAGTCCATCTAACCTTTAGTATTATTCTTGCCTGTGAATTTTATTTAAGGCAGATTATGGTTCTTTAGCTCTGTTTTTCAGAATACTATGGCAAAGCTAACTTGATAGCCATGACCAAAATAATCAGCCCATTTGAGATCATGTACAATGTTATGATTGACACTTTTAACGCCTTGCTCTTATGCCCTACAATAGGACAAATTCCATGGATTTCATTAGGTATTCTGTTGAAATGTATTTGGGGCTTATCACACTAGCAGGTTGCTCTTTATTATTAAATTCATAGAAGAATTTAAGCAATTAATGCTAATCTTATCATATAGTAGAGATGTGGCTACCTTGAATTCGGCAGAGAAAATATTTTTCTAGAAGAGAGGGTCACAATTGACCCTAAGTGGCTGGTAGCACCCAGGACATATCCTCTGCCAACTTCCCCTGCATGTCACACCAGGGCATGCTCACCCCCAACCTGAACCCTGGATGCTTGGTTGGTTCCCAGACCCTGGCATTACATAGAGATGCAGGCTACTGCCACATCTACTTGTCAGTCCTAAGGGAGGCTCCAAGACACAACCATTTCTCCCAACAGGGCTCTGGGCCTGCAGAGCAAAGCCATGCTGGATGAAATGGGTATAAGATTACGCATTGATTAGGGACAAGGATACGTTCAGAGAAAGTTCAAGTTGCTAGATGATATCTTTAGATAGATACCACAAACCTAGATGGCATAACCTGCTACACACCTAGGCTACATGGTACCGCCTGTTGCTCCTAGGTTACAAATCTGTGTAGCATATTACTGTGCTAAATACTGTAGGAAATTGGAACACAATGGTATTTTTGTGTGTCTAAACAAATTTAAACATAAAAAATACAATAAAAATATGGTATTATAATCTTCTGGGACCACTGTTGTCCATCGTCAATGACAGAAACGTTGTTATGCGACACATGACTGTGTTCTTAAACATGACAATGGACATTGAATCTCTCACAATCTTGAATTTCAGGAAATACGTGACTTTTACATTTTAGAAACTCACTCCAGGGCTAAACCATTGAATTTCTTTTTAATGGTTTGATTTAATTATAGCATGTACTTTTCTGTTCATATTTCTCAAAACCATGGAAAATGGAATAAATCATTCCCAACCATAGCAGTAATTACTCTAATGAAAATAATTTTTCCAAAGATTATATAACATTAGCTAACTACACTCAATGTTCCCGACATATGGGGTAAGTGTAGGTCATTAGCTGTTGAAAGCTGTCCCCAAATGCTCAAATAGGTTAGTAACTTAAAAATAAGCCAATCTTCATAGCAATTTCCTGAGAAAATGGAGAAAGAAATTGAAAAACAACCTTTCTAAATTGTTACAAAACTTTTAAAATAAATTATGCTGAGAAAGAAAACGGTTTGCATATCTTGTTGAAAGTCATTCCCATTTACTACTCCCAAAATAATAAAACAATACAATCTGTAAGTATTTTGTATGCCTTTACAGAAGGTTTACCAGTCACTTCACTGAAAAAACTGAATGCAAAACAATCCTTGGTTAAGTTTAAGGTTTAGTTATTTTTATGTTTCATTTATTGGTTATATTATTCATCTCAGCAATTTATTACTCTCAAAAGAGCAAAAATACACTGCACATACTAAAATATTATCGTTGTTCTATTGGTCATAGAAAATGTTTATATTTGAATTTAGATCAGGATTGTATAGTTAATGACTAGAAAATAGAGATATTGAATTTTTCATTCACAACTTGAGTTTGTAAGTAGATCCTGATCATTTGCCAAATAAACTTGAAAGGTCCTCCTGATGTTTGAAAGCTGTCTGATCAATAAATCTCCTTAGCATGATCAAGGGAAGGAAGGCCTTCCAATCAGAAAGACCTGGGGTGGGGGGAATTCTGGCTTTGCTATTCTCTATGTGTCCTTGGACATCCGAGGTCCAGAGGCCCGTCTCTGTTTTCATGTCAATTGTCTATTTTGCAGAAATGTGGATAAGAATGCTCATCACACAGGGTCCTTGAGAGAATTAAATTATACCACATACACAGTGCCTGACTTGTAGTAGGCTCTCGAAGAGCCTCATTTCTCTTTCCTATCTCCTTTCATTAACTCAGAGTTGATATATCTGAAGTAAATCCTCAGTCCCCATCTGCTGTCTACCTGGGGTAAACCACTTCATCTCTTGCAGAATTTCTCACTTGTAAAAGCAGGGACTAACCATTCCATTTCTTATCAGCCAATTGCTGGGGCTTCTTTCCATGTCAGCCATAAGCAGAAGAGTAATTCACTCAACAAACATGTTTGGGCTTCCATGTGCCAGATTTCATGCTAGAATGATACATTAGTTTCCTAGGGTGACTGCAACAAATTATCACAAAGCGGGCACTTAAAACAATAGAAATTTATTCACTTGCAGTTCTGGAGGCAAGAAGTTTGTAACTCAGATGTCAACAGGGTCATGCTGTCGCTGAAGGCTCTAGGGAAGGGTCCTTCCTGGCCTCTTCCAGCTCCTCACGGTTGACAGAGATCCTTGGCATTCCTTGGCTTGTAGACGCATTACTGCAGCTCTGCCACTGTCATCACACACCACACATCTGCCTATGTGTCTTCACATTATCATCCCTCTGTGCCTGTCTCTGTGTTCAAATTCACCTCTTCTCATAAGGATACCAGTCATTGGACTAAGACACTCCTTAATCTAGGCTGACCTCATCTTAATTTGATCACTTCTGCAAATGCCTTATTTCCAAATAAGATCACATCCTTTTGGTGACATAAATCAATAAACAAGAGGGGAACACAGCAGGGACTAAAGCCTTCATGGGGCTCATGGCCAGAGAGACAGGCTCAGAGAGCAAAGAAATAAAATTCAGGATGCAAAGGGTAGCAAGAGACCCTTGCCCCAGCCGCTCAGGAAGTGATAGCACCAAACGCCAACTGGGGAAGGAAGAGGCAGCTCAGATTGACAGAGCATATTTTTTTTTATTTTTATCATCATCTTTACTAAAATAATACAATTTTAAGATTCAAACAGAAGACAGGACCACCTTGGAACTCCAGTATCACTCCCCAGAGTGATATTTTTCTCATATAATTATTGTCATTGAAATATAATTCACATACCGCAAAATCCACACTTGTGAAGTATACAATTCAGTGTGTTTTGGTATATTCACAAATTCATGCAACCATCACCACAATCTAATGCCAGAATATTTCTGTCACCCCCCCCCCCCAAAAAAAACCTCTGTCTTCATTAGCAATCATTCCACCTGCCCCCTTTCCTGGCAATCCCTAATCTCCTTTCTGTCTCTACAGATTTCCTGTTGTGAACATTTCATATAAATGGGATTACACAGTAGATGGTCTCTTGTGTCTAGCCTCTTTTATTTAGCATAATGTTATCAAGGTTCATCCATGTTCATTCCTTTTTATAGCTAAATAATATTCCATTGTATCACATCACAATTATCCATTCATCAATTTGGTGGTTTCCACTTTTTGGCTGTTGTGAATAGTAGTACCTGTTCACTATAGCAAAGACATAGAATCAACAGTGCCCATCAGTGATAGACTGGGCAAAGAAAATGTGGTACATATACACCATGGAATACTATAAAGCCATAAAAAGTAATGAGATCATATCCTTTTGACTGTGTCCTCACCATCTCATTCCTTCATAGGGCCAGGGACACTGGATAGAGGCGAGGGCTCACAGAGGGGGCGCCCTTTTGGGGAAAGCTTTTGCTAATGTTGCCTTCCTTTCACTTCCATCCAAGTCTCCCACTTTGAGTTTTATTTCTGAGCTAAAAATCCGTGTGAGCAAAAATACTCTGTCCCCAGTTGAAAAAAAGGGGGAAGGATTTGAATAGACATTTCTTCAAAGGAGATATTAAAATATGCCACGAACACCAGAAAAGACGCATCGTTAGTCACTGTGGAAGTGCAAATCAAAACCACTTTCACACCCACTAGGATGACTCTAATCAGAAAGACAGATAATAACAAGTGCTGGCAAGGATATGGGGAAATTGGAACACTCATTGTAGGATTGTAGAATGGTGCAGCTCCTGTGGAAAAGAGGTTGGCAGTTCCTCAAAAGATTAAACATTGAATTATCACATGACCCAGCAGTTCCACTCCTGGGTGCATACCCCCCAAAATTAAAAACCTATGTCCACACAAAAATTACTATGTGGATATTCATAGCACGACTATTCTTTTTTAAATTTAATTTTATTTTACTTTATTTCAGGGGTATGTGTGTAGGTTTGTTATACAGGTAAACTTGTGTTACAGGGTTCGTTGTACAGATTATTTCATCACTCAGGTATTAAGCCTAATACCCATTCGTTATTTTCCCTGATCTTCTCCCTCCTCTCATCCTCCACCCTTTAACAGGCCCCAGTAGAGGTTGTTCCCCTCTGTGTGTCCATGTGTTCTCATCCTTTAGCTCCCACTTACAAGTGAGAACATGCGGTATTCGGTTTTCCGTTCCTGCATAGGCGTGGTGGCGGGCGCCTGTAGTCCCAGCTACTTGGGAGCCTGAGGCAGGAGAATGGAGTGAACCTGGGAGGCGGAGCTTGCAGTGAGCCGAGATCGCGCCACTGTGCTCCAGCCTGGGCGACAGAGCGAGACTCCGTCTCAAAAAAAAAAAGTGAGCACAACTCAGACGGAGTGATGCCAACAGAGAAAGAGATGTAGGGAAGATAGTGTTGTTTCTTCGTGTGGAAGGTAGTTGTCATGTGTTCATTTTAATTGGAAGCAAACAGGACAGCACTTCTTCGTTGTTTGGCCTGCTGGTGTGTGCCCGCCATGGACCACAGCGGGGCAGGGAGGAGGGCACTTCTCTGCCAGTTTGAGGGAATAATGGTGAGTGACAGTGGTGACGTCTGCTATAAAATCACCTGGAAAAGCAAATTCCCACAGTGAAATACTGTCCAACACTGTCCTAAGAAGAGACTTTTAAGCCAATTAGAGTGTCAGGAATTATGACAAATGCTCTAATTACGATTCTGGCAGACTCACTATAACCCATGAATCTCCTGCCCCCACTCCAGCCCCAGCATCACCACAGACTTATTTCTGTGGTGGATTGATGTCTTGTTCTGCTAAGTACATTTCAAGATCACGCAGATGCTGTGCTGTGTGGATTTGAGGTCATAGATTCTTGGCCAGCACTGTCTCTGAAGGCAGGCACTAAAATGGGAAATTAAGCTTCAAGGCCTCCTCCACAGTTCTGTGGCCACTGAGTTAGAATAGCCTCTGACAGGGTGATGGGTGGGTGTTTTGCTCCCCACCACATTCCTGTTCTTCTAACAAGCCCTAAGGAAGAAAACATAATTTTCAACATCCTTGTCAAAGGCTTAGAATTTAACCAGTTTGCTGTGCTTTGACAACAATGAGCCAAGAACATCAACTACTTGAAATTTACCAGCTTGTAATGGTCTTCAAGATCCATACCAGGTCTGAAAGCCCTGCTGAGACTGGTGGGTAAAACAGGTCAGGAGTGGAGGATCTGAATGCAAATGCTTAGGGTAGAGGATCCCAGTGGCAGGAGAGTAGAGTATCTGTACCTGCAGTGCCATCACCGCGGTGTTGACTTGATTCCTTAATTAAGCCAACCCTCCTGCTCCCCGCTGATATGTTTCCAAGCAGGTCTGTTTGCCCACGGTCTTACGTGACCCTCCAGATGATTTAAATGCTCTTTTCCAGAAGGATGGCTACAAGTCACCTAAATTTATATTATTTTAAGCCACCAAATGTGTGACAGTTTATTACAGCAGCAACAAAAAACTAATATAAATGTATTCCCTTTGAGTTTTCGTGGTTGGAAGTCTAATGTGGGTTGGCCTGGATGAGTTCCTCCTGGACGCTCAAAGGGAGGAGCCATCTTCTGGCCTCTCCTCACTTCTAGAGGTGGCTCCTGGCCTGATTCTTCATCTTCAAAGCTGGCAGCATAGTCTCTTCCAATCTCTCTCTCTCCACTTCCATCATCACAACACCTTTTTTCTTTTCAGTCCCTCCCGCCCTACCCTTATAAGGACTCTTGTGATTATATTGGGCCCTCTGGATAACCCAGGACCATCTCCCCTTCACAAGAACCTTCCTTTAACCACATCTGCAAGACCTTTTCACCATGTAGGGAAACCAGTTCACGGGTCCCAGGGGTTAGGAAGTGGACATTTTTAGGAGGACATTGTTTAGCCTGCCACAGTCTCCCAGGCCTGGACACTGGGGAGCTTGGGGGTGTTCCCCTGGCAACAACTGCTTCTTGCTTAGAGGGAAGGCTAAGAAAGGACCACAGGACAAGGAAATGAATGGAAGGACGCCTGGATCCTTCACCCCCACGGTATATCCTCCTTATCATAAGTAGTAATAGGCTCTGAAAGGTGGTGATGTCAAAGCCCTAAATGTGCCCTGTTTCTGTGGAAATAACTAAAAATTTGGCATCAGCTCCAGCTTCACCACTCACAAGTTGTGTAATTTTGGGTAAATCACACTTTCTCTGAGCACAGTCACTCTAACTACTACTTCATCAGCCCACTTTAGGGACAATATTTTTCATGCCTACCACACTTGGTGACTGGGGGGAGTCATGTTGAGATAATTGATGTGAAGGGGCTTTGAGAAATAAAGTGTAAGTGGTTAGATGTCATCTTCCTTGTCCTCACCACGCCCTCTGAGTCGGGAAAGGCGTCCACGCCTCCACTTCAATAAGGATGTTTTAAAAAAAAAAAAAAAATCACAGTGCTGTCTAGGAGGAGAAATGCCTTAGCCAGTCACCCAACACACATAGGCTCAGCCTCCAGCAGCTTTGAGGTGGGCAGAAGGAGGGGATGAAAGGTGGGAAGGCTGGGAGAAGCTGGAATCGGGGAGACATGTTCGCTCAGCGTTACCCAGTGATGGAGAAAAGCACAAGTAGAGACCCAAGGAGGATGGTGAGCCCATGCCCTGGAGCTGCCCGTGAGGGTGAAGTGGAGGGTAACTGGCACACAAATAACTGCAGTTGTATGCAGTAAGCAAAGTGATGTGAAAAGAGCTGGGGTCACCAGAGAGGCAGGACAACCAAGCTTCCCAGAAGCGCTGTTTGAATCTGCACAGGATGGAGTTCTCTAGATGGCATCTTGGAGAAAACATGCGGCAGGGGCTCTGCAGAAGCCCCAATGGCTCCTTGGAGTTTTGCACACAGGGGATGCTCCAAAAATGTTCATTTTGTATCAAAACCCAGGCAATAAATGAAGCCAAAAATCGGGGCTGTGCAAGATAACTCAGGCAAAATGGGGGTGTGCTTTTATCCAAAGTATCCAGGAAACTGAGGCCAAAGGGTTGGTTTCAAAAATCCAGATGATATGCAGGGAACCCCAGCTATCTGATTCTGAAAAGTCAGAAGGTTGAGTAGATTCGGTCAAAGTTGTCATAAACAAGGATACTCCCTGTGAACTGGCCATCTTTAACAATGAGTCCCCCTCTCCCTTATCCCCAGCATCTCTCTCCCTACCTCTCATCAACCTCCACAGAGGCATCCAGTTACCTGTAGTTCAGTCTGAGTCAGGATCTTGCCCAATAATCTGGTGCAAATGCCTTGCAAAGTAATATGTGCAATCTTGCAACAAATGTGGGATTTCATAGTCATGGGCTGGGTTGTTGGGAACCTCCTCCCATCTTGGGGCAGGGGACATCACTGATAATGATGATTTAGTAGAGATGAACTCATTCACTACTGAAAAGGAGAAAATGATCAGGAAGATGACAAACAGGATGTGCCTTCGGAGAGAAAGATATGCTTATCAAGGGTTATCAGCGGCCCTTAGGGAAATAAAGCCTCTGTGTGTCTTTGCAAAATCGACCTTCTTTATGGTCTTGCTGATAAACTTGCTGTGTAAAAGGGAGGCTATTTAATTGTACTAATGTGGATTTTTGCCAGAAAAATCACCCAGATGAGAAATAATCAACACTTAATTCCTGCTTATTTTCTAAGAACGGGAGCTTAGTTAGAACTACGTCCAAAATTATGTTTAATATCAGATAACTTATTTTCAGAGTTTTTGTTTCCGTTTTCAGAATCAAGTCCCCACAGTGTAACACTGGACATTTTCATTGTCCAGCATAAAGTTTGACTCCCTATTTTATTTAAGTGGATTTCTTCGTGGCCTTTCTCCAACACCCTGAGGACATCCCACGCCGTATCCTCTCTGTCTAGAACCCAGCGTGGACTCAGTGGGCACCTTGGTGTGTCACGCTAGCTCAGCCTCTGCCCAGCTACCTCTGAGGAAGTCTCCCGTGCAGGGAAATAGGGCACGGTTTGTTCCAGCCAAGTCTTCCTTTTGCTCTTGATAAATGCTCCATTTCCAACTTCTCCTAGGACTTTAGCTGAGAATTATAGCTGTGGAATTAGCCACTTTTTACAAATGCGTCAGATATATTTGTCTGCAGTTCTTGGTGTTATCTTGGGGGTGAGGAGTCCAAAATTTAACAGATAGAGGCATTTGGGTGCCTCTCTTACTAAAAAACACATTTTCATAGTTTTTTGTAGGAATTTTTGAAGAAATTCATAGATAATAATTTTAAAATTGTAACTGTAAAATAGAGTCCGTAGGAAAAATAACCAGGAAGACAAACCTATTTTAACAGTGCTCTCTCAAAATTAGGGCTTCTGGGAAGATGCCCAAACTGAACCACATTTTAAAGATAAAGAAGTCAAGGATAATCAGTGAGGCTTCCAAATGTCATATAAGAAATGTAATAGACATTCTGGAAACCTCAAACATTTCGAGAGAACTTACAACAAATATTTGAGTAGGTATTTCCTGAGTGTTTATATCTTTCTACAAAATGGGAATATCTGATTTATTCACACAAAGTTTTGTGAACTAATCTGCAGTTTGCTGAGGCATTATTTTTTCTGCCTCAAGCAGAACTTGCTCTTGCCGGTTGGCCCATAATTACTGTGGAGAGGAGACTCACTTTGCTCAAGGGAGTGAAAGAAGGAAAGGAACTCACCCTTTCCTCTCCTGCCCAGTCCTCTCCTCCTGGGTCACGCTGAGCTAACAGGTCTCCCTGACCCCAGCTTCTCCCAGCCTTCCTGCCTTTCATCTTCCCTTTCTGCCTCCCTCAACGCTGCTGGAGGCTGAGCCTGCCTGTGTTGGGTGACTGGCTAAGGCATTTCCCCTCCTAGGCAGCACTGTGATTTTTTGAAAACATCTTTATTGAGAACAAGATCACATCCTTTGCAGGAACATGGATGGAGCTGGGGGCCATTATCCTTAACAAACTAAGGCAGGAACAGAAAACCAAATACCAATGTTCTCACTTGTAAGTGGGAGCTAAATGAAGAGAACACATGGACATGTAGAGGGGAACCACATACACTGGGGCCTAGTGGAGAGTGGAGCATGGGAGGAGGGAGAGGATCAGGAAAAATAACTAATACATACTATGTTTAATACCTGAGCGATGAAATATTCTGTATAACAAACCCCCGTGACACAAGTTTACCTATATAACAAACCTGCACGTGTGTACCCTTGAATTTAAAAGTTAAAATCCTTATTGAGATAATCACATGCCATATGATTCACCCATTTAAACTGTACAATTCAATGGTTTAGGTGTATTCAAAGATATGTGAAACCATCACCGAGATCAATTTTAGAACCTTTTTATCACTTCAAAAAGAAGCTTTGTATTCTTAAGCTACCACCTTCCCACACCTTTCCCTGGCCCCCAACAACCACAAATTGACTTTCTGTCTCAACAGATGCCCTATTGTGAGTGGAATCACACCATCTATGGTCTTTCCTTTCTGGCTTCTTTCACTAGGCATGTTTTCAAGGTTCATCTATGTTGCAGCACAGATCAGTACTTCATTCCTTTTATGGCTGAATCATGTTCCATCCTGGACAGACCTCATTTTGTTTATCCACTGATCGGTTGATGTACATTTGAGTTGTTTTCACCTTTTGGTTATTGTGAATGACACTGCCTTGGACATTCGCATATGGGATTTTGTGTGAGCATATGTTTGCTTTCTCTTGGGGCAGCACTATGGGGTAACCGCATTCAAATGCACAACTCCCCAAAAGGCTTCCTAAGGAAATTCGTGGGACATGAGGCTAGTGGGAAGGAGGACTCAAAGCAGAGCCAGTGCCTTTCCTGGGCTTCTCCAGAGTCATGTGGAGGGGCCGCTTGCTCTGCTGTGCCCCAGGCACAGAGGAATTTGACAGCACAGGCTCAAGTCCTGCCTCAACCATCTACCAACCACGTGTTCCAAGGCCAGATACTTCCCGTCTCTAGGCTTCAGTTTTTGTGTCTGTAAAACAGGGCTTGTAATAAATGCACTTTCTGGCATTGTTGTTGTATTATCAGAATGACAAAACAGGGAGCCCTTAGCACCCATGCCCAGTCTAGAGGAGTGACTTAAGGAGTTTGCTATAGGTTATCAACTAGGAAGCTCTAGACTGCAACTGAGAGAATGTTTGGCTAAAGTGACAGAATATTGGGGAATTGTTAATAAATCCCACCTACAAGAAATCCAAAGGTAACTTGTCCAGTTCAGTAGCTCAGAATTCGCAGATCTAGGGTGGACCCATTTCCCTTCATTCCTTACTTTGGCCTTTCCCTCTTGGAGGTAAGAAGGCTGCCATAGCTGCACACATTATATCCTGCCTCAACCAGGTGTGAAGGTGGGATGGAGCAGTTCACCTCTACCCACTTATCTGCTGACCTCCCCTTAGGACTGGAAAACACAGGCAACCCCAAGTTGTGAGGACATTGAAAAGTGAGTATCTGCCACTCATCTCTGTTGTAGGTGGCAGACTGGTTAGAAAAAAAGAAAACCACAGGCAGGAAAATGTTAGTTGGTAGTGAGTCAACAGTGTCACCATCATGTTTTCATTGGTGTTATAATTCTGTCAGGGAAATACAGCCATATAAAGATAGACTCTAAACCTTGGTATTCTGTCATTCCCTTCACTCCAGACACTGGGTTTTATGGATCGTCATGATTACATAAGAATTACCTTTGTTTCATTGTTTATGAAATCCTAAATCCTTGTGCATGGTAACTACAAAAAGACAAAGGGCCAGGCACAGCGGCTCACGCCTTGTAATTGCAGTGCTGTGGGAGACCGAGGCGGGCAGATCACTTGAGGTCAGGAGTTGGAAACCAGCCTGACCAACATGGCAAAACCCCATCTCTACTAAAGATACAAAAATTAGACAAACTTGGTGGCATGCACTTGTAATCCCAGCTACTCAGGAGAATCGCTTGAACCCGGGGGCGGAGGTTGCAATGAGCTGAGATTGAGCCACTGCACTCCAGCCTGGGCAACAAAGCAAGACTCCATCTTAAAAAAAAAAAAAGAAAGAAAAGAAAAAAAAAAGGCCCACAAACACTCAAAGGAGACCCCAGAGAGGCCAACTGCAACCGTACTGACAAATAATACAGGGACACAGGGACCCCAAGTTACAGTAACAGGGCTACATCTGGGAAGTTGGTCTCCCAGGAGGCCCAGTTGAGGCCCAGTGAGGGGAGGGTCCCACTCTGACCACCTTGAATCTCAGTATGAGAACCAGGAGGAACCTCAGAAAAGTCTCATCCAAGCACTTGATTGCAAATAGGACAAAACCAAGGCTAACAAGTGAGTTGGATCCAACTAACTCACAAATGAAATGAGGCCTGGTCCCGTCTGCCACCCTTCAGGTCAGGCTGCTGGCCTGGAACCTGCCACCTTAGGCTTCTGAAATACCAACCACTTTGCTGCTTTCAAAATGAAGTCAGTCTTTCCTTGCGCTCATGGGGTTGATCCATTTTAATGGCATCATCTATTTTAATATCACTCTAATTTCGCTTTGTTTCCAACACACCACGCTCCTAAGAACAGGCAGAGTGAAGGCTGTTGATCCAACTGAGAACAGTGACTTCAGGCTTGCTCATTCATCTTGGCACCGTCCTTGCCTTTTCACCTCCACGCAGGGCCATAAAAAATGGCAGGGAGAGAGCGCTGGATGCAACCACGGGCTACACTAATGTAAACCCAGAGCACAGAGGCCAATCACAGCGCTGCTGTCTCCCAACAGACTCCAGGCCTCCCTGGGTCATCCTTCCCCTCAGGCTCCCATAGAAAAGATGATTTTTCTACATCTCAATTGCAAGGGATAGGATGAGACTCTATTGTAATACATCAAAACTGGGAGAAATCCCAGGGGTTTCATGCCCAAGATTGTGGCTAAGGAAAACTCCTTAACCCCTCATGCCTGTAAAGATTCTTGAGGCCCTAAAGAGATTTTTCTTTATTTTCCTTTTTAAATCTCAGAAAAAATTGTGGTTGCATTCTATGTGGCACTTTTTGTTTTATTTTGTTTTGTTTTGAGATGGAGTTTCCCTCTTGTTGCCTAGACTGGAGTACAATGGCATGATGTTGGCTCACTGCAACTGGTTCAAGCAATTCTCCTGCTTCAGCCTCCCGAGTAGCTGGGATTACAGGCGCCCACCATCATGCCCGGCTAATTTTTGTATTTTTAGTAGAGACGGGTTTTTGCCATGTTGGCCAGGATGGTCTTGAACTCCTGACCTCAGATGATCCACCTGCCTCGGCCTTCCAAAGTGTTAGGATTGCAGCTGTGAACCACCGTATCCAACCCTCTATGTGGCAATCTTACTTTCTTTAGCACATGACCCAAGGAAATTCCATATCTTTCTTAAAAAGGGAAGCCTGAGAGTTAGCTGAGCCTCCTCTTGCCCGAATTTTCCTCACCCCAGCACCTCCTGCTGTACACATTGTAAGTGACCTTCCATCACCCGAAGGCATGCTGGGGAGGACACATCCCCACAAATCAATGTTCTAAAACACAGTTTACCCCTATCTGCGCCAACACTTTGGTTTCGTTTCATTATCGTGATAGAAGTTTTTCTAAAATGCGTTCTGTTTCCTCAACTCCTTTAGTTTAGGCTAAGTATAATTTTACCTTCTCTTGACGTTTTTCTGTGTTGTGAATATACGTTAAACTAACATGTAGAGCGATGTTTGAATTTTAGGTTTTTGGTTACCTACTTCATACCAGCCTTACTGTCTCTAAGAGCTAGGGAGGTGGAGTTTTACGTGATCTTTACCCAGACCTCTAACTCATTCATGGGCAGAATTACATTCTTCTCATAGATGCTCACTGCCTTAATTTTTTTTCTTTTTTCTTTTTCTATTTTTTTTTTCTCTTTTTATTTTACTTTAAGTTCTGGGATGCATGTGCAGAAGATGCAGGCTTGTTACATAGGTATACGTGGGTCATGGTGGTTTGCGTATCAACCCGTCACCTAGGTTTTAAGCCCCACATGCGTTAGGTATTTGTCCTAATGTTCTCCCTCCGTTGGCACCCCCTCCCCGCACCTCCTGACAGGTCCCGGTATGTGATGTTCCACTCCCTGTGTCCAGGTGTTCTCACTGTTCAACTCCCACTTACAAATGAGAATATGTGGTGTTTGGTTTTCTGTTCCTGTGTTAGTTTGCTGGAGAAAGAATCTTTTAAAAGGTTATTATACAGCAGCTGTGAGTGCCTCACCTAATAAAATAAATACATTGTTGAAAGTCATGTGTAATGATAAAGAACTAACAGCTAACATTAGTAAGGTCTTTGCTTTTGCCAGTCTTTGGTTTAAGAATTTCATATGCCTTATTTTACCTAATTCACATAACAACCTTGTTTAGCTGGTATTATTTTTATTATGCCCACTTTATAGATGAGGAAACTGAGAAATGAGGGGTTAAGGAACTGTGTCAAGGTTAAACAACTAAGAAGTGGAAGATCTAGAAATCCCATTCAGTGAGTCTGGTCCAGAGACCTGGCCCCCATTAACCACTGTCTATGTATGATGAAAAGTCACAACCAACAAATGGAGAAATGAAGTTAATTTAACCAGTACTTTAAAGCAGTGAAGTAGAGAAATATGGAACAAAAAATCTTTCAGTGCAGAGTGTATGATACGGAAGAAAGAACTCTTCCATGAAACTTTTGGTTTGGGTCCGTACACACACACACACACACACACACACACACACATATGCATGCATGCACACACATATATGTGAGTGTTTCTACTGAGTCACAATAATAAATATATTTCTTACTGCGAGGTATTGTCAAAAAAGTTTGAAAACTAATGCACTAAACTACATGGCATTTTTTAAATCGATGAATTATCCTTTACTTTCAACATGTCTGTGTCATTTCCTGCCTTCCATTTATGGTAAAGGCAAATGGTATTAACTTACTTAAGCAAACTTTCACTTCACATGGTGAGTTAGGCACCAGCCCTTGCAGAAGCTGTGGGGCCATGTGTGTAACACCTGAAGTCTGAAATCAGACTAGCCTGAGTCTCACCCCCAGCTCTTATATACCATGTGCCAAGTGCTTAACCCCCCTATGCCTCAGGCTGCTGTGGAACTAGCACCTCTGTTGCATGATTCTTGCCAGGACCAAAAGCAATAATAACACACATCACATGTTTAATAGAGAAGCTTGGCATTTAGGGAGCCTTAGAGGCTTGATAGCTCTCCCTCTTTAACCACGCCTTTCGATCCAGAACAGATGTGCCAAGAAAGGGATGACTTTAAATTCTGTTGCCTGAGCCACCAAAGGCATCTCAGCCCAAGGCTGAAGGGTTCTGGGGGAGAGAGGTGACTCATGGAGTCACAGGTCTGGTAGTCTTCACAGGATGGGCCCTCTGGTTGTATTAACACCCACTCACAACCTGCACCATCCCTCCACATGTAAATGAAATAACCTGCTTTGTCTGACAAGTCATGAGAAGTCAGCCTTTCAAAAAGACAGAGCTGTTCTTTAATGGATATGGAACATTCTAGAAATAACACTTCAACCATGAAGATTTTCTAACTCTAAATTCCTTCCAGCTTCATCAGGGTTAGGCCATCCTATCCTAATACACAGAAAGAATGACTTTATCCAGGTTCTCATGAGGTCTTGACGTGGAGTTGACAAGTCCTAGGATCAAAGTTCTCCTGGGGCACCCTTAACTGGTGCACCTTTAGAGGAGGGGCCTCATGGCTTACTGACTCACCTTGTGACCAAGACTCACACGACACAGGGCCTTGGGTAGTCTATGTAGTGGAAGTAGCAGAACTTACAGGAACCAACAGAATGTGCACGTAGCAGGCAACAGCAACTAACTCTCTTGAAGTGTTTCCGAGCTTACCAGTGTGCTTTTGTGCACCTTCTCTCCTGTAATCTTTACCGTAAAACACCCCTTGATTAAAATGGACAGATGTCATCACAGTCAAGAGGACGAAACAGAGCTCAGGAACAGTAAATAGAGTAAAAACTTTGGCACCTGCTCCCTAGACTCACTGTGTGATATTGGGGAAATGACTTACCCTGGCTGAAACTCCCGTGCCTTCTCCAAAACAATGCCAATGGAAACGAAGCCTATTACGAGGAGTGGATGAGACAATAAGCATACAACCCTTAGCATGTAGTAGGTGCTCAATAAATCTCAGCCATTTGCTCCCTCTACTTCCTCTCCTACCCTACTAGACTCTAGAATCTGTGCTCTTCCCATACTATTGCATAAAGTTTTGCTTTGTTGCTTGAAAATTTTAGACATCTGCTCTTCAAGGAAATGGGCAAAGAGAGAGACTGTGCTTTTCATAGTCGGCCACAGGGATAAATGCAGAGAGGGAAACTGAGCTTAAGGGAAACAAAACTAATTAATGTGGTGATTGATTTGGGCAGCTAGTGGCCTAGCCAGCGTATGAACTGAGATCCACTGAACCAGAGATGGGCAGGGTTTGCTGGAGACTTGAAGTCTGCGCCAAAATGCCACTAACTGACCACAAAGCAGCAGATAGGAGGGTTGCAGCTGATGCACAAGCATTTGCGGCCCATGAGCTGAAGTATTTCTTCACTTTCTTTCTCTTATTCTGTCTTCTGATAAACCTACTGGCCCAGGAGAATGTGCACCTCTGTGTATTCATTAGCAGTTAAACAGACCACATTACAACTCAACCACTGATGGAGAAAGTCACATCTCTCCAATATCAATTAAAAAACCCTGCTCAGTTCGTTTGAAGGAAATAAGGTGGGAGGATATAACAACATTTTTATCACTAGAAGAGAAGAATTGGAACAGTTCTAGCATCAAGAAGAGACAAATATTTATGGTAATGGATATTCCAAGTGCACTGATTTGATCTTTACAAATTATATGAATGCATTAAATTATCACATGTACCCTGAAGCGATGTACATCTATTATGCGTCAATAAAAAAGAACATTTTTAAAGCAGGCTAAAAAAAAACACATCAATCTTTGCCAACAGATTAGAAAAGCAATGCTGGTAGGCATATATTATTCACCTGCCACCTTCGAGAACTATCAGAAAGGAAGACAGGTGGGCAATAAAATCTCCCATCAAGAAAACCTCTTCAAATATCAGACAGCTATCATCAAAATCATTGTAGAATTATATTTCCTTTTATGTACGCTGGCTCCTTCTTTTATAAGAATTAAGATTGGGCCAATAAAAATATTGCTGACCCAGGTTGCTCTCCCATCTCTAAAGGGGCTCTTGAAATCTTTCTTTCCTCTTGTCAGGGGACAATGTGCTTGTTCTCCCAGAGCCCCAGCAAACCTGGCCCCAGCTCAATGCTCAGGTCACCCCTGCATGGACCACAAGAGCTATGACGGGGGTCAGTCAGATGATGAAACTGCTTATCTTTCCTCAGGGTGAATCTGGTTCACAAACCCCAGGTCAGAGGCACTGAAGAGTAACACTATCATTTTTCTTCATTTTACAATACAGGAGAAAATCTATTTTATTAAATGCCCCCAAATATAAGGTTAATCAGAAACTGCCCCAGAGGAGAGAGAAGGAGCTGGAGGCAAATTCAAGGACGCAGGTCCTCCCATGACCTCGTGCCTGGTCCAGCAGACACAGTGTGGCTGGAGGACAAGGTCCCTCCCAGGGCCGATGTTCCAACAGCACCATGGAGCCAACACTTTGGGATGAAGTGCCCAATTGGATTGTGAGACAAATTTAAAAATAGATGGTAAAGATCTAGCAGAGGAAAAATCACAACGTAAATTGGCTTTTGCAATCCAACTGTGATAAACAGTGGGAAGTAATGGAAATGTAATTGTGGAGTCCTTGGATGAGGCATTAAACTTTGAACAGGGAGGATTCCCATTAGCAAACACCAGTATGATCCTTTGGGAGGGCGGGCATGTGATTGTGATGTGATTAGCTTTACTGTTTCAGTCCTGTTTACAAAGTTTTCTCCAAATCCTTGCAAAAGAGGGGCAGAAATGAAGACATTATCTGGCAAGATATCACTCTTGCATTTTGCAGACTATAGTCACAGTCCCCTAGTCATATATAGGTCCCCTACAGGTAGCAGAAATCCACACTAGTTCTAAATCGATTGGTTTTGTTATAAAAACCTATGCAGAGTGAAGGCACTTGGCCTTTTAATTCTGACTTGTCCCCCCTGAGGTCTGCAAAACCTTAAGCAAGGTATTTAATTTCTCTAAGCCTCAGGTTCTTTATCTATGAAATGGGGATAATAATTGTGCCTGAAACATAGGGTTATTTTGAGAACTAAATAAGACATTCATGGGAAGTATTCAGTGTTGCTGCCTGGCAAAAAGAGGGCAACAATAAATGCTAGTTATTGTTGGTTTTTAGTTTTGTGTGGTGGTAAATGACAGACAGATGCCCCCCTACTGCCTGCTTTTTCCATTTCCCTTTCATCTTCCTTTGATGGCAGCATCTAAGAAATTTGTATCTTCTCCGTGATGCAGCCAAAGCTGAAGTAAACATCTCCTAGTCACAATTCAAGGTGTTGCAACCCCGTGCCCCAGAAAACACAAAGATTGATGCTGACTTCAAATGCAACAGAGTCTTTAAACATGGAATGACACATTTAGCCTTGAAGGGATGTCTGTGGGCCACTTGAGTCTGACCCATCAAAGACAGACTAGACTGGTCAGAGCTGAGACTAGACCTTACTTTTTCCCAGACTCACTGGAAGTTCGAGATGATCCTTCCCCATCCTGCATAGATCTCCATCTCTTCCCCAACCCCATCACTCCCACACCTGGGTATGTAGCGACCTTTGAAGTCACAAGTGCTGTCAAGTGTTTTCAACTGTTTAGAGCCACTGGCCTTCCACTCAAACCACAAACTAATGCATATGTGTCCAAAGGGGCCTAAGACACCTAAAGTTCTCACCTAGAGGAGAGTTATATCTACCTGCATGACTTAGGACTTTCTGCTGTGAATAATAGAGACACTGGTAGACAGTGCACTAAACCACAGGGAGGAGTATGCTTTCCATGCATAATGTAAACTTGGTGGTAGGAGTGATTGGTATTGATTCAGCTGTCCAAAGATGCCATCAAAGACCTAGACTCTTTCTGTCATCTATGCCAACCTTAACAAGTTAACCTTTCATCCTCAAGTGTGTCATCTCAGGGGGTGTGTTAGTCTGCTCAGGCTTCCATGACAAAATACCATAGCCTGGGTTGTTTCAACAACAAAAGTCTATTCTCTCACAATTCTAGGGGCTGGAAGTCCAAGATCATGGTGCCAGCATAGTCAAGTTCTGATGAGGGCTCTCTCTCTCTGACTTGCAGATGGCCACCTTCTTGCTACATGTTCACATGGCCTTTCCTAAAAGAGATCTCTCTACTTCTTCTTATAAGGCCACCAATTTTGTTGGATTAAGACCCCACACTTATGACTTCATTTAACCTTAATTACTCCTAAAAGCCTATCTCCAAGTACAGTCACACTGGGGGTTGAAGTCTCAACATGTAAATTTGGGGGAACACAATTCACTCCATAGATAGGGTATAAAGGCATTGCACAGTCCAGGAATTGCATCTCTAGTAGGAAGAAGGAGAAAAGGAGTACAAAAAAAAATACATGTCCCTTTTTCAAGAAGAATTTTTTGACCAACTTCCACTTACGTTTCATGATCATCCGTAGCTACAAGGGAGACTTGGAAGAGAGAGGAGACTGGGGAAAAGAGTCTTGAGAGTAGTGAAATGATAAACTTCCAGAAGAAACTTCAATCATTTTGATGATGACTCTACAACACGGGTCATTTTTTTCTTAAAAGGGCTCTTGATAGAGAACAGAAAACCTCTGTTAGGTACTGTTAGTTACTTTTGCTGCATAACAAACCATCCCAAAGGTGAGTCATTCAATGGTCAGCAGTTTGAGTTGGTCTCCTCTTGGCGATTCTTCTTCTAGTCTTGGCAGGGCTCACACATGCATCTAGGTCAATGATCAAGCTAGCTGAGGCAGGCTGGAATGGCTTATCTGTGCTCCACATGGCCTCTCATCCTCCAACAGGCTAGCCTGGGCTTGTACACATGGTACCTGGGCAGAATTCTAAGAAAGGAAAAGAACTGGCACACCTTCCTTTTTCATTTCTGCCACATTCTGTTGGCCAAAGAAAATCACAACATCAGCTCAAATCCACAGGATGGGGAAACAGAACTGTCTCTTATTGAACACATCTGTAAAGCCACATTGCACAGGTCATAAATATAGAGTGGTGTAGGAACATTGTGGCCATTTTTACAATCTATCACAGGCACATTGGTCAAATTATAGGAAGTATGCTGAGCAAATGTAGGGGGAAGAATAAGAAGGACATTATAATCAGTATTTTATTGAGTTATGTTAATAGCCACTCCCAAAGAAAATTAGGGGGAACATCATATAGTGTATCAAAAACATCAAAAGGAAGCTTCATGTTCCATGGCTAGCTACTGGAATTGTGCCCAAACTCTGTTAAATCTTCATAGATTCGCCTTTCATCAAAGCAAGAATGACAAGTACTTTGAAGAATATTATTTGTCTAAAATTAATGCAGAACTCTGGAGGAAAACTAGAAATCCATGAACTGCTTCATTAAGTGATCAATAACCACTGACTGGTATTAAAACTGCATGAGCAAATGCCTTCAGCAATAACAGATCTTCCTTCTCAAATTCTGGTTTTTGCACACAATAGGTACTTGAAAAATATGAAAGCCAGATCATAATCCCATTAGCTTTCTGTCCATGACCTTAAAGAAGACGTCTCCCTATCTGGGATGGTAATGGTCCAGGGATAAGGGTAGAGGTTCTCCAACCCTATTTTTCTTAATTAAAGTCACTGCTGAATGAACCGTGACCTTAAAGAAAACATTTCTGACCTTTCCATGACTAGTCTCAAACTTGTAACTTTAATTAATATTTCTCATACTTCCTTTTCCAGTTCTTTCTAACTCCACTTCAGATTTGTATACTGAGTTTTTTTGTAGGCCCATTCCCTTATGCTTTCAAAAGTAATCAGTATTAGATTCCCATGGCGTTAGTCAGAACCTTGTCTCTTTTTTCCCAGCATGACTGTGTCCATTGAAATTCACTTCAAGTTCCCAAACAAATATATTCTTGTACTTGGGGATCCCAAGGCAGATTGGTAGACCCATCCTCAGATGTGCCACTTTCAAATGCCATGAATGTGGCTTAGAATGGAGAAGACTGTCAGAGGCCATCTCCTTTCAGAAGAAAATAAGGTTTTCTGCCTTTCTTTAGCATGCCCCACCGTAAAAACAGTCAGCATGTATTATGAGATCCCCATTAAAGGAAGAGTAAGTATGGCCCCTGGCCAGCCTCCCAAAAGGTGTCATGGGGCATCACTGTGTCCAGGGATGTAGAGCTCCTTGGGGAACTTGAAGCTGTTATACTATTCAACCCCCTCCACCCCCATTTCCTTCCAGGCTCAGCTCTTCCTAAGAAGTTTTCCAGGCAAGTTTTTATACAGCTCTAGTCAATCAGTTTCACACACTATTTGAGATGTCAAATTAGTTTCACAGTCAATGGGAGATGTCAAATTTCTAACCCCGTGCTCATTTGTTGTTTTTTCAAACTCTTTTCTGAGATGCTGGCCTGAATTCAGAGGACAAGAGAACAGAATCCAGGTCAACTGAGACCAAAAGTAAAAATGAGAAAATGAATAACATCAACTCTGATTTGGGGAATGTGTTTATTAGGTCTTACTCTGTGCAAAGCAATCTCTGTGAGGGGCTCAGAGGGGTGCCTGGCTTTAAAGGAATTTATTGTCTACTTGGAAAAATAAAATACAGAGAAAGTAACTCTAAACAATCATAGCTAAAACTTGAATCCATGGTTTACTGAGTCCCTATTTTCTGCCAAGATCTGTGTTAGGAACTTTATGTATCTGGTCAGGTATAATCCTCACAACAGCCCCATTTTGAAATGAAGATACCACGACTCAGAGAAATTAGATAAGATGTCTAGGGCCATGGTGTTAGTAAGTAGCAAATTCAAGAACCAAACTGCTGAATCTCACTCTAAGACTCAGTCTCTTTCCTCCATGCTAGAACAACAGGTGGACTTAGCCAGGCAGAGACGAGAGCAGAAAACCATCTGGTGCATGTAGTCTTTGAGGCCACCAGTTGGAGCAGCTGCACTCATAACTGTTGGCCTATTGTTCAGCTGAATTGTGGGGCACACAACAGTGTCCAGAGGCACCTTATTTTCTTCCGAAAGGAGATGGCCTCTGACAGTCTTCTCCATTCTAAGCCACATTCATGGAATTTATAGGTGGAATATCCAAGAGGAGGGGCCTACCAATCTGTCTTGGGAACCCCAAGTGGATGCCCCAATGGGAGGGAGCATATGGGGTTCAAGTGCCAACCCCTCTCACTTGGTCCACCTGAGTTCTGAGCATATTTCTAGAACACCCCCTGCCCCAACCCTTCCTCCCTGTGGAAGCTCATATTTCTAGTTTAAGTAGCCAGCAGTCAGCAACCTATCATCAAGACAGGAAGCATCATATTGCCAGGAGGGCAAAGAGGCTCCATCTTCTGTGTCAACACCAACTTCATCTGATTAATATTGACGGCTTGGAGAGCTAGGCTGTAAAGAGTTGTAGGACCAGATCAGGCCTCATCGGGCCTTAGTCCAATTAGGCTGCCATAACAAACTATTTTAGACTGGGGAACTGATAAACAGCAGATTTATTTCTCACAGCTCTGGAGGCTTGGAAGTCCAAGATCGGGCCACTTCTCTTACTCAGAGATAGCGTCTTCCCACTGTGTCCTCACATGATAGAAGAGGTACGCAAGCTCCCTTGAGCCTATCTTATAAAGACACTAATCTCATTCATTAGGCTCCAATCTCATGATCCAATCGTCTCTGGCTCTACTTCCTAGTACCATCACTTTGTGGATGAGGATTGCAATGTGCGAATTGGGGGAAGGACACAGACATTCAGACCATGGCACTACCTTTCTGACCCCCAGTTTCTGCACCTGTGAAATGGATAAACCTTCCTCAAAGACTTGTTTTGGAGATTAGAAGAAATAATGTTGATAAGGCATTTGTGCACTGTCTCAGAGAGTGGACACTCAATGAAGGACACTATTACTTGCTAATAATGCATCCTGATGAATGCACTTGTTATTCTGTGTTAATGACATATCAACAGCATGTAACAATGATGCAAACCCAACACACTGAGAATACAGTTTCCATGTATGTCATTCCCAGACATTAAGACATGGATGCCTGTCAGTGATAGGAGGATTACAGTGAGCCTTTGGAAACTGCCACGTGGTTTACTTACAAACAGGGTGGTTTTTCCTCAGCTTAAGCAGTGCTTGTCTGAAATCTCCTTTTAAATGAGTTTTGAACATCTGTAATTCTAAGAACTCACTTGTGGAAGTTTTCCTGGTCCTCCCCCTCCTTGGGCACAAAGAGTCACATTAACAGTGATAACCTGAAGCCTCGGGTTCTCATCTTCATGGGCGCATGCTGGATCTCAGCCTCCACAAATGTCTCTGAAGCTCCCAGGAGACTGTCGGAAATCTCAGGCAACACTGTTCACAAGTGAATCCGCTCCTGTAGGCTGTTGTGCAGCTCCCGAGGCTCTGCAATGACCTGAGGTCCCTCCTCTGCTCCTCTAGTTCTACTTAAAACACCTGCTCTCAAAAGCAGGCAGACACGAGTTTGGGGGCTCTTAGGAGATGAATCTCTGTTACATTCTCCAGACCGTGCTCAGAGCCACCTGTGCCCTGGAGGGCTGGGGCTCAAAAGAGCTGACAAACAGATTCTGGAGGAAAATATTAAATTCTCCTGGAAGAACCATTTTATGAGAATCCTGAGAGCATTTCTAAGAGACAAGTCATAACAAGCAGATGGAGAAAGCGGGGTGCTGGTTAGGAATTCTAACATTGCTCTGCCAGCAATTCACACATCCCAGGAGCCAGGCAGGCACACACTCTATGATGTGAAACACAGACCCAGCCGCTGGGCCCCTGAGCAGGGGGGTGGTAAGAGAAAGCTGCCTGGGGACATTCACTTCAGCTCAGTGCAGTGTGACAGTTTGCAAGCTCATGGGTTCTAGGAGCTAGGAGAGGCCCCATGCTATCCAGGATGAGGTACCTGTCCTGAGGGACACGTGTGAAATCAAATACCGATAATATGTGCAAAGACCCTATTTCCAAATAAGTTCACATTCTGAGGTTCTAGGTGGACGTGAACTTTGGGGAGACAATGTACAACCCACTGCTCATGGCTTTGTGACACCCAGCTTACTCTAGCCTCCCAGGTAGAAAAGGCTCAGTCTGGCTGAGGGCAGAGAAAGGCCTTTGGACAAAGCAGTCTTGCAATCAGGCCTCAGCCTGGGGTGGGACTTCTCAAGGTCTTTCCTCAGTGCATGTGCGCAGACACACACAGAGAGATTCAGAGTTCTCTGGTGTCTCTTCTTAAAGTACACTAATCCTAAAAGATCAGGACCCCACTCTACAACCTCACTTAACCTTAATTCCCTTCTTAGGGCCCCATCTCCAAACGCAGCCACACTGAAGGTTAGAGCTTCAACATATGAA
Organism: Mandrillus leucophaeus; assembly: GCF_000951045.1. Lineage (NCBI taxonomy): Eukaryota > Metazoa > Chordata > Mammalia > Primates > Cercopithecidae > Mandrillus > Mandrillus leucophaeus. The sequence continues at coordinate 194,983 of NW_012102721.1, read as the reverse complement.
TTTGAACATTCAATTCATGACAAAAGCAAATACTGTCAAGCAGGGAATTGATACCCTCTAATAAGAGATTACAGAATTCCAAGTATTCACGTTGCAGGCTGGCAAGGTGTATTAGTCCGTTTTCATGCTGCTGATAAAGACACACCCGAGACTAGGAAGAAAAAGAGATTTCATTGGAATTACAGTTCCATATGGCTGGGGAGGCCTTAGAATCATGGTGGGAGGCAAAAGGCACTTCTTACATGGTGGTGGCAAGAGAAAATGAGGAAGGTGCAAAAGTGGAAGCCCCTGATAAAACCGTCAGATCTCATGAGACTTATTCACTACCACGAGAACAGGACAGGGGAAACCATCCCCATGATTCAAATTATCACCCACCGGATCCCTCCCGCAACATATGGGAATTATGGGAGTACAATTCAAGATGAGATTTGGGTGGAGACACAGCCAAACCACACAGATGTTTTGCCGATGCATGCCCTCGTCTGTGGTTAGCTTCTGCATCTCCCTCAGTGTGCACCAAAGATGTGAGTCTTGTGAAAGCATCGCTGGGTGATGTCAGGATTCTTGAACTCAAGGCCTGATCATGGCATTGACTCCTGTGTGATCTTAACCTCTTCAGAACTCAGCCTCCTCGTCTGTAAAACTAAGGATTTGAGCTTGACAGTCTTTGGGGCATCCCATAATTCAGGGAGGTGGTTTCAGAGGTGGGCCGGGTGGCAGGAGGAAGTCAGCCTGGAATTAAAATGTTCAGGGACTAAGATGAATTCAGACAACTGGGAGGTGATGGGGCAACCATGTAATTTGTCATGCAAACCAGGTCACATTTCAGACTGAAAGGGAGAGCTTGTAATATTAATATTTACACCAAGACAACAGGCATAATCCAGACTGCCCTGGGCACCGCGAGTGTAAATAAATATCCAGCTCCACACTTACATGGACAAGGGCAGAGGCAAGAACTAGAAAAGAGGTGTCCAACTTCCCCAGCAGGGCCACAGCCTGACTTGTCCACCCGCTTCCTCCTTGATAAAGTTAGTACCATTACAGAATGTATGTTGCACAGGTTAGAATATGAACCATAAATGAACAGGGTGGCTGGAGAACCAGAATTAGGGTCCCCTGGGTGGGGGGAGTTGTGGCCATGAAGGAGGAAAGCCACACTGGGGAACCAGCCCCAGGAGAAAGGACAAAGGACCAAGAGGTTGTAGTCAGCAAGCATGGCCCTAAGGGAGCAAGTGAGCACTAAGTGTATGTAAAGGTTTGCAGGTGGTAAAAGCATTTACAGGGAGGAGGGTGTGTCATGTGTTGATATATTATGTGTGTACATGAGTTTCCTGTTGATGCTATAACAAACTGCCACGCATTCTGTGGATTAAAACAACAAAAATTTTGCCTCTGCCAGTTCTGGAGGTTAGAAGTCCTAAGACGAAGGTGTCAGTAGGGCTAGCATTCCTTCTGGGGATTTTCAGGGAAGACCCTTTCCCTTGCCTTTTCCAGCTTCTAGAGGCCACTTGCACTCCTTGGCTCATGGCCCCATCACTCTGATTTCTGTCTCTGCTCTCTTTCTCACTCTCTTTTCCCACCCCATCCCTCTCTCTGACACTAACCCTCCTGCCATTCTCTTGTAAGGAACTTTGTGATTACACTGGGCCCACCTGAGTAATCCCGGATAATCTCCCCATCTCAAGGTTATTGACAGAATCACATCTACAAAGTGCCTTTTGCCGTGTAAAGTAACATGTTCACAGGTTCTGAGGATTGGGATGTGGATGTCTTTGGGAAGACATTATTCACCCTACCTTCCTACATATAAGTAGGTACCTATATGTAGGTAGGTAGGTAGGTAGGTAGGTAGGTAGGTATTTCCAGGTAATAGCTACTTGTTCTCTGCCTCTGGGGCTGTGACAATACTGGGCTTTCGACTGTTAGCTATGACCAGGGAATGATCAGAGGTTACATGGTTGAGGGAAAGGCCACAGAATCTTGAGCTAGAAGACTATGCAATCTTATCCAAGTTACTTAATCTTTCTAGTATCAGTTCTCTCATCTGTAGAATGGGATAACGATAGACACTACCTCCATTATAATGATTAAATACATCTATGTTTATAAAGTGCCTAGACCAGCGCCTGCCTCATGGTAAACAGTAGAGGCATGTTGCTATCATCATGTTCCTCATCTTCATAATTTTCATAATTGTTGTTATCATTAGTGCCTTGTATGCTGCAAGCTTCTCTGAAGTATGAGTTATCACTTTGTCATTAGTGATAAATCCTGGTTCTAAGACAAGAAGAGTCACTTCCTAGGGTTCCTGTGTCAAGAATGCAAAATGCTTCCCTTCTTTCTAAATCTAACACTGCCAGGCTCTGAGAACACTGCTCTGTCACTGCGCCCTCACCCCAGCCTCTGCCAAAGTTCGGATTACACTGGTACACGAAAATATTTGTCACACAATCGAGGCAGCTCATATGCTCTGCAAAGGAGAAGAATCACACTTGACATCCCCTGGGGAACATTCACCATGTCAAGAAGCTTCTGTCATGACTCACATTATCGAAGGCTCCATTTGACTGATGCCGGATGGGTGGTGGGGTGGAGATGGGAATTCTGCTGTTCTAGCCTGGCTGATGGAAGCAGTCAGCGTGTGCTGTGCAACAGACTTGACACAGGAAGGAGCCAGGCCTCAGCCAGTCCCAACTTGTCTTTTCCACTCCTCTAACATGATTTTTAGAGCCAAGACCCTTGGTTGGAAGATGAGGCAAATAGGCCATGTTTGTCGTTTCTTCTCTTTCTCCTTTTCTCTCATTCTGCCTTTCTATCGAATTAACAAATTTTATATTTTTTATTTTAATTTTTAATGTTGGTGGGTATATAGTAGGTATATATATCTATAGGGTACATGAGATGTTTTGATGCAGGCACGCAATGCAGAATAATCACATCATGCAAAATAGGGTATCCATCCCCTCAAGCATTTATCCTTTGTGTTACAAACAATCCAATTATGTAGTCTTTTAGTTATTTTAAAATGTACAGTTAAATAAAACCTAGTATTTCATGCTAAACTTTATTATTAAGAAGAGTTTTCGGTTTATGGAAACATTGAGTAGGAAGTACAGAGAATTCCCCTATTACCTGCACTCCCCTACCCCTGCCACATACACACACACAGTCTCCCCTGTTACATCTTGCATTAGTGTGGAACATTTTATGTGATTGTAACAATATTGATGAACCAGTATTGACATATTATTATCAGCTAGAGTCCACAGTTTATATTAGAGTTCACTCTATGTTGTACATTTTGTGGATCTGGACAACTACATGATGTTAAGTAGCCACCATTACAATATCATAAAAAATGGTTTCACTGCCCTAAAATTCCTCTGGGTTCCACCTGTTCATCACTTCCTGTATCTTCCTGGACCCCTTGCAACCACTGATCTTTTTACTACTGCCATAGTTTTGCCTTTTCCAGAATGTTATGTAGTTGAAACCACACAGTATGTAGCTTTTCCAGACTGGCTGGCTTCTTTCACTTGGCAATGTGCATTTAAGCCTCCTCCAGGTCTTTCTGTGGCTTAAAAACTAATGTCTTTTTATTGCTGAATAATGTTCACATTCTTTCCTTATCTTATATTTTCAAGGTTATAATTCTTATCCACACTCTGTCTCCCAACCTCAAATAGGCAGAATGACCTCAGACCAACAAAGGAAAAGTTGGCAGTCAAGGACACCACCCACTGCCTCACCACCCCACCCACATCTGTGCGATGAGATGATACAGAAAGTCTCCACGTGTTAGTTTTAAGATATGAATCCTGCCCACCTGAATTACACTCAGGTAAATGGAATCACATCCAGAGACATACACTGCTGCATTCTTATTTCAAGGGTAGAAGATTTTCAGTACATACAACCTCACTTGTGACTCCAAAAGGTTCATCTCGGTGTCACACAATCATACAAGCAAACCTTCAAAGGTTACAGTCATCTCAGAATCACTAGCACATGTGCTTTTAGAGAGATTAGCTTCATTTCAAGGAACTTGTTCCCGTTTGAAACAGAGGCTCCTGGGACCAGCCAATCTTTAAACTCCCTCAGGTTCCCCAAGTGGCTTTCCTTCAGTCATACTCTGTATCTGACAGCCTCTGTCACTCTCTCATCAAATTAGCACTAAATTTCTAAAGCAGAGAAAATTTGCTTCCTAGAAGTGCAATGGGGTCTATGGATGGATGCAATCAGACAGGTTAGGGGTAATAATTGGACTTTTGACAAGTTCGTGGTCCCCACAAGGGCTGATTAACAAGCCTCTCCCCATCTCATTGAAATAAATGAACCAACAGGTGGCACCATGTTGACCTGGGAAGGCTAGAAGAGTGGGAACTAGAGAGCTGCCCTCACAAAGCTTGGAATCCAGTGGGAGAGATGAGTTTTATTATTTGTGAAATGGGCCAGTAATACCACAGGAGGTCCTGTGCACACCTCACAGGACTCTTATAGTTATAAGGATTAAATGAAGCAGGGTTGGGACTGGCGTGCAAAATTTACGAGGGCACCAAGACTCAGGGATCAAGACAAGTACTATTTTAATGCAATGGTTTTAAAAATTAACAGGAATGGGCCGGGCGCGGTGGCTCAAGCCTGTAATCCCAGCACTTTGGGAGGCCGAGACGGGCGGATCACGAGTTCAGGAGATCGAGACCATCCTGGCTAACACGGTGAAACCCCGTCTCTACTAAAATACAAAAAAAATTAGCCGGGCGAGGTG
>NW_012102721.1:173486-190049 GCF_000951045.1 Mandrillus leucophaeus | reverse complement strand
TTTTTTTTGAGACGGAGTCTCGCTCTGTCGCCCAGGCTGGAGTGCAGTGGCCGGATCTCAGCTCACTGCAAGCTCCGCCTCCCGGGTTTCTGCCATTCTCCTGCCTCAGCCTCCCGAGTAGCTGGTACCACAGATGCCCGCCACCTCGCCCGGCTAGTTTTTTGTATTTTTTAGTAGAGACGGGGTTTCACTGTGTTCGCCAGGATGGTCTCGATATCCTGACCTCGTGATCCGCCCGTCTCGGCCTCCCAAAGTGCTGGGATTACAGGCTTGAGCCACCGCGCCCGGCCCAAAATTTTTAAGATGAATAAAATATCTGAATTTTAAATAATGACAGGATCTCATCCAGCTCTTTCATGGCCCTGAGATGAAGCAATAGATGTGCACTTGCTCCGAAAACTGCAAAAAGCTGTACAAATGCCCGTTCACGTGCATTCCGAGTATATGATTATGGCAGATAATAAGGGCAGTAACAATTCAGAGAAAAAAACGGCTGTGTTTGGATGGCCCCAGGTGCTCACGAGCTTGACAAATGGGTCAGGTTTACAGAGGCAGAAGGAAGGAGGGGGTGCTCCAGGAATAAGTGGGGGCACCCATGCTGGGGAGGGAGGGTACAGGAGATGGGAACATGTTGTCTTGATTCAAACAGAAGATGAGTGTTAAAGCGTACACACACACACACCACACGCACACACACAACATGGAGGGAAGGGGCCAGAGTCCAGGCACCTAAAAGTCCCACCTAAGACCCAGAGTCCAGAGACTTGGAAAGTCCCATCCAAAAGATGGATGCCACAGCCAGAGTAGTTTCCCAAGTACAAAATTATCTGATGTCAATTCAAAAGCAAGAACTCGTGAACAGAGGCAGTGCTGCCGCTGCTGAAATACATAAGTTACCTTCCATTACAAAAAATAATACAAGCTCATTGTATAAAATTGGAAAAATACAAAAAAGTCTAAGGAAAACACCTCCAGAACTGTGATATCTTGTCTTTCCATATTCTCCAGGATGATACAGTTGTCTATTAAGAGGTGGTTATGTTTGGAGAGCTAGTTTTACAATCTTAGAAACAGAGGAGACTCAAAAGTCAGGTTATAGAAACACTGACTTTCAGAAAGCAAAGTAGCAATGGGTTGCGGAAGAGATCCTTCCTTTGAGGATCCTCTTACATGGTAAGAACTGACTGAGGACAAAATCATACCTTAGTCAGCATCATGTGTCAACAGATGCCCCTAGATAGCTTCTGCTCAAATAAAAAACTCTGCTATGGATCAAACACAGTTCTTTTTCTAGCATGGAAAAAAAGCAGAATGGCCCGAACGCTTCAGGTCATCTTTTTCTCTCTTTTTTTCAAATATCTGCTCCCAGCTTGATGGGTTGAGAACATCAGGAACACTTTCCTGTTCTTCTAAAACAGGCAACACTCCCAGTCTCTGATCTACAGAAAGAAGGATGTCCTGGGCTCCTGCCTCCATGGGCTCCAGGTGTGCTGAACCACAGTCAAGAGTGGTGTTCCCAGCTCCCTGCTACCCTTTCTTCCGTGAGGTTAAGTTCTTTCCCAAGCACTCACAAAGCACCTCTTTCTATTAACGGGCACTGGGAACACTGGGGTGACAGAGCCAGGTTCTGCACCAGATGCTTAATTTCCTTCAAGTGAATAGGCAAGACTTGTGTTATATGACTCCCAGAAGTGACAGCTGATAAGTTGGCCAATAACTCCACTTTATTCTTTGAAAATGTAATTCAACTTGTCAAAAAAGATGTCAGTTCTCTATCTTGAGTCAACTGAGCATAATACTCAGTACCTGGTTCTTAATAATAATAATAATAAAAAATACTAGCCATGAGCTTAGCTCTATTCTAAGTGCTAGAAAACATGGCACAATGTCTGGGAGAATACAAAAAGCAAGTGGTAAACATAGGAATTCAGAGTACAGTGAAACAGACCAGGCAAAAGTCCTCAGTCAAAAAGCAGAGGATAAATCATTGCTGAGTAAGGCCAATCAGAGGGAATCTAGGGAAAGTGAGGCTGGCCACTGGGGAGAGGACAAGAAAGAAAGAAAAGAGCAGATGGGGACAAGGGAGACAGAAATGACCCTTGTTTGATAAAGGGTATGGGAGGCATCCTAAGAACAGCCCTAAGGTAAATCCTGTATAGGTACAAGCTGCTATTATCTTCTAAAATTCTCACCCCAAACAATTATTCAGCACCTTGAACAATTGTGTCAAGTAAATGCTTTATTGTTATTTTACAGCTGAGGAAACTGAGGCTGAGAGAGATTAAGAAACTTACCTGAGGTCGAGCAGTTAGCAAGGGGTAGAGCCTGACTCCAGAACCCTCACTCTTACTGTTATGCTGTCAGTAAGGATAAGACCAGAAGAACGAATGAAAAGGTAGGATAAGGACATGGAATCCATCTTCAGGGTCAGGCCAGGGAGGTAAGATTCAGTGTGATGAGCCATAAGGAGCAATTTTAAGTTCTTGAGGGAATGATGTGATAAAAACAGTGTTTTGGAAATCATCACACCAGCTTGATGCAGAGGAAATAGGGGGTCATGAGAAGTACAGAGCCCAGGTATGAATGGAGCAGGACATGGCCCAGGGGACTGGCCATGTGCCTGGAGGAAATGGATGCTTCCAGCTGGAGCTAGAAAAGGGATCTTCAAAAATTCATGACAAGATTGGAGAACTCAGGAGGGATGGAATAACAGTAATCCCAGGACTATAGGAGAATAATATTTCTTAGTACTGTTAGCTCTGGTGCAGATGTAGGGTAGAAGGTCCATTTGGTTCCCATATTGGGGCAATTAGAGAAAAATAGAGACGATGGATTTAACGTGCAACATGTTAAATTTCGGTTTCCATGTTAAGAAAGCAATTACAAACAAAAGTCAACAATTCCATCCCCCTCTCCAAAAGACCCAGTTTAACGTGGATGCACAGTTGTGTGTTGTCTGGGGAGGAAAGGGGGAGGCGAAGGGGATGGATGAAGGGAGATCCGTAGTTAGAGCCTTCACGCCTTCCCTCTGCTCCCTACTCATAAGAAGGAGAAAATAGCAGCTGTTTCCCTTACCAGGAACTATCTTGGTACTGGTGAGATAAAGATAAATAGGACATGGTGCCTGCCCTTGAAAATGAAGACAAGAAAGTGGAGTGACTTGCCCAAGACATGTAGCCAGTTGACAGGGCTGAGGCTGGAACCCAGCATGCTACAGAAATGTCCAGAGAGCCTCCCGCTATGCCATGAAGCCTCAGAGCTACCTCCAGCCTTTCGCAGCCATCCCATGTGGGCAACCCATCTAAGTAGGCAACATGAGTTCAAGAAAACAGTGGAAAGGGATCATCATCCACAAACAGTTATTTAGCACCTACTGTATACAGGCCACAGTATAACAACACCCCAGGGATACAGACACCCTGAAGGCCCTGGAACTGCCCTAGAATGGCTATCTTTTTAGAGAAGTAGAAAAAGATAGGTTTCCCCACTAATTATTAATTCCTTGATGTATTCCATATGAAAAAGACCTTTCAGACTAACTCATCAGGTTTCCTGAAAGGATTCAATCATTTCACAGTATACTTGTTGAGTTAATGCTATAGTATAACATATATATAGCATATTTAATACAGCATAAAGAAATAATGGCAAATCTCTTCATACTACTGAAACTTGTAAATTACATATTTAGGGTTTACATATACTTTATCTTATTTAGTGAAGAATAAAAATGTTTAGAAGTAATGTAAAAGTAAACATGGTAAGAAAGCCAAATGAACTACCCCAAATTTTTGGTTGAAAGAGAGTAAATAGCAAGAGAAATATAGGCTATACGGATAAATATGAGAAAATACTAAGGTGCCAACATAATCATAAGACATTCTACCCAAGTCTGTTGAGCTTTATAATTTTGTCTTTTAAAATTAAACCCATTTAAAATATTTAGTGTTATGGCATTGCTTTAGTTTCTTTTTTCACTGTTGGAAAAATTATAGAGTAGAATTTAAAAGTATGATGATTCTAAAATAACTATTAAGTGCCTGAATAAAAAACAGGTAATTTCCATCTGCTGTAACCTGCAAATGGTTAAATCTCTACTGTTAAATGTGCATGCATGTATGTGTGTGTTTCTATCAATGAACCCTAAATGAGCAAACTAGAAGATTTTCACTTCACCAACTGGTATAAACATAATAATATGTACATCCAATAATAAATTGTCTCAGCATGCTCTGTTTCCATTGGGTAACCTTTTGAAATTAGGACATGAAAATCCTTTTTTCAAATATAATTTTGGGGCATTCTTTAATTTTTGGTTCTTTGTTTTTACTATAAAATGTTTTAATAAGTAGGACCATTGTCTAATTATGAGTTACTATGGGTGAAGTAAAAGGCAAGCTAATAAGATGCAGATGAGATAATTTTATTTATGGGCCGTAGATGTGTGGATAAGTGTTCCTAAAATATCCTTCATGCAATTCTCATGTTGCAGTACGCAGAAGGGGAAAATGGGAAAATATCGTTCTATATTCTGAGAAGATGGGTATAAACTGCATATTCTGATCCTTTTTTGGACCCTTCATGCCCAGTAGCATTGTAGAGGCCATGACAAATCCTAAAATAAAGAATTATCTTTAACATCACATCTCAGACTTATTTGCCCAGAGAAATTCCTGCCCTTATTTCCCCCCCAAAAAAGCATACTTTGGGAAGTTCAAAATAATACATATAAAACTACATCAGCCTCAACCAAAAATCATTCACTAGAAATTAGTTGGTCATTAAAACATCATTTTCTGTTTAAATCAGAAGGAGCCATCTGGTGCATCTCCTTGGATCTAGCAGTGCTTGTAGCCTCACTTCTGGGACCACCTACAGGGGCTCTGGTGGACCACAGACTAAAGAGCAGATACTTCATCGACACACCCACTAGAAAATCAGCTCAAGGGTGTCAGTCAACGTTTACCAGAGAAGTAGGACCAGTAGGAGAAATATAGTAAGAGATTTATTGCAGAGAATTGGTTTGTGTAATTGTGGCGGCTGGCTAGTCAAGTCTGAAATGCGTAGGATAAGCCATCTGGAAGAACAGACCAAAACTCTTGGGCACAAGCTGAAGCTTTGGTCCACAGGCAGAATGTCTTCTTATCTCAGAGAAGACTCAACCCTGCTTTTAAGGACTCAGGTCCATCTAGATTATCTAGGATAATGTCTCACACTCAAAGTCAACTGATTATGGGCTTTAATCACATCTGCAAAATACCTTCACAGCAGCATCTAGATTTGTGTTTAGGTGAGTGAATAACTGGGGACTACTGCTAAGCCATGTTGATACCTGAAAGACCAGGGAAGACCATGCCTATCAACCGAGCAACCACACAGTCTCCTTAAAACACACTTACTCGCCAAATAAAGACAATAACCAAGTCATAATCCCTCCTTATATGACCAGATATCCTGTGTACAGGCAAAAGCACACCAACTCTTTTCCTAGAAAATGATGCAAAGTCCTTAGGTGATGTTCTGCTTATCCTTTGATATTTGACACTTTAAGTGCTGAGATATAAAGTTAACCATTATTAATATATCTTATTAATAGATATACTAATAGGTGATAACAGATGCATTAATAGATAATTAGGAGATAAAAGAAGGGGAAAAACAAAAATATTTGTTTAATATATACACAAATATATCCCCTCAAAATAGGAAAAAATACAACTATTACAATCTTCATTTCTGCAACTGGTTTATGATCATAGCTGATGTAACTACCTTCTTCCACGACTCACTTTCTATTACCTTTGCCGTGAGCAAACTCCTCAGCTAGTCATGGTTCTTTGTTTAGAGGAATGACCCAAACCTCATTCTTGAAAGGCAGGGGCCATTATCAGTCCTGCCGGGGACAGCTTTATAATTTTCCATTGTGGCATTCAGCACTGGCTTGATAGTACTAAGAGATGCCCTAAAGGATCTCCTATATTCCAGACACACTCTTCATTACATCAATTATGTAGTAGCAATCCAATTGCCTGTTGTTGGTAAGGATCAATCACCTCAATTGGTATATTAATCCCCTTCTTTGCCTGTTGATTCGCAGGCATGAGATGCCCAAAGTGGCCAAATTTTAGTCGCAGCTTCCAGTTCAATGGAATCATTGTTGCATCTCCTGGTGGAAGTATTACTCCTTTGGGAGTAAGACCTCTAGACCAGCAGAGCCTAAGGCTGAGGAGACAAGAAGGAAAACAGTGTCCTTAGTGGATAAGTAGGGATAACAGTGAGTGAAGCCACTCTCATTTCCATCCCTTGATTCTTGGATATGTGAATCTTGGTTGTGGGACAAACTGCACCATATATTGGACACTGATTTAGGGCATGTACTACATAATAGATGACATTGCCAAAGCCCTGCAAGCTATTTCCACCTGGCGAGTACTGTAACTGGGTCTTTAAAAGGCCATTCCACCATTCAGAACAGACCAGCTGCCGTAAAACCAGTGTATTCCCTGAGGTTGGGCCGCACTTCATTTGCTATCATTAGAAGCAATGCTGGGTGGACTATCATGACAGTAGATAAGGCATACTACTAATCCGTGTGTGGTAGTTTTGGCAGGAACATTGCATGTGGGGAAGGCATCCAGAGACTAAGTATCTATTCATGTAAAAACAAAGTGCTGCTCCTTCCATGATGGAAGTGGTCCAATGTAATCAATCTGCCACCAGGTAGCTACCTGATTACCCTTGTGGAATGGTGCCATGTTGGGGAATAAGTGTTAGTCCAATCTACTGCTCACAAATCAGACATTTAGCAATGGCTGTAGTCAGATTGGCCTTAGTGATTGGAAGTTCGTGTTTCTGATTCCTGCATAGTCTCCACCCCTACCACCATGGTCACTTTCTTTGTGAGCCCATTGGGCAATGATAGGAGTGACTGGGGAAACAGACCAGCCGGTGCCCTCAGAACAGCTCATCCTATCCACTTGATTATTAAAATCCTCCTCTACTGAGGTCATCCTTTGGTAAACATTCATGTGGGGCACAAATTTGTTCACATTATTTGCCCATCCAAAGAGGTCTGCCCACATACCTCTTCCAGACATCCTTGTCACCAATTTTTCAAGCGTATCTCTTCCAAGTTCCCCTCTATCCAGCCAAATTATTGACTACAGCTTACAATATATATAGCCTCATATCTCTGGTCATTTCTTCTTCCAGACAAAAATGACCACCAGGAGGACTGCTTGTAGTATACCACTCTTGTATATATCACTTCCATTTGATATTACTTCCATGTATTATCATTTCCATTTAATAATGGAATTCTGCTGTGCACATCCAACTCTATGGCTTGGTAGGTCAGATGATACCCAGGCCACAGTTGGCAGCTGAGTTTGCATGGTAACTTGGTGGCCCAATGTTAGGCATTCAGTCTCTGCAAAGACCCAGTAGCAGACCAGAAACTTTTCTCAAAAGAAAGACAGTTCTCCACAAAGGATGGCAGGGACCTGCTGCAAAATAGTAAGGATCTGCACTGTGATTCAACTTTATAAGCCTGCCAATGGCTTCAAACAGTATCTGTATCTACCACTGACTCTTCCAGCATGATGGGATCTGCTTGATCACACAGCCCAAGTGGCAAAGGAGCTTGCACAGCAGACTGAACCCACGACAGAGCCTTTTTTTCTTCTAGGTCCCACTCAAAACTACCATCTTTTTGGGTCACAGAATAGCACACCCAAATGAGGAATATGTTGCCTCAAATCTAAAGAGGGACAGTAAGCACTGTGGCTCTTTTTTGGTTATCGGATGAGCCATGGAAACAATTTATCCTTCACCTTAGAAAGGATCTGTTGACATGCTCCACATCACTAGAGCCTTAGACATCTCATTAAAGCGGAAGTCCTGTGAACTTTTTGTGGGATTTATTGCCCACCCTTTGGCATGCAAAGTCTAGAGTAGTTGCTACGTTTTGCTTACTAGGTCCAGTCTGCATAATATCCATTTAATGAACCAGCATGTCTTGTGGAAGGAAGAGGTGATCAAGACTATATTATTACAGCCGGGTATGGTGGCACATGCCTATAATCCCAGCACTTTGGGAGGCCAAGATGGGTGGATTGCTTGAGCCCAGGAGTTCGAGACCAGCCTGTGCAACATGGTGAAACTCCATCTCTACTAAAAAATACAAAAATTAGCTTGGCATGGTGTCAGGCACCTGTGGTCCCAGCTACTCGGGGTAGCTGAAGTGGAAGAATCACCTGAGCTCCGGAGGTTGAGGCTGCAGTGAGCTGAGATCATGTCTCTGCACTCCAGCCTGGGTGACAGTGCTTTCCATCCTGGGTGACAGAGACCCTGTCCCAAAAAAAAAAAACACACACACACAAAAAAAAAAACTATATTACTACATTGGACTGGAGAGTTGACGTAATATAACTCTGAGGTAGCATAGTGAAGGTGTGTTCCTGGCCTTGCTAGCTGAATGTAAACTGCCTCTGATAGTCTTTATTAACAATCATATAACAATCATAGAGATAAAAGCATTTCCACATCAGTAACTACACACCAGGTATGAGGGATGTGTCCATTTGCTCAAGCAATAGAGACCACACCTGGAACAGCAGCTGCAGTGGAAATCACCTTCCAATTGAGCTTATGATAATCTGTTGTTGTTTTCCAAGATCCATATGTCTTCTGTAGAGGCCAAATAGGCAAGTTGAATGGGTAGTAAAAATCCACCACTTCTGCATCTTTCAAGTCTTTGATGGTGGAATGAAACTCTGCAATCCCTCCAGGAACATTATATTCCTTTTTGTTTACTATTTTTGTAGGCAGAGACAATTCTAGTGGCTTTTACTTGACCTGGTCTACCATAATTGCCCTTACTCCATAGGTCAGGGCACCACTGTGAAGATTCTGCCTATTGATGAGTATATCTATTCCAAATATGCATTCCAGAACTGGGGAAATAAACGAAGTATGAGTTTAGGAATCACTGAGCCATCTGTGAGGTGGACCTGAGCTAAAACTCCATTGATCACCTGTCATCCATATGCCCCTACTGTAACTTGTGGGCCACCATAGTGTTTGGGTCTCCTGAAATTAGTGTCAGTTCAGAGCCAGTGCCTAGTAAGCTCCAAAATATCTGGTTATTTTCCTTCCCCCAGTGAATAATAGCTCCAGATATGGGTCCCTGTGGAGAAGACTAAGAGAAGGACTAACAACATAAAATTTTGGCAATGTAGTGTGTTCCTTCCTCAAGGGAACCTGACCTTCTCTTCATTCAAAAGATTCTAGTTCTATAAACCAGCCCAAGTATAGGAATTGATTGAGAGGCCATAGCTCTCTGGTTAGTGAGTTAAGTTAGACCTCTGTTCACTAGACCTAAAACCCTTCCACGTATACAGATCAAGTAAGAATTTAGTAGACTGCTCATCTGTTTCTTTTCTAGGAACACCACGATCAACTAGCTAATGCCATAGGTCTCTGTGAGTCAGGCTATAATGATTATTGCCTTGGCTCCACTGTCCATCATGGTAACTATGCCCACCTTGCATTTTGCGATTAAGTGCTAACTCTTGCTCCCTGCCAATCTGAGATCCAATTATCCTTATTGCATTTAGGGATCCCAGTTCGGTGATAGCAGTTCCCACTGTAATTTGTGACTTACAGATAAGAGCAACCACAGAGCTCTTCAAGTTTCCCTTACAAATTTATTTCTCATATTCATGGTGAAAATGTGTTGTGCACCCTCTCTGTCCCAGCAGGTCTGACATGGTAATTCCACTTTAACCTTCCAATCTCCCTGAGCCTTTGGATACCTTCCTCGACAGCACACTGAGGCAACCCTGGCATCTCAGACTTCAATCAGTGTAGCCATCCTTGGGCCCAAGTTCAACCAAAGTTTTAGAGCCCTTTGCATCCCCCCAAGAAAAATTTTGATTCCAGAATTTTTGCCTAGAAGGCCGACATCAATAAAAATAAATTTGGCCTGATCCTGTTTTGTGTTTCTTCCATAATGAACTCATGCCCCTGAGATCCATTTTCACACATATTCCCTAAATTTCTTTATCTATAAATTGAAAAAAAAAATCATGCAGTTCTTTTAGAGGGTAGAGCACCTCCTCACAGGTCACATTCTGCCCCTCAGCTTTTGGAGCCCGCTGTGACTCGAGTATAGAAATGGCAGGCAAAAATCTTGAGGAGAACCGACAGTGTCTTACAAGACAGCTGTGCCAAGGGAGGCCATTACAGGTTCCTCAGCCAAAACAGAGTAAACCTCCTCAGATAGGGTGAAAGTACAGCTTCTACTGGCCAAGACAATGGGTAGAATACAGGGTCTGATAACCCTAGTTTCATAAGGATCTTCCAAAATGCCTGTGTTTTTATCCACTTATGCTGCTATAATGGAATGCCTGAAACTGGGCAATTTATAAAGAATAGAAATGCATGTTCTCACAGTTCTGGAGATGGAGAAGTGCAAGATCAAGGCAACAGTAAGTACAATTATCTGGTGAGGATGGCTCTCTATTTCCAAGATGCTTTCTCTGGAGGGGAGGAACCACTGTCCTTATGTGGCAGGACTAAGGGCAAGAACAAAAGGGCTTAACACTGCATGAAGCCTCTTTAGCAAGCACCTTAATCCCTTAATTCATGAGGGGAGGAACCCTCAGGACCTAATCACCTCTTAAAGGCCCCACCTTTGAATACCATCCCATTGGCCAGTAAGTTTCAACACCTAAGTTTTTGAGGGGACACATTCAAACCATAGCAGTCCCCATTCCAAATGTAAGGATCCCATTACTTCCCAATCAATTCTGTAACTTGCAGCATCTTTCCAGCTCGGTTCTCTAGAACTCTGGGATTTCTCACGGCGTCTCAGTGGGGGAAGGAGATAAGATATTAGGGTATGGGTCCTACAGCTCTTGCATCCAGAGCAGCTTGGCTTTTATCTATTGCCTATGTTGGGTTTGAAAATAAAGTGTTCTGCTACTAAATAATAATCATCATCATAAAATTGAAGGCTACAGGACCAGATCAGGTCTTAAGTCTTTCTCAACGAAGAAAGTCTAAAGTTGTATAAAACTAAAAGGGGTGGGGAGTATCTGAACACAATATACACCATGTTCAGAGGCTGGCATACACACTTTAGCCACCTTTTGCATGTGACCTTACATTTTGAGGAGGAGGAGAGAGTTCAGTTTTCATCTGGAACATCACATAAGCTCTTAGAGGAAATTGCCTGCCCACACTGACATAGTATATCAATGCAGCTTAACCATAGCCTACTGTCCTAACTATACTCCACATCACCCCATGCGAAGCATCTGAAGAGCTGAACAATGTCTCTATTCAAAATTCAAGTGAGGTTCAATCAGTTACCGTGCGTGCAGTGTTCACAATCACATCCTAGGTTGGACTTCCTCAGGCTGATTCATCAAAGTTGGTACTTTCTCCTAAACACACCTGCATACAGGTAAACTTCCATCTAAGCTGTAAATTCCCTTCACGTAGGTGGGCTCCCCAAACACACATTTCTACACTAACTCAAAAAATAAGTGCCCCTTCCCATTCAATTATGTTTTGCCATTTACTTGTGTTATTCCATCTTGCACTAAGAGACAGTTGAACAGAAAAGCATAGAGAAAAATGCTGTGTGTAAATTCCAGGCCAACTTCATATTAGGAGCATGGGGACAGTTTCCTTACAAGCCTTTTGCCTCTTGTGCTTATTGGAGATAATGATAGCTACATCTAAGAGTGTATGTGTATTAAGTAAATCAGGTGTGACAACTCATAACACAGTGCCTCTTGTACATGGTAAAGATCTGTTCCCACCTTTTACAAAGCAGCAGGGAAAACTGAGAGGGTTCATGAATCTGTGCACTATGGACATCCAGTGTCATCCTCCATCTTGTAAATTCAACAGTTGTATTTTGGTTGCTCAATTTTTTTCCTTTTTCTTCTTCCCTACTTTTTCCTTTAGTTGGATAATTTGGTAAGGAGGAACTGCCAGAAATTTTAGAGATGTGAGTGCAGCAACTCCGGAAGGAGCTTGGATGTCATTCTCTTATGTTATTATTAATGTGAAAATTCAGAAGCCAAAATAGAACAGCACCTTCCCTCCAAGGGTTCCATGAATGCCCCAGAGGTCCCTGACCACCGTATCACACAGGAGATAGCCTGGCTGACATGTCACAGTGACCTGTACGGAGTGGCCTCAGGGAATCAACTCTGTTAACCCAGCAGCTTGGGAAGGACAAACAGGCTGACATATGGCTGAGAAGAAAAAGTCAGACAGCTCAAGATGACTCACACAGATGCTCAAAAAAAAAAAAAAAAAAAATCCATACACAGCCACCTACAATATTTTAATTTAAAAATTTTACCCAAGTCCTTTGGAAATATAATTTGCATGAAAGCCCACATGTCTAAAAAGAATTTTTGTTCTCACATATGATTTCCCAGACCTCTAGACTCTGTGTCTCCCTCTAAGTACAGATCATTTTCCAAGCTTAGGTGCATAAAATACAAACAACAGTTAAAGCTAAAAATCTAATCAATACACTCTTTTAGTGGAAATGTGAAAATTAAATTTAAATTCCCTTCTCATTATTTCTCAAAATACAATCTTTAGACTTTTGGAGGGAGAGAAAAAAAACAAACCTTTTGCCCATAAAAATTTCAATATACTGAAAGAATATTTCTTCAGTGTTTTGTAGTATTCACAGTGTAACCAGTATGGAGATGACACAGTCTTAAATCATTTTAAATTAATACCCCATCACTTTCTTAGATCTAGACCAGAATTTCTCAGCTTCTGCAGTATTGACATTTTGGACTGCTGGGTTTCTCATTTTCCTGCCTCTCCCCGTCGCTCTCATTGGGGCTGGGGAGTGATGAGAGTTCAGAGTTGGCAGTGGTGACTCCCAAGTATGACCCGGCCTCTTCCCTGGTTCCCTGGAAGAGGTCACTTAACTGCTCCAGTTGCTTCCTGCTCTGTGAAGGATGAGATTTGAACTAGAGTGTTCTAAGGTCCCTTGCAGATCCTACATACCACAATTCTACTGCCCTTTTGACCCTTCTATCCATCCTAAGTTCTTAATCATAGATTTGAATGTCATACTGTGAACACAAATGATGGCATGCTTAAGATTTCCCTGAGGTGAGGATGAGGCAGCTGGAAGCCCTCTGTCTCCCATCTTTCTCACCTAGACAAAGATATGTGCTCACCAATCCTTGTAGCTATCAGATAACTGGACACAGAACAATTCCGATCCCATATACAGTGTGCCCAGCACTAATGCAGTGCGTCAAGGATGGGGAGACCCTTGGAATATCCAAGTTGGCTTCTTAAGAGTTGCATCTCATTAGTCTAGATCAGCAGTCCCCAAGCTTTTTGGCACAAGGGACCAGTTTTGTTAAAGACAATTTTTCCACAGGTCAGGGGATGGGGGGATAGAAGAAAGTGGTTTGGGAATGAAACTGTCTCTCAGATCATCAGGCATTTGATTTTCATAAGAAGCACACAATCTAGATCCCTCGCATGTGCAGTTCACAGTAGGGTTCGTGCCTCTATGAGAATCTAATGAGAATCTAATCTCCGCTGATCTGACAGGAGGTGGAGCTCAGGTGGTAATGCTCATTCGCCCACCACTCACCTCCTGCTGTATGGCCTGGCTCCCAACAGGCCACAGACCAGCACTGGTCCATGGCCCAGAATTTGGGGACTCCTGGTCTAGATTCAATCTTCATTTCCTTTGGTGCAACTGCAAAGCCAGCAAAGTCTGTCCCTTCCCTTCCTTTGGAACCCTTAGCCAGTCACCGCTATGTGCTTCCACTGTCCGGGGTCCCATCGGAGTGCCCCATACCGACTTAGAACCCTCGGGGGATTTCCATTTCATTCCTGCTATCCAAATTTACCAGGCCTGTTGGTTATTTTTTTCTGACTTCAGCTGTAGATGGGCTACAATGGAATCTAACAGATTAAATGCATGATCAAACTCCTGCCAAAACTCTAGGCAGTTACTGTGTTACCCACCCCCTTCCCTTCTGTCCCTGCACCCATTCCTTTTTAGCCTAGTGACAACCCACCTGTCTCCGAAGGGATTCGTATCAAACCCTGGAAACAGGACTCTGGAGTGGATATTTAGGGAGTGGCAGTCTTTCAGCGTGCCCAAATCACATGACAGGACAGGAGTCCTACTCCACCCACGTACAGAGGCACCATTCTTACTTACCCCAGTTCTTCCCAAAAACAGTTTCCCGAACCATACAGTACTGAGCTTTCTCCAGATATAAAATTCATGAACATGGTGTGTAGGATGCAGAATGAGGGTGTTACATTTAAAATCTGATAACTCTGTAGCTTCTAACTAGTGGCGTGCTGGTAAATGTTTATCAACAGGCTCTTCAGGAAAAATTATGCACACACACATATTTTACTGATAAGAAGGATGTACAGCACTCAACTTACAAATAAGCAAAATACATAATATGCATATTTGTATATATGCAATACAAAATATGCATAATAATTTTATTATAAAGTTTACATAGCCAATTGATTGTTACAGAATGCTTTTGTTGATTCTACAATTAAATGAGGATAGTTGCCATGCAAATGGTGATTGATAGCTTCATTTAGTGAAACAAAGAAGATGAAGAAGTGTGTTAGAACTTGACTCATTCATTGACTTGAACTTCTTTAATGAATCAAATAATAGCTTTCAAACACTGAAAGAAGGCTTCAGGGGTTTTTCTGTAGGATGCACAATGAAACAGGTATGAACTTGACAAGTCTTAAGTTGTTTTAAGTTAATTCCCCATCACTTCCTTAAATCTCAACCAGGATTTCTCAACATCAGCAATATTGACATTTTGGACCAGAGAATTCCATGTCTGGGGTTGGGGGATAAAGCGGGTTGCCATATGCATTGTAGGATGTTTAACAGCTTCCCTGGCCTCCACCCTCTAGACGCCAGGAGCACCCCTACCCCCTCCATTCGTGACTGTTAAAGATGCCTCCAGATATTGCCAAATGTCCCTGGAGGGAAAATCCTCCCAGTTCAGAACCACTGATCTTGATCATCAACAGAACAATAAAACAAGCCCAACTGGTTTTGTTTTACAGTCTCCCTGGTATCCATATCCCACCATGGCCAATTTCTAGCTATCAAAGCGATGTCATGAACACAAAATGTAAAAGAGATGTGCAGTGGCATGTCACATGAAGTGTTTCCACCATGCAGACACAACAGACGGAAATAACCCCAAGAACATTGATGCAGTAAAATATGACAAAATAAGTAGGAAGGTTATAAGATTTGAGTATTAATTTCCTTTGCTTTTAATAGAATTAAGTATTAAGTTTATATAATTTAATTTTGAAAATAGCCTTATTTAACAACCAGCTTATAAAATTCCTGAAAACTTGACAATTGGCTCTCATAAGCCGGTACAGCTGATTCTGGCACAACACCACTTTACCCCCCGAGGAGGAAGGTTTGGCTTGGAAGTGAAATATTTGCAGTGCCTCTTGGCCTGCATCTTAGAGCAAGGCTTCTGGCTGGTTTGCCTGACTTGCATCTCCCCTCAACCAACCTCAAGTCTCCCCTCAGTTGCAGCACTTTCTGAAAGCACTTTCAAAGCACTGTAAGATCACGGGATGACCAAACACCCATTCACCCTTAAAAATACAACTGGCTGCAGACTGCCTGGAAACTCATTTTGGAAAGCACCATCAAAAAGTCAATTTCTGGCCAACCACGGTGGCTCACATCTGTAATCCTAGCACTTGGGAGGCTGAGGTGGGTGGATCACCTGAGGTAAGGAGTTCAAGACCAGCCTGGCCAACATAGCAAAACCCCAGCTCTACTAAAAATACAAAAATTAGCTGGGCATGGTGGCACATGCCTGTAATCCCAGCTACTCAGGAGGCTGAGACAGGAGAATCGCTTGAACCCAAGGGGCAGAGGTTACAGTGAGCTGAGATTGTGCCACTGCACTCCAGCTTGGGCAACAGAGCAAGACTCTGTCTTTAAAAAAAAAAAAAAAAAAGTAAATATCTTCAAATTTTTCTTCCGATCATCCCAAGCTAAAGTCTCTCTCTTACTTTGTCCCCTCCATCTGTCATGCTTCCTAAATACTCTGCCGATGGCTCACACCTTTCTGTTTTCTCAGCTTATTACTTTGGAAGGAGAGTCCCTTCAAACCAGCTGCTTCTCTATTCATTTCCATGACAAGGTACCTCTTGCATTACCAGACCCTCAATCTCACTCACCGTAGTCCAAGAAAGGCAGAGCGCCCACTGTCAGTTTCCATAGATAGCATTTCATCTACGACTCACCTGCATGTTAAACACAAATGTGTTATAACAATTCACTTTGTCAATCAGGGACTTGGTTCTACTTCTAGACAAACATGGCCTTTGAGTATGTAGGTATATGAGATGAGTCAGGGTGAAACAAAGGTTTTTTTTTATTATTATACTTTAAGTTCTAGGGTACATGTGCACAACGTGCAGGTTTGTTACATATATATACATGTGCCATGTTGGTGTGCTGCACCC
>NW_012102721.1:170349-170861 GCF_000951045.1 Mandrillus leucophaeus | reverse complement strand
TACTACATACATACAACACACACAAATATATACACACACTACATACACACAATGCATACACACATACCACACACAAAAATACACACAACACACACAAATATACACCTGCACTACACACACACAACACACACAAATACATACACTACATACAACACATACAAATATACACACACTACATACAACACACAAATGTACACACACACTACATACAACACACAAATGTACACACACACTACATACACACAATGCATACACATATACCACACACAGAAATATACACACACACCACACACACAAATATACACCTGCACTACATACAACACACACAAATATACACATTACATACACACAACGCATACACATACCACACACACAAATATACACACATACCACACACACAAATATACACCTGCGCTACATACACAACACACACAAATATACACACACATTACATACACACAATGCATACACGCCACATACACAAATATACACACAACACACAAATATACACA
>NW_012102721.1:158470-164209 GCF_000951045.1 Mandrillus leucophaeus | reverse complement strand
GATTCGAGATTGGAATGTCATTATTCTTAGTCGCTGATTCTCACCCCCGGCTGCCCATTGGGAACAGCTGGAGCGTGTTGCAGACAGGCCCATGCCAGACCCTTCTTCTAGAGGCTAGGATTTCAATGGCTTGGAGTGGGGCTCAGGCACTGGCATCTTTAAAACCTCTCCATGGGATCCTCATGTGCAAGCTGGCCCGGGAGCCACAGCTGATCAGCAATCATCACACAGCGCAGTGCCACAGGTCACTGAATGGCCCAGCCTCCCCAGCAGAAGGCCCATGTCATCGTGGTGAGCCTACTCGGATGTCCTCAGTGGGCGCACATAGCTGTGGGCACTGGTAACATACAAGAGTTGACCCCAGCGGGGTCCCCATTGCCTCTCATTCAGGGTGCCGAAAAAAGAAACGGGCTCTGCTGCCAGCAAAGTTGGCAGGCAGTTCCACATGGCCAGCACATGTAGGTTTCTTCCTGTGGCTCGTGCCCAGCCAGCCCATCAGCCTAGGCCGCAAGACCTGCGGACACGTGGTTTTTAACAATTTCTAGTGACTTGGGCAGGAAGCCTCTCACCTGTTCATCTATATCCCTTACTCTAAAGGGCTGTAACTTAGATTATGAGCTGCTCTCCACAGGCAGAGTGTCTACATCCACCCCAAAGAAGCCACTGGAGCGTGGCTTTGGAAGGAGCTATCTGTGCTGGATGCTAAGTGCAGGGACACCCAAGCACTCCTCGGGGCGCCAGAGGAGCGGGTGCAGATGGACCTGGCCAGTCTACTAACCAGAAAGGAAGAGGATATTTGGTGCTCTTATCTGGTAAAGACCTCAGCATCAGGTAGCTCAGAGGAGAGGTGCAATCCTGCACACACATTGGGGAAATTTATGAGCAGCAAACAGCAGACAGGCACCCCTGTCCTCCTGGAGCTAAAAGACTCCTGGCCCACCCTAAACCAGTTCAGCGACTCCTCTTTATTCCTAATTAAATCGTTTCAGGCATTTCTCACCACCCTCCTCCTGGGACCTTAACAGAGTCTGGGGCAAAAGGTGTGGAAAGTGTAGCACAGTGAGCACGGGTTGCAGGTGCAAAGTGTGTGCATGAACATACACCACACATAGACACGCGCAGACACCACACACATGACACACAACACTATACACAACATATACACACCCCACACACTACATACACACAACGCATACACACATACCACACACACAAATATACACACACACAACACAAATATACACACGCACTACATAAAACACACACAAATATACACACACACTACATACAACGCATACACACACACAAATATACACACACACACCACACACAAATATACACTTGCATTACATACAACACACAAATATACACACGCACTACATACAACACACAAATGTACACACACACTACATACAACACACAAATGTACACACACACTACATACACACAATGCATACACATATACCACACACAGAAATATACACACACACCACACACACAAATATACCTGTCTCTTATACACATCTAGATGTGTATAAGAGACAGCATATATACAGTGTGTGTATATATATACACACACACAAATATACACACACACTACATACAACGCATACACTTGCATTACATACAACACACAAATATACACACGCACTACATACATACAACACACAAATATACACACATACTACATACATACAACACACACAAATATATACACACACTACATACACACAATGCATACACATATACCACACACAGAAATATACACACACACCACACACACAAATATACACCTGCACTACATACAACACACACAAATATACACATTACATACACACAACGCATACACATACCACACACACAAATATACACACATACCACACACACAAATATACACCTGCACTACATACACAACACACACAAATATACACACACATTACATACACACAATGCATACACGCCACATACACAAATATACACACAACACACAAATATACACATGCACTATGTACACACAACACACACACACACTACATACACACAAGACACAGCACATATAGACACCACACTACACTACACACATTACACTACCAAACACATGCACACACAACACATACCACATACAGCACACACCACACACACAGACATGCACACATACAATACATACACACACATTACACATCACACACACATGCACACCCAACACACATACAGCACACACCACATGCCACACATACACCACATGCCACACATACACCACATAGCACACACACGCACCCCACCACCATTTGCCCTTACTCTAAGGGGCATCCCCTGGCAAGGCTCCCCTGCCCAGTTTCCCTAGCCTGGAACCCAGATGCCTAGGACTCACAAAGTGCATCTTTCTTCTGGCTCTTCCCTGACCTGCGTGGCTTTGTCTCATCCATATGTGCCTCTCTGAGCTCAGCACACTCAGCCCAAGATCGTCTTGACCCAGACCTAAGACAGCTCCCCGCCCCGCCTCCAGAATGTATGCTGAAGAGAAGGGAGAACAGTCCTTCATTCCCAGCCCAGGTGAGACAGGAGGAACCTGAGCCTTTCTCTATCCCAGGCCTCCCATCCTAGGTGAGGTGCCAGGAGACCACGCCACATCTGAGAGGCATTTTCTTGCATCCCAAAACATAGGGATAAAAGGAAAAAGGCAGGTTCTTAAGCATGAAACACTCGTCTGAAGTTCCAGTCAGACCAGGAGCAAGGGCACTGGCTCATGACAGCTGGGTGACTGGCAGTCAGGCAGGACTCTGCACCCCTGTCCTGTGTGGAGCACCAAACTGTGTCAGAAGCCTCACGCTGTTGGACTTACATCTGTCTGGGGAGGGAAAGATCCTATGCCCGCCCACCACCTAATCAGGGGTTCACAGGAAAAATGACACTGTTTGAGTTGGTGCCTTGTTTGGAGGGAGGTTGTACATTACAGTGCTCAGGGGTGTGGACTCTGGAATCAGACTGCCTCTGTCCAGATTCTGACTCTGTGTGGCCTTAGGTGAGCCATGTAAACTCTGTGGCTCGGTTTCCTTGTCCGTGAAATGAGGAATCATAGCATTTTAAGATTTGTATTAATCTTCCATTGCTACCTAATATGCCAAAACGTAGTGGCTTAAAATAGCAGGAGACATTATTCTTGCAGCTTCTGTGGATCAGGAATTCAGGACCAGCTTGGCTGGACAGGTAGGGACCAGGACTTGTTCTCTTCCAGGTTCCATCTGATGTTGGCTGGGTCTGCAGTTATCTGAAGGTTTGACTGGGCTGAGTCTGCTTCTAAAGTAGCTCATAGGCATGGCTGGCGAGTTGGTGCTGCCTGTGGGTGAGAGGCATTCGTTCCTTCTGACATGGGCCTCCGGGTAAGGCTGCTTGAGTGTCCTCACGATGTAGCATCTGGCTGCCCCCCCGGGAGAGCAAGCCGAAAGACAGCAGGCCAGCCAGCAGCTGTCCTTTCATGACCCAGCCCAGAAGTCCCAACAGCACCGCTTCTGCCACGTTCTCTTCTTCAGAAGGGGATCACTAAGTCCAGCCCACACTCAAAAGGAGGGGAATTACACTCTGCCTTTGGAAGGAAAGACTGTCTAAGAATTAAGAACATATTTTAAAACCATCACAATGTGGTTAGACAGGTGAAAACACAGATAAAATTGTTCCAGGATGATATAGATGCCAGGAAAGGAAGAGAGGGTTCTAGGGAGAAGACCAACAGTGCTACTTAGATGGGATGACTTGCAAGGCTTCCTCAAGGACAAGACCCAGGGGACAATGCGAAGCCAGTGATGGGGATGGCAGGGATGAGTGTGCCAGGCAGATGGAGTGGCAAACTCGGCGGCACAAGGAGGAGCAAGACCCCACAGGGTTGTGAGAACACCTTTGCAGTCAGGGTGCCTGCAGCCCAGTGAGAAGGGTGCTGCTGCAACAGGGATGGCGAGGCCACGTTTCAGCTCTTCCTGGTCGCACTCTTCTCTCCCGCTGTATGTCCAAGCCCTCAAACATTCTGCCATTCAGTGCAGTTCCGCTGTTCATTTCAGAGTGGCATGTCCGAGAACAAGAAGAGAAGGGTGAGGCACCCAGAGAGACCTCAAAGCTTAAGGGAAAGACAGAAGCCCTGTGGCAGAGCTGGCGAGAGCGGGACAGAGATGCAGCCGGGGCAAATCAGCCTCCCCAGTCAGGACCACCCCCCCTCCACCTGGCAGGCAGGAAGCTGAACGGAGAGCTAATCTCCTCCCCAGCCTTGAACATGGAACAGTCACCACTCGGCTGAGCCTCAGATAGGGGCCAGGAGGCTGTCAAGAGGAGGACTTAAAAGCAGCAGCCTTGGGGATCAGATTGAGAGCAACTCTTGCAACCTGCGTGAGCAGGGCCAAGCCATGTGATCTCTAATTCTCAGTTTCCCCGCCAATAAAATCTCTAAGGCTGGCAAGGCACGGAAGCTAACACTGGTAATCCCAGCACTTTGGGAAGCCAAGGCAGGAGGATCACCGGAGTTCAGGAGTTCAAGACCAGCCTGGGAAACAGCAAGCTCTCATCTCCATGAAAAATCAAAAAAACTAGGTAGTCATGGTGGCATGTACCTGTGGTCCTGGGAGGCTGAGACAAGAGGATCACTTAATCCCAAGAGGTTCAAGGTTGCAGTGAGCTATCATGGCACCACTGCACTCCAGCCTGGGCAACAGAGCCAGACCCTGTCTCAAAAAAAAAAAAAAAAAACTCTATTGCTTACTCCTATGTCTGTGCAATCCCTTAGTTGGCTTATTTGTGCTAAAGCCAGTTCCTCCGGCTCATAAGAGCTGATGGGTAGATATTCAGGAATCCTGTTAATGGTCGATAATCTTGAAATCAGCAGTGGTAAAAGCAATTCACATCATGGCAATCAGCAAACACCACAAATGAGGGATTAATTTTTCTGGACACTTGGTTTACCAGCTTACCACTGTGGATACTCCCATCTTAAGAGCGGAAGGAGGAGGTGATATTTACAGCACCTGGCACAGGGTAACTTCTCCCAAAATGACTGCTATTATTCTACACACACTCTCACCAATGCAAATATGATGATCCCAGAACACCTTTTGAGTCTAAAGATAGTAAAGTTACAGGACCCTAAAGAACTCACACACCATCAGCCTCACAGACGTCTGCAGACACCCACCTCTGTGGTCACTGCCCTGTCACTCCCACTGTCTTAATCGCTCAAGGATTCATGCCTAGGAGCACAAAGAGGAAAGTTAGCTGGAGCTGGACCCCTGAAAATTAGGTGAAGCCTCTCCCCTCCATGAAACCAGGCCCAGGGTCTCCTTCCTCACCACCCCCACACCCTCGACCCATCCAGTGACACCCTGAAACCTAATGCCAGGAAGCCATTTGCAGGAGGTGGGCGATTGCAGGCTCAGCTAGAAACCTGATCTCATTCTAAGATTTGACATTGTGAGGTCTTTCTGTTGTTGTATTAATTAGGAATCATTTGCTAAGGAAAGCATTTTGTGGGAATTGGATTTCAAGTCAGATAACCTGGGCTCGAGCCAGCCAGTGACTAGGCGTGTGGCCTCATGCAAGTCGAAATCGATTTCTCTTCTCCGTAATAGGGAATGATTGCTTTGGCAACAAATGAGATCAGCACACTGTGAGGGAGTGCTCACTCTGGGCTGGAATCATCACGCTGTGAGGGAGTGCTCACTCCAGGCTGGAATCATCACGCTGTGAGGGAGTGCTCACTCC
>NW_012102721.1:157033-158245 GCF_000951045.1 Mandrillus leucophaeus | reverse complement strand
TTTTTTTATTATTATACTTTAAGTTCTAGGGTACATGTGCACAACGTGCAGGTTTGTTACATATATATACATGTGCCATGTTGGTGTGCTGCACCCATCAACTCGTCATTTACATTAGGTGTATCTCCTAACGCTATCCCTCCCCCCTCCCCCCACATTCTGAGCAAACTATCGCAAGGACAGAAAACCAAACACCGCATGTTCTCACTCATAGGTGGGAACTGAACAATGAGAACACCTGGACACAGGGTGGGGAACATCACACACAAAGGTTTTTAAAGAAGAGAAAAACAGCCATGAATCTAGAACACATGGCTCAAACACTTCCTATTTGGGAAGGGCTTTGTCCAGATCCTGAGGTACAGGGTGAGGCACACAGTCACTGAGAGGGCCAGTTGTCACTCAGTAACCCCACTCAGTGGGCAGAAAAGTCTCAGGAGCGGGTCCTCCAGGACTTCATGACACACAGAGCCACCTCCCCTGGGCTTGCCCGAGCCACATCAAGGCAGGGTGGGGAAGGGCCGAGCTCTGTGGCCCCTCTAGGATCAGGAGCAGGAAGTAAGAGAGGAGAAAGGGAGAGGAGGTGATGGTGTTGTCCCAGCCGTTCAGGGAATCACATCCTTACCACGAGAAGACAGATCATCGCATCCACCAAACATTCTGCCCTTGCCTTCAAGTCCTGCGGGGGTGAGAAGGTGTCTGCAGGCCCCTCCTGCAGGCAGGCTGCCATCCAGTGTGGGACAAGGTGGAAGCTGCTGCAGGGTCTGGCCCCCGGGAAAGGCACACAGCTGGGAGCGGGTGGTGACTTGCCTCGTGCTCTCCCAGAAACTTCGGAAAATTCCTCCTCACATGCCATCATCAGATGCCCAAATCAGTGGGTCCTGATGAATCTGGGTTTCTCAGGAGCCCGGGCAGTTACCGGTGGCTGTGCGTCATTTAGAGAGCCCTGTTTTCGTCGCCTGTGTTCCCTCCAGGAGAATCTGTGTGAAGAAAGAGTTCCCCGGCTGATTCGAGATTGGAATGTCATTATTCTTAGTCGCTGATTCTCACCCCCGGCTGCCCATTGGGAACAGCTGGAGCGTGTTGCAGACAGGCCCATGCCAGACCCTTCTTCTAGAGGCTAGGATTTCAATGGCTTGGAGTGGGGCTCAGGCACTGGCATCTTTAAAACCTCTCCATGGGATCCTCATGTGCAAGCTGGCCCGGGAGCCA
>NW_012102721.1:97966-156224 GCF_000951045.1 Mandrillus leucophaeus | reverse complement strand
CTCCGGGTTGGAATCATCACGCTGTGAGGGAGTGCTCACTCCAGGCTGGAATCATCACGCTGTGAGGGAGTGCTCACTCCGGGCTGGAATCATCATGCTGTGAGGGAGTGCTCACTCCGGGTTGGAATCATCACGCTGTGAGGGAGTGCTCACTCCGGGTTGGAATCATCACGCTGTGAGGGAGTGCTCACTCCGGGCTGGAATCATCTCGCTGTGAGGGAGTGCTCACTCCAGGCTGGACAATTCACTTGGTGCTTCGCAGGTTCACAGTCGCAAAGCAGGACCAGAGTGTGAATGCTGGGGCCAGGGTGGAGATGAGCATAGTGAGGAGATGTCAGTGCTGCCTGAGGGTTGGACCCCTCACCCAGACTGTGCCTCTGTTTCCACGCACATCCCCTGCTTTCTCCCGGGCCCCCACGCCAGCCCTGCTCCCACCACCCATTCTCTGAGCATGGGGTCCGTGGCCCACACTGTCTTCAAGGGGTGGTTCCTGTTCTCCAGGTTTATCATAAAAGAATGTCCAGGCATTTGTTTCTGGCATGGAATGAATGGTTATCTGTGGTATTGTTTCCTTTATTTGCATCGGCTTTCCTACTTTTGCTGGTTTTTAATGAAGGTCCGGCACAGGTCCTAAAGGAGTCACAGACACTGAGTCAAGGGCTAGGAGCTTGGCAGGCAGGGAAATCCCACACAACCCTTGTGCCAGCCTCCAGGTGGATGCCACCAGCCCTGCTTTACAAACGAGGGTACTCTGCCAGCGTCCATCCGTCCACAGAACCCGGAAGAGCTTTCACCCAAAAGCATCTAGAGGAAGCTAACCCATTTGGTGTTGATTTTTCTTCTCAAGCTCTGAGCATTTCGAGCCACCGAATGAAGACTTCACAAAGTGCCTGCATTCCGCATTTAGCACTCACCCAGCATGGGGCTCTCCAGAAGTCAGTGGCTCCACCAAAGGCCAAGGTGCAGTGTGAGATGTGCTTGGGGAAAGGGGCAGCCTCCACTCTGCTTAGCACAGTCCTGCTGCCTGCACTGTACCCTCGTATCCATCCTTCTCACCCCAAAGCTCGCCCACAGTAGCACCCACCTCACCCCTTTGTGGCTTCTCATGATAGTGTCAGGAGCTCAAGGCAACTCAGCCATCCTCCCTTGCTGGCTAAACACAGAGAGAGGACACCTTTGCTGTTCCCTCAATTGCAAATATGTAAATCATGGATAATCCTGGCTCCTTGCTTCCTTCAGTTGCCCCTCGTGGCAAAGTACACACAGTTTTGCTTCCCTTGAGCTACTCTGCCTATTTTCAAGACCAGCTGTTCTCTCCTGCCTTTCTTTTTGGTTTTCGTTTTGTTTTGCTTTTGACTTTGAATTCCAGATGAAACGCTCTCAGGTAACATTTGAAGATTTACAGGACTTAGGATAACAAAGAAAGTCTCAGGAAAGAGCCTTCTATCCCTGGGGCATAGCTTTTTCTTGCCTTCTTTGAGAGCTTTTGCATGTGTGTTTGTGTAGTTGTTTTTTTCTTTTTTTTTTCATTTTGCCACTGAACATAGATGTCCCAGAAATAGACAACCAGAAGCTATAAAAGTCAGCCAAGTTCCTTTTGATTCTATTTCTTCTTTATTGTAATTTCTGTTCCTTCCACGGTGCTAGAAAATTCTGTTTGTCTTGACTGTGCATCCACTAAGACACTTGCAAACTTCTTTTCTTAGATTTAGAACTGGGTCTCGCTTGGGTCCTTAAGGAATTAAGACTTCTTTCTCAGGCCAGCTTCCAGAGCCTGTGTTTTATCGTTGAACACATCTTAGAGTTGTCTAGAGTCTGTCATTTAGCTACCTATTGAGAAGCTCCACCCTTCAGGGATGTCCAGAGGCCCGGCAATACCTCTCCAGCTTTCTGTCCAGCTGCACTGCTGCTTAGCCTCGCTTACTCCTCAGCGCTGAGACTGTGGCTCAAGTCCTAGGAACAGCCCCCAAAAGGGAAACTAGCCACTCCTAATCCTGAAGGAAGAAATCCAGGCCTTTCCGCCACCATCACAAATGTCTTAGGCAGGAAATGTACCAAAAGTAAGGGTTAAAGCAAACCCAGCCAGGACACCTCACCCCCCAGCCACATATTACCTCTCCTTTATGCTACAGTTCCAGTTTGCAAAAACCTTTCACACTCATTAGTGTTGGAATCTCACGTGACCCTTCTTATAGGTAAGTCCACTGGGGCTCATGGTGGCATTCAGTCCATTGTCCCAGATCAGCCAGAGCCACAGGAAATAAAGACACAGTACGTTTCTTCTTTCATTTTAAACCTTCACTGATTTCTGTAACCAAGTGACATTTGTGGGGTGTCTACTAAGTGTCAAACCCTAGAAAGATACATCAGTTCATACCACAGGCTTCAAGGTATCATGTCCAACTCTGTGTTCTGCTAACAAACTATGGAGCTAGAAAAACCCTGATAAAAGACCTTTCTCCTTATTCAGAAATCTCATGGTTTCTTAGAAAGTCGGTTGCATTTTGCTCAAGCAAGCAGCACTTGAGATTCAGAGTACTTTGTCTCCTTGAGGTCTCAGCAGCTCTCCTTTCTGGGGAAGCCTCATTGTTCTAAAAATACCAGGGATGCAGCTTCCCCTAAAGAGGGGCCTTCCTTCCCCCTAAAGATGTCCTTCCTCTCGTGATGTGTGTTTCATTTGCCAAACCTGGAGAATGAGCTGGCAAGTGGCATCCAGGTTTAATTATTAGCTGGTTGCAGTATCTTATGTGTGGCCCAGGCCCCAGATGTCTTCAGAAATTCATGAAAACTATCTGCAGGCTTGTCTTTGATTTCAGACCCCACGAGGAAGCCGTCCCATGCTCTAAAGAGTCAGGCAGAACATGCTCAAGGGCCCAGCCTTGTTCCCAATGGAATAAACCTAGCCAAGGAAAATGAGAGCATCCCATGGGAATGAGAGGCGTGGTGTCCGATGTTTCAGAGACCAAGGAGTGTGGGGACTGGGACCTGCCCCCTGCCTTGAAATCGGGAGGGTCCTGGTGATTCTTTTGAGTGTAGTCTCTTACTCAGCAAAGGCTCACCTATAAAACGTAACATAGTGACAGCGTTCCCTCGATCTGCAGGTAACAGGTACTAACAAAGGATGAAAAGAAAAAGGAGAAAGAGAACAGAGAGTCATCCAAATGCATTCTTTTTTAACCTTTTCGATTCCAAGTGAATCTTGACCTGCTGTCTCCAGACTGCCCTTTGCACAGTAGGAGCAGGACCTGGCTGAGACAGTCAAGTTCCTTGGTGGTTGCCAGGCAGCCTGCTGTCCAGCTCTGTAGATTCAGCACCCCGTTTCTATTTTGTTTCTAAGGCTGGGATACGTTCTTGACGTGTGAACAGAACACTCTGCTGCCCTTTGCAATTTACGCCTGGCTGAAGTTTCTCACATCATAGCCTATCTTCATCAGACATCTGTGTTTCCCAGGAAGAAACGCAGACATGCCTTCAAATGTGCTGATCCCAGGGTACTAGGGGACGTCCAGGATCACAGCTGGCCCCCAAGTCAGGAAATACCATCTGGGCCCTGTCCGTTCACTTGGGTTGTTTGACAGGTTCAGTCCGTGCTTCTGGTCACTCTCGGCATCCAGAAGCCCCCGCAGATTTGCAGAGACCAGAGCTGCCTTTCTCAGTCCAGCTGCATAGGCTGCAGGCATTTGCCACCTTATGCACATGTTTGCAAGGAGCTTTCCATGCAGCCGTCTGGCTCACCCTCAGCACTCAGTCCCCAGCTCCAAGGCCTTCCCCATGTTCCCTGCCCAGCCCACCTTGCCCTCTTCACTTCTTACTCTTGGCAGCCCTTATCTTTTCTCTCACTTTGGCTGCTTAGTATATAACACCTTGGACACCTGCATGTGGATTTTTCTGAGTTTTCTAACTGCAGTATAAATCCCTTCCAGGGCAGGGGCAGAGCCTGCAGTTTACAGAACCCCTTGGTTTCCCACAGCACGCAGCATCCTACAGTCACAGGTCTTCCAACTGTGTCATCCACACCAGCCTAGCTCTGGGGCCCAAGAAGTAAAATCTGGGAATGAGGCTGCTCGGGGTTGCAGGAAGAGCTAGGGACTGCCTTGGGTCATGAGGTTTGTTTGAATGTGCCTGGGGCCACCTAGCCAGGATTCCTGGGAACTGAAGCCTCATTTGTCCCCAGGATTTATGAGCACAGCCACATTATGGTGGCCCCGGTGACCCCGTGGCAGTGTGTCTGCTATGTGTGGGACCCAGCACCTCCCTCTCTATTCGTCTTTCTGCCTGCATTGTTTCTCCTCTCCTTCCCTCTCCTTAAAAGCTTCTGCTTCATGCCTTCTCTCTGTATTCCTCTCGGCTTTTGCTACTACTGGCCTCTCTCTCTAGCTCACATGCAGACTTCCTGGAAGGGAGGGCTTGATGAGGTGATCCAGCCACCATGCGTATAGAAATCCGCTGGACTTCCCGCCACCATGCGTATAGAAATCCACTGGCTTCCAGCCACCATGCGTATAGAAATCCACTGGCTTCCAGTCACCATGCGTATAGAAATCCACTGGGCTTCCCGCCACCATGCGTATAGAAATCCACTGGCTTCCAGCCACCATGCGTATAGAAATCCACTGGCTTCCAGTCACTATGCGTATAGAAATCCACTGGACTTCCAGCCACCATGCATATAGAAATCCACTGGCTTCCAGTCACCATGCGTATAGAAATCCACTGGACTTCCAGCCACCATGCGTATAGAAATCTACTGGACTTCCAGCCACCATGCGTACAGAAATCTACTAGACTTCCAGCCACCATGCGTATAGAAATCCACTGGGCTTCCCGCCACCATGCGTATAGAAATCCACTGGGCTTCCCGCCACCATGTGTACAGAAATCCACTGGCTTCCCGCCACCATGCGTATAGAAACCCACTGGGCTTCCCGCCACCATGCGTATAGAAATCTACTGGCTTCCAGCCACCATGCGTATAGAAATCCACTGGGCTTCCAGCCACCATGCGTATAGAAATCTACTGGCTTCCCGCCACCATGCGTATAGAAATCTACTGGCTTCCAGCCACCATGCGTATAGAAATCTACTGGGCTTCCCGCCACCATGCGTATAGAAATCCACTGGCTTCCCGCCACCATGCGTATAGAAATCCACTGGGCTTCCAGCCACCATGCGTATAGAAATCCACTGGGCTTCCAGCCACCATGCGTATAGAAATCCACTGGACTTCTCGCCACCATGCATATAGAAATTTACTGGCTTCCAGCCACCATGCGTATAGAAATCCGCTGGGCAGACCTTCTTGTCAGACCTCCTTCTGGGATGCTGGTCAGCCTACTGCAGCTACCTTTTTGGTCAGGTGTCCACCTCTGGTCCAACCAGCTGTGATCAAAGTAGCAGGGCCACTGGGGCTGAATCGAGGCAACTGATCCTGGAAAATCCTTCCAAAGCACCGCTGGCCCTGGTGCCCAAGGTCTCATGAGGACACAGAGCAGCCCGCCTTGACGTACAATGCGTCTCTACCTCCCACTGGGTGAACGACAGATCCAAGATTCCTGAAGGCTCTTCTTTAGGCGACATAGCTATCAGTAGTCATCCAAGGCTGACTCAAATCTGCAGCAGTAACAAGATTTCTGTGCACTGTAGGTAGCTTTCCATCACTGCCTATTCTTTAACTGTTCCTAATGCACTATTCCAACTCAGCATTTCATTAATGCAGTGGAAATGTCTTCCTTCCCTCATTCATTCATCAAACAATCACTTATCAAGAATGCACTGAGGAATTATATGTCAGTCATCATGCTAGGGCCTGAGGACACACAGATCAAGAAAGCACAGCTTCTGTCTTCAAAGACCCCAAAATAGAGTAAAGGAGCTTACACTACATTGGTTTGTGATGAGTTCATCATTCTCCCTTCTGGTGAGAGTGTGGGAATGTTGTGAAAGTGGCACAATCGTACATAGAAACTAAGTACAAAGTGCCCAGATCACTTTTGGTCAGGACCTTCCTGTGATACCATAAACATCACATTTAGAGGGGAACTCACCCTTGGAGTTGGAGCATGCCGGGACAATTGGGTTTCTTACAACCTCGCAGGCTGCTGGGTCTGCTAAGCCAAGAAGCTGCTCACACTCCTCATGCCTCAGCAGGTGCATTCCTCTAAACACAGGAATGTCGAACCTTGCACTTTATTCCCAGGGTGCTCTTATGTGTGAGTGTGAAAATAGGCACATAATACTGATGACAATAAGCGTCCCACCTCCCGCTTGCTCTCCCTGGTCCCAGTGTTAGCACACGGAGTGATGGGAACGAGCCCGAACTCCTTAGCACTACAGCAGGTAACACTTTCCATGTTTTGCTAATAAAATGCTCAGCAGTCTAGGGCAATGCATGCTACAGCCACATCGTGAATTATTTTAGGCATAAAATATTCCAGTGAGAGACTGGAAAATTAGCAGATTCTCATGAGATTACGGGCAACGGCTACTGCATTTCTCTCTGTGTGTATGGCCCTCTCTTGCTTTCCCTTGGCCTTGCTTAAGCAAAAAAATAAAAATAAGATTATTCCTTCAGCACCCTCAGAAATATTCCCTACCTCATTGTTTAGTGGTTTATTTAAAAGGACATCATGAAACTCAAATATACATGGGATTCTCTCATTTCAGAGGCCTTTTAGTTTGTGTAGTAAGTTTTGTTTACCTTAACATATAACACAGGTTTTTTGAGAGTGTAACTAGATAGCAATTTCAGGCAGGCTCCCGTTCTTACCAAGTTTTAGTTTCTAATAATAATATTGCATTTTTTTTATTATTATTATACTTTAAGTTCTGGGATACCTGTGCAGAACATGCAGGTTTGTTACATAGGTATACACATGCCATGGTAGTTTGCTGCACCCATCAACCCATCATCTACATTAGGTATTTCTCCTAATTCTATCCCTCCTCTAGCCACCAACCCCTGACAGGCCCTGATGTGTGATGTTCCCCTCCCTCTGTCCATGTATTCTCATTGTTCAACTCCCACTTGTGAGTGAGAACATGTGTTTGGTTTTCTGTTCCTGTGTTAGTTTGCTGAGGATGCTGGTTTCCAGCTTCATCCATGTCCCTGCAAAGGACATGAACTCATCCTTTTTTATGGCTGCATAGTATTCCATGGTGTATATGTGCCACATTTTCTTTATCCGGTCTATCATTGATGGGCATTTGGGTTGGTTCAAGTCTTTGCTATTGTGAATAGTGCCACAATAAACATGAGTGTGCATGTGTCTTTATAGAATGATTTATAATCCTTTGGGTATATCAAGGGATTACTGGGTCAAATGATGTTTCTGGTTCTAGGTCCTTGAGGAATCGCCACACTGTCTTCCACAATGGATGAACTGATTTACACTCCCACCAACAGTGTAAAAGCGTTCCTATTTCTCCACATCCTCTCCAGCATCTGTTGTTTCCTGACTTTTTAATGATTGCCATTCTAACTGGCATGAGATAGTATCTCATTGTGATTTTGATTTGCGTTTCTCTAATGACCAGTAATGATGAGCTTTTTTTCGTATGTTTGTTGGCTACATAAAAGTCTTCTTTTGATGTGGCTTTATGCTCTGCTACCAAAAAAGCAGCAAAAATTTTTTTATAAATAAAACATAAATCCAAATGTTTTATCCTGCAGATAAAGGTTCAGGTCTGTGCCTTCTTGTTCAGCTCTGACCTCTCGCTAGATGTTTTGCAGGTAGTTGGTTTGCACTGGCTTGGAGCTTTCCTGGCGACGGTGCAAGGCAGGCTGGGTAGGTATGATTACCGCCCTTTGACGAATGTCTTGAACCCTGGCACTTTGGCTCCAAAAGCCACACCTTGTCCTTCTTTCCATTCAGCCTCAATAGATTATGTCCCTGAGTCGACTTAGAGGACTTCCTTGAGACTGGTTTTCAACCTCCAGTGTCTTTTAGATTCAATCATTAAGCTAATAGAGTAGAAGTTCCTTCAGATCATGACCCCAAACATAACTTTCCTAGCTCCTTGCTGTAATTTTTAACCACAAATGGATAATGTGCTTCAACATGAAGCCCCGTTTACACTGCAGTCTAAATCCTCTTGGAAAGGGTCTGGGACAGCCACAACATATGCACTTTGTCTCCATGGCACAGAATGACAGCCGGGCTCCAGGTGTGGGTGCAATACAAGTTCCGTCTCACACCGTCTCTTGACAAATCCAGTTCAGGTGGATTCGTCGAGCAGTCCCTATGGGGCTCCCTGCATGGTGCCCCATTCTGTCCATAAGCAGAGGGTGTGTCTTCAGGCTGTGCTGGTGCTTGCCTGGCCTTGCCCACGCGTACTTGATTCTCTACTCACCTACTTCCCAAGAACAGTTGCTTCTGGCTGTGCTACGGGCACCCACCCGGCTTCCTCGAAGTAATGCCAATGCTACTTCCTCCTGCCCCTCTCTGAGCAAAGATGCCCTCGAGACCAGCTAGGAGGAAGTCTGCGTACCTGTGGCTGTTACCCCACCTGTCACCTGAAAACGACCCCATGCCCCAACTCAGAAATTGACCTATACTGCCTAAAATTAGTGACTCCCATCAAAAAGTGTGCATGCATTGGTGTGTTTATTATATATAAATATGCACATTGTACACATATACACTATACATATACATATACATCTAGATGAAATGTGAGCATCAAATATCTACTGCCTACTCCGGGTTGATAGCTCTATACCTATTAAGACAGCACAGTGCAAAGACCACTCTGGAATACCTCATCTGTAGGTCTTTCCAATGGTTTTATTCCTGGACTCTTCCCTTGTCATTGCAGCTTCCTGGGCTCCCAAGTTTTGTGGAGATAAAACCTCCGTGGGGCAACTCAGACCCCACTAGGTTTGTCCTTTGTGCTACAAAGCCAAGTGTGAATTTGCATAAAGTGAACAAAAAGTAAATTGAGAGCTCCTGGAGCAGCTGTCAAACCCCCACAAAGCCTGTTGGGAATTTAGAGCCAAGGGGAGGAGCGGAAGACCCAGGCAGCTACTGGAAGAACCTGCAACTTTGAAGCGGTCCACTGAGACTGGGCCCTTTTGCTTATGAACTCTTCCACTTCCTATCACAAGAATCCTTCATATTGTCACATTCCCACCAACACAAAACCAAGCTCTAAGTCAATGGGAAACACTATTAAGACTTCTGGAGATGGATTCCTAACATCCATTTCTGAACTCTTCTCTCCTCCCATCCACAAAGCCATGGATCCCAGTCCTCACCCACCCACTCCCACCCTGTTCCAAACACAACTGAAAACTCATCTCTTTTAGGAGCTTGCTCTGACAAGTGCAATTCTACAGCAATTAACATATTCTTTTAGAAAAATCTTGATGAGCAGAGCAGCTGTGAATCTGCTCACCACCCTCAGGTGCAAGATACATCACAACCCCTAATTTTCCTAGATCCAATTAAACTGGCTCTGAGCACCTGCTGTCTGGGGTTGGAAGCTTTCACGTATCCACCGTTATTGAGGGACACCACCCATCCCTGGGGTTGTATAAATGGCCCTAGAGACTTACACTGTCCATAAAATGTGTGGAGGGGTTTCTAGTCTTGCTTCTGACCAAGAATGCACAACCCATTCCAAGGCACAAGCCTGTGGGTACATTTCCTCTATATCCAGGAAAACCATGAGACCATCACTGTGTCTCCAAGGTCTCAGCCCTGTGACTCAGTCTCCAGGCACCCCCATGTCACCCTGTGTTAGTTTCCTAATGCAGCTGGAAAAAACTACCATAAACTTGGAGGCTTAAACAATGCAAATGTGTTATCTGGCAAGTCTGCGGGTTAGAAATCTAACACAGGTCTCACTGGACTGAAATTGTTTTCAGCAGGACTGCGTTACTGCTGCACCTTCTAGGGGAGAATCTGTTTCCTTGCCTTTCCATCTTCCAGAGGCTGCCCACAATCCTTGTCTCATGGCCCCCTCCTCCCCCCTCAAAGCCAGCACCATGGGCTGAGTCCTTCTCACATTGCCTTCTCTCGCGTTCTCCCTTCCTGCCTCCCTCTCCCACTTAAAAGGACTTTTGTGATGACACTGGGCTTCCCAGATAATCCAGGATAATCTCCCTAGTTGAATGTCCGCTGATTAGCAACCTTAACTCCAAACCACAACCTCGATTTTTCTTTGTATAGTGGAACATATTCGCAGATTCTGTATATCAGAAAACTCAGCTCGCTTCTGCAGGTCTTAGGGGCCCCTCCCTTTCCCCAGTAAGGCCTTTGCCAGCTTTTCCCAATAAAAGTCCCAAAGCTTCATCCCTTTGGAGCAATCCAGTGCTTTGCCTACCACAGCCAAGGCTTTGGGAAACAAAAGACCTGTAAAGAACCTCCTCTAAGGCAAGGCATAAATCCCTTCTGGCAAGACACAAATCCCCTTCTGGCCCTCTCCAAAGGGGGCAAAGAAAACAACTACCCCTTTTGGGGTGGGAAAGAACAGATCATTTCTCAGTCATCCTTCCTATAATTGTCTTTGTATCTGCTGAACCCTGGCAGGGCACCCTTTCTTCTGCCTCTGTTCCCTTTCCTCTCTTCATGCATGCGTGGGCCTGGGACCACATCCTGTACTTCTGGAAGCTTCCAGCAGGGCTCACACAGTGCTCTGCACACACGTTCAAGTGTTCCACTCATCTTGCACCTTATGAACAAGGCTCCAAAAGTCAGCAAAAATATCAGCGAATATAAGGCTTTGCCATCAATTCCAGTGGCTGGAGCACTTAAAACTTTTGCTTGGGATTTATTTGGATGGAGTGCTAGAGCTCAAAAGAAAAAATCCACTGAGCAGTCAGAGTGGATCAAGGACAATTTAGGGAGTATGTAGAAGTTATAGACTCCCATTCCAAATGGTCAGTCTTAAAGGATCTGAAATTACTTATTCACTTATTCAAGAAAAATATCTCTAACTCTTGTTATGTGCCAGGCACTGTCTTAGTGCTGGGTTTAAGGTCGCAGGAGACCTCATGTCATCTTTTGCTTTTCCACTGTTTAATCAGAGGGGAATTACTCAGAGTCAAGTAAGTATCATGGAGAATGCCAGTTTTAGAGGTCAAACACGCTAGGCAAGTTATGGAACTTTCCAGAAACTCCTCTCCCCTATCTTAACAATGGTGATAAAAAAAAAAAAATGGCATCTGTTCACAGCCTTTTGGAGAAGACTGAATTATGCACAGAGCACACTCAGTAAACACCCCCACCTCTCCCCGCCCCGCCTCAGAGATAGACCTAAAGCAACCCCAGATCACCAGACAGCTGGAGAATGAAGGAAGTGGGCTCTCTTGCAACCTCATGATGTGTTATTCTGTTCCCCAGGTCTGGATTGTCCCTGGGCCTTTGATTTGCTACCTAAAGACTCCCACTCCTGCTTTCCTTAACCCGCTCCCACTTCACCCAAGACAGTTAGTCCACCATCTCCCCATTCCTACCTGCTATGGACTGAGTTATGTCCCCTGTAAATTCATATGTTGATATCCTAATCCACCATGTGATGGCATTTGGGAGTTGGGGCCTTTGAGAGGTAATTCGATCATAAGGGGGAAGCCCTCAGGATGGAGTCAGCACCCTTGTAAGAGAAATCACAGAGAGTTTGCTGTCTGCCATGTGGGTGTGAATAGGCAGCCTCCTGCAAGCCAGGAAGAGAGCCCTCATTAGGAACAGAACCAGCCGGCACCTTAAGCTTGGGTTTCCCAGCCTTCAGAACTGTGAGAAACGAATGTTTGTTATTTAAGCCACCAGTTGGTGGTACTTTGCCACGGCCACGCCAACTAACACACAGTGACCCTGGAATTGCCTCCGCTGCCCTAGTGGGACGTGTGTGCTCCTGTGTTTTCTTCAAGGCTGTGAGCCTTGACGGCAGGGGCTGCGTCTTTATTCACCCCTGTAGCCAGCTCTTAGCACAGGATCTGGCACATAGTAGGCGTTGGGTGTTTATAAATTGAATTGAACTGGAATCTGCCTACTGTCCTGTTTTGTTTGCCTTTGCTGCCACAACAAATTACTGAAAATTGATTGGACTCATATCACAGATGCATTGACTTAAGATCCTAGAGGTCAGAAGCCCAACAGGAGTCTCGCTGAGCTAAAGTCAAGGTGTTGTCAGGGCTGTGTTCCTTTCTGGAAGCTCTGAGGGAATCCACTTCCTTTCCTTTCCCAGATTCTAGAGACCACCTGCACTCCTTGGCTCACAGTCTCCTTCCCACATCTTCAAAACCAGCAACCATGGCCAGGCATGATGTCTCACCTCTGTAATCCCAGCATTTGGCAAGACCAAGGCAGGAGGATTTACCTGCACTGAGGAGTCTGAGACCAGCCTGAGCATTAGAGTAAGACCTCATCTCTGCAAAAAAATAAAAAATAATTTAAAAATAATAATAATAACAAAACTAGCTGACTATGGCGGTGCACACCTGTAGTCCCAGCTATTCGGAAGGCTGAGGCAGGAGGATCACTTGAGCCTGGGAGGTCAAGGGGCTGCCATGAGCCCTAATTGCACCACCGAACTCTAGCCTGGGCCTCGGCAAGACCCTGTCTGTCAAAAAAACAAAAAAAAAACAAAAAAAACCTCCAGCAACCTTGGGCTAAGTCCTTATCTCTCTCTCTTCTGCTGCCTCCCTCTTCCACTTTTAAGGGCCTAGGATAATCTTCCAGCTGACTGACAACCTCCATTCCATCTGCAAGTATAATTTCTCCTTGACATGTAACATGCATATCCACAGTTCCCGGGATCTGGATGTGGGCATTGTTGGGGCCATTATTCTGCCTACCATATGCCACACAAAGAGATTTGAAAATAATCTCCATCCCAATTTGTGATTCCTGCAACTCACTGAAATCCTTACACGCACCCCCTGTTGCCTTCCCTGTGACACATATTCCAAATAGGCCTGGTCTCTAGACTTGAATGTCTCAGGAACATCTGAAAAACATTGCATAGGAGATAAATTACCAGGCCTGCCAAGCTTGAGTTATTGCTCGCTGATCTTTGGTTCAGCAACCACTTAATCTCCACTTCTCTCCCTTGAATTATTACCATCAGTGAAAGATGGTGTTGGGGGAAAGGCTGTGGAACAAGGATTCTGCCAGTTTTGTTGCCCCTTTCTCCTCCTCCCAAGAGGACATGGCTTGGTGGGTTGGCAATCCTGGAAGAGACCCGTTCCTAACCTGAGCTTTTCTCTGTCTGGACCTCTCATTCTTTCTGTTTCCAGTGCATTCCAAATCATGTGCATTCCTTCCCAGTCACCTCTCAACTTATCTCATCAGGAAAAACAGATACCTGTACTACCATTGTTGACAGAGTAGTGTGGCTCCCTTACTGATTTGGGGAAGAGTGGATTTGTCTCCAAAAAGTTCAAAGCATTTTCATGCATATAACATTTTACTCCCCACAAAAATCTTTGTGGGATTATAGATAGGAAGCACGAGAATGGAGGCAAAGTATATAGAAGTATTACTGACCATATTATAAAGTAATCGCTGAGGGGTTTTTTTAATGGTGTAAGTGATTTCCCCATGGAAAGTAGGTGTTTGTATCTCTGTCCAGTACTGTCATAGTCTTTTTTTTTTTAGCTTCTGTAACAGAATACCACATATTGGGTAATTTATAATGAACAGAAATTTATTTCTCACAGTTCTGGAGGCTGCAAGTCTAAGATGGAGGGGCTAGCATCTGGAGAGGACCTTCTTGCTGCATCATTTCATGACAGAAGGTAGAAGACTAAGAGAGGGTAAAAGAGGAGAAAGTAAGAGAGGGGCCAAACTCATTCTCTTATGAGGAGCCCACTCTCTCAATAGCAGCATTAATCCATCCGTGATGGGGGAGCCCTCATGGCCTAATCACCTCTTAAAGGTTCCACCTCTTAATACCGTCACAGTGGCAATTAAATTTCACATGAGTCGTGGAGGAGACAAACATTCAAACCATGGCAGGTGCCCAAAAAGCAAGCTGACATACAGTCAGGGCATCTGCAGATATATATGTATCACATACACACACATACACATGCACACACATACATACATATGATTGCATCCCCCCCAGCAACTCATTTATTCAGGCAATGTCTCCTGAGCCTCACTGCATCTCACGTACCATCACAGACACTGGGCTGGGGACAAAATGAGTAAAGCATAGTTGCTTACCTTGAAGATTCAGGGTCTGTCAGGGCAGAGAATGAAAGCCAGCCACTGTCACCCCGTGGGCTGAGTGCTGTCCTGGAGGCAGGCACTGGTTGGTGAGGATAGAAACTAAACATATGGGGAGCTCTCTGGCAGGCTTCCAAGGGAGGGCAAGTCTGAGCTGAGTCCTGAGGATTTCGCTAGGCTATGGGGGCTGAGGAAGAGCCTGGGAGACAACAGAGGCAACATGTGGGCACACATCCGCGGGAAGGAGCACAGTCCTTAGAGAATCTTGAGTTCCCACAAGTGCAGAGAAGAGATGGAAGGTTTGGAAGAAGAGGACACATCATCAGTGGCCCAGAAAGCCTTGCTGGGAGCCTGGACTCGATCAGCAACCACTGAACAATTTAAAGCAGGATAGGAACTGATGAAATCTGAATGAGAGAGAGCCCACTCTGAAGCTCTGTGAGAAATGAAGTGGATGTTGGCAAGACTGGAGCAGTGATCTAGCTCTGGTGACTGCCACAGCAACCCCGATGAAAACTGATGAGAGGGCTGCAGAACGCTCTGTAGAGGATGATCACTCTTGGATGAATGTGTCGATGCACAGAGAGATCTCTGAAAAGATGATCCTGGAGATGTTAACAATGGTAACCTCTGCTGGCAGGATACAAGGTGGTTTTCCTTTTAAATATTTTTCTGGATTAATTAAAATGTTCTACATGAGTATATACCATCTTTATAATCCAAAACAACAACAAAAAAAAGGTTAATTAAAAACTGACCCTGAGATCGAATACACAAATGGACAGTGGCCAACCACATATAAAAATAGCACTTGGGCCCATAGCCTGCAGCCACCTGCCCAGGAAACCAACTGCTTTTCTACAATAAACAACCCAGGAAGCCAGCCCATTATAAGTCAGACTTGCAAGAAACCAGTGACACTCCAGAAAGCTAAACAATAACTTCTGTAACAATTGGCCCAAGTGACCAGGACTTAGTTAATAACCAAATTTCCCTCATTTTTGCTCCTACTTCCAACTTAGGGCCAATTGCAGAAAGTCGAATATGCCTCCTCACCAATCACACAGGATGCCCATTTCTAGGTAGCTCACCTGCAGCTTCCCTGTGATGACGGTTTCCATCAGGGCATGCCTGAGGCCTTCCCTCTTTTCCAACATGAAGCTTTCCCACTCCCCTGCCTGCCTTTGAGCCATTACCAAATGCACGTGTTGGTCCCTTACTACAGCACGTTCTGAATAAATAGCCTCTGTTTTCCTCACTTGGTTGATTTTCACTTATTTCCACAGCCCAAAGAGTTCTGGTGCCTTGGGGACAGTAAAGAGGGACCATGAGGAAAGGCTTTTAGGAAAAGGAAACCATAGGACTTGGTGTCTGTTAGCAGCAGGGTGAAAGATGGAGACACAAACCTGAAGAATTGTTCATGAACCCAAATTTTTAAATAAATAAATAAAATGAGTATTTACCCAAGCCAACAGATACACTGCCCTGTCCCAGTTCACTTTTCCCATTTGCAAATGCCCGTTTTCCAGGATCTTTTTTCCCCTCTCTCCCTCCTCACCCCATCATGCATGGCATCAACATAAGACACTGTCAGTGTCGAGCTTCTCCAATCAGGCACAAATTGGGTTATTAGTGGTGTGCAGAAAACTGATACGAGCTTGCTTAGTCATTGAAAAAGTGAAAAAAAATTGAACCAGCTGGCTGAAGTGGCCACAACTCCCAAACTAAGACGGAAAATGTTTACACACATTTGTCAGCAATTCCCCAA
Source organism: Mandrillus leucophaeus (assembly GCF_000951045.1). Classification (NCBI taxonomy): domain Eukaryota; kingdom Metazoa; phylum Chordata; class Mammalia; order Primates; family Cercopithecidae; genus Mandrillus; species Mandrillus leucophaeus. The sequence goes on along the minus strand of NW_012102721.1, from coordinate 140,285 downwards.
CCCTTTTTTGATTAGTTGTGTTCAGTACCCCTAATTATATCACATTATGAACTCTTATTAATTTTTTCCCAATTACAGAGCCGTCAGCTCCTTCCATTTCAAAAGGTTAAATCCCCCTAAAAGCGGCCCTTTTCTTCTGACTTAAGCCAGCCAAGGGACTGCCTTTTGCATCAATTTTATATCCAACATGCTAAGAACAGGCATTCCTCAGTACTGGATGTTCTGTAACAGCCCTGCCCAATGGAAATATGCCAGCCACCTGCATAATCTTAAATTATCTACTATGAACATTTGAAAGGAAAAAAGAAATAGGTGAAATCAAAATAATGATATATTTTATTTAACCCACTATATCCAGATATTAAAAGCTCAACATGTAATTGATATGACAATTATTAATGGGATATTTTACTTTTACATTATTACTCTTCAAAATCCCCTGTGTGCTTAACACTTACTGCACATCTCAATTCAGACCAGGCAAATTTCAGGCTGGTAGCTGCTGTATTGGCCAGCACAGGTCTGCAAGAGACAAGCAGCTTTCTCTCTTCCCTTCTGGTGACTGACACAGGATTCTCTCTGCAGAAGTTACTCATTTTTCCCAGATAACCTTACCCTTCAGCCCATCCAAGAGGAACTTGCAGATTAAAGAGGATTTTTTTTGTTTGTATGTATCAAAAAGTTATTAGGGAGTATTGGTGCTAGAAGGAGAATTACGCGGCACTTAATCCATCAGGTCTTACTGTGTTTTCAACAGCATTATCCAAGTCAATGTAAGGCCCATTAAAAACAAACACACAAACCAAATCTCTCCTGGTCCAGCTGAGAATATGTTTAAAGAACATTTCTTGAGGCTCAGGGAAAAGGGTATAAATAGAAATGTTAGCACTAAGACTGGGAGCACCAGCATCTTTGAATTTATGATATGAGCCAAAAGTTTGCAAAACTGGGTAAAACATGACTTCTCAAGGACACATCATTCGCAAATGTTGAGTTCTGCAGGCAAGGCAAAGTCAAGAGAAGAGTGCACATCTCTATTTTTCCCTAAAAGAGAGCAGATGTGATTACCTCAGTGTATGTACTTGTGTTGAGAATTCCGTCAAGTGACTTTAAAGAAATCAAATAAACCTTTGCTGGAGAGGGCAAGAATGATTCAGGGGGAAGCAGAGCAAAGCACACAGGCAGTGCCAATGAGCCCCAGGGGAGAAGCACAGAAGCAGGAGAAAATGTAATTTTAAAAGGACTGTATCCCAAGTGCATGAAACCCAAACAGCATTGCAGTAGACAAGCCACAGGGCAGGGAAGCACAGACCATTTGTAATCTATGAGCTATTAATAAGTCATCCCCAGGAGACACAGAACACCAAATGGGGCATCATAGTTGGCCCCCAGGGCTGCCTGTCTCCATGGCCCATGCTGGCTGTCTGTGTGAGCAGAGACTCACAAGCGCTCAAAATCTCACTGTTAAAAAAGAGTGTGAGCATTAAACAAATACAGCCCTGGAAAGTACTAGAAACCACTGTCCTGAAACCCATCATTCCACCTGGGCTTCCTCAAGAGCTAGCCAGGTACAGAGCATGGTTTGAGCCCAGGGAGAAGCCCAGAGTTTTCATGCTTTCTACCAAAGGCATCTCAACGGCAAATCCTTCTATCTCCTTCCAAGTTCACTCACTGTGGCCTTAAAATATAGACTCTACAAATGTAGGACCAGAATGGCTTTGGGTTCCTAGATGGGGCCACTGCAGGGTTATACAAGACCGTTGGGCAGGAATCTGCCCTGTTCTGTGCAGCAACTGTCCCAAACCAGAGTACATGGCTTGGTGAGCAGAGAATCCGCAGGGAGCCTTTGTGACTCAGACTCTGTCCCCAGAAACCCTGTCCCCAGAGACCACTCAGGCCTCACCCTAAATAGACTATGACTGGACAGAAGGGAAATCAAGTCCTCTTTCCAGATATTTCCCTTCCAGGATGGAAGACTTGATTGGAGATCAATTATGATCAGAGCTGCCTGAAGATATTGCAAGGTTATTGCGAGGAAAATTTTTCCTTTTAGCAAGATGATCCTGGAACAATAAACAAACGCCAACAGAGAAATCGCCCTCTTGACTTTCCTTCTGCTTCATTTTACAAATGCAGCTAATTTTGCAAGAGAAACACTGCCACCCAAGCTGAGGGGAAAAGGAAAATGCAAATATTTCCACTGTCTGATGAAAATCCACCAAGTAGTTCAGGTTAAAGTAGGAATCACCTCAAGGAATAAATGACTGATAAGCACAAATCCAGTTTCCTTCTGGCCACTCTGACCCCAAATGAGATCTGCTTCTCTAGCACACATACCCAGAGAGAGGCAATATAGAACAGGTCTTCTCTTGCCATCGGGCGCTGATGCACAATGAGGACCTCAGAGAAAAAGCAAGCTGTGCTGTGTAAGGAAGCTCTGCACTTCCCCCCCATAACATATCAGTACGACACAGGAAAAGAACATTGCACAATAAAAGCGAAAGTCCAGTCTCACAAAAGGAAAAGCATCGTGCCCCCAACATAATTTGTTAGGAAACTCAGGTCAGGAGAAAAGCACGTTGTCCCCCAGTCAACTGCAACAGCCCAGCACAGCAACTCGTGTCTAGTTTGTATAAGAGTATTATTAAGGACGGTGCCTCCAGGAGGGTGACCGTGAAATGCTGAAGTCAGTTGGAGCTCGTAGGCATTCATCACAGTCACCAGTTATTAATGGCTTGCCAGATGTTCCAACCTGGCCTCAAGCACAGTTGTCAGCACTGCAGGCTGTAGAGGTGAACAGTACCTTAACAGGGCTGGGATGTAGGCTGTCCAGGCTCATGGGGGAGTCCCCTGCATCGTGCCTCCCTGTCTCCATCTCCCCATGGGGACACTGGCCCTGGATGGACATGCCACCGTGCTTTATCTCTCAGATGTCTATCCTGCACACCCCTGGTTCTCAGGCTTAGGCAGATGAAGACACATGACCTTCCAGAGGTGCTGGACTTCTAGAGTTTTACCATCAAAGCAACTTCTCTCTTTTCAGGTGAAATTAACCATTTACAAGAGTGCATTTCAGCAGTATTTAGTACATTGATGATGTTGTCCAGCCAGCAACTCCATCATGTTCCAAAACATTCTCATTACCCTAAAAAGAAAGCCTGTGCTCATAAAGCAGTCACTCCCAACTCCAAAACAACATTTAAGAGGATGTCTTATTTCATTCCAAAAAAAGTGTCTCCTACCCCACCCCACCCTCACCCCAGACTCGGGCCAGTTTCAAGCCACAAAAAACCCTGAGTTCCCCTGGCAGGGATTTGTGTTTTATTGGTCTTTGCATCCCCAGGGCCTAGAACAGATCTTAGTACACAGGAGGCGCCTAGTAGAAGTTTATGGGACCAAAATGGCAGAGATGGGGCTCCAAGCCTGTGCTTGAGCCATCAGGTATGCATGTTTCAGCTCATCTGTTTTGAGCCAAGCCCCTAGGCTGCACTTTACTATAGACTCTACCTGAAGTTCACCCAAGTCTGTGCTACCGAAAAAGCCAGTGAGAGCCAGGAGGGGGGAATTCTCCTTCCCTCTCAGAGTGCTGACCCCATGTGCTTCCCAATGGCTCGTTCCATAGATGGGGCTCTATACCCCAGGCTCTCTCCCCTTAGGAAACCTTTCAAGGAAGGCTGTTTGTGTTTCTCTCTCCCCTAATAATTCTCCCCAGCTCTGCACCAGCTGCCACTGCCACAGCTGCCGTAGAGGTGGGAGCTGTGCCTTCAGCATCCTCCATGCGGCTGCTCCAGGCCTCATTCAGAGCAGGTGTCTCTGTGTCCTCTGCCTCCAGCTGTGGGTTTCCACCAAGCAAAGTCACAGGCTTTACACACCCCTTCCTCCCACAGCCCATACACGTCACTCTCGAGGGAAGGTCAGGGGCTTGCGTGGAGTCCGTGGGGTGGGGCCCGATGTGGAAACTACACTGGTCCTAGCCCCGAGCTCCCTAGTTGCCAAGTCACCGTTCACCAAGCTGAGAGCTTCAGTGAGAAGGGCTGGAGGAGGGATAAATGCAGAATACATTCAGAGCCTACAGTGCTGAGGTTTGGGGGCTTCCTGGCATCTGGAGGGGCAGCACCACACTCGAATAGAGAATGATTCCATTTGCAAGCCCATAGGGAAAAACTGGAGTGGGTGAAGGTGAAAGCGCCGTGGGTGGTCTGTAGGTAATCCCAGCCTCGGGCTGTCCCCATTTCTGGTGATAGGATTCTATTTTAGAATCTTTACTTTCATCTTACCCTCTGAGTCTAGCAACAGAGTCTAAGCTAACCTCCCATTTGTGTCAGAGAATCTTCCTCTGTTTGGGTAATATGTCACTCTCCTTTTTGCTTGTTGCTGGTTGACTGAGTCATGTCTCCTTCTACTGAGGCAAGGGGAAGGGAGGGGGAGCCAGTGCACACTGAGGACAATAGGGGACGCTGACAGTGAATGCTTGGGCTGACAGCTTTGGGCTGTGTCAGGGGAAACGGGGACACGCCGGGCTGGCCCTGAACAAATCATGAAGAAGGCACAGCGGGGGTGTGCCCATCTCTAGCGTCCCTGCCATTCATTCCAGGAGCCACCAAACCAAATATCAAATACGTTCCACAGAACCAAGATGTGCGTAGGTTATCCTAAGCTCAAATGAGTTTGGGAAAGCACATTTAAGCAATTATATATATCATAGGATTTCTCAGAGCCCTTAATAGGCCGCTTGTTCTAGAACTCTCCAAGAGGGAGACAGAGTGGGCAACATTTCCCAAACCTGTCATCCCTTTATTTCCCTTCCACGTCACCCCCTCCTTCCCACCACCTCCCAGCAAAATAGGATCCCTTCACCCCCGCTGCGAGGATGTAGGACTTGTTTCAGTGGGGGTGCTGCAGTGAGCTCAGGTCCGCTCATGACAGCTGATGGTTAAATAGCGGGAATTTTGTGAGCTGGTCAACAGGTGATAGTTTGCAGTCAGCCATGGTGGGAACTTGTACACCACAAACATTTACAAATGCTACAAATTGAGGCTTTTCTTTTTGTTAAGACAGATCCATTTATAGAGGCTTCCTGGGATTGGAGGGGGCCTATTGTGTCCAAGAATTCCTCACTGGTGCTCTCTCCTTTGTAGAACCCCTAGACTGGGCTCTCCTCCGTAGAACCTTTCAGGGTCTGCACAATCTCCACTTTGCACAGACTGGAAGAGCAGAGATCCATGCACAAAGCCACAAGCCCCTCAACTCCTCCCCAGTGGGAGCATCTTCAAGCCACCCCTACCAGGAAAAAAAAACCAGCTGGTATCTCCCACTAGTGAAGTCCTTTTGAGAAGAAAAATGATATTCCTTGAACCTGACACAATAGAAAGCCAGGAGGCCACATCTACCCTAAAGATTTCGACCTCTGTCTTCTGGTACCTCAAAGCCTCAGGGTACACAAGAGGATGACTCAAACAAATTGAGAAAAACACTTAAAATGCAAGAGACCTGCTCATAATGAAGCCGGCGGGACTGAATATCGTCTCATTCAGTTAGGGCTAAATGGTAACGGGTGGCCTGCTTCAATCCAGAGCCATTTTGAAGGGAACGCATGTGCCTGGGTCACAGGAAAGCAAGTTATCCGAGAAATGAAGGCAGACGCTGAGAAGAACTACACCTACATGTTTGACCCATGGAGGAAAAGAATCATTTTCTTCTCTGAAACCTGGGGAAATGCAACACTCACAAAACACAATCGTGTATGTGACCATAAGGGGAGACTTTGCGCTCCCATCAACTGAAACCTGCTAAAACCTGGTGAAACCTTTTGACTAAAATTATTTCACTTGCTTTCTGGAAAAAGGACATGCAATTTATTCAATGCATAGAGACCATTCAAAGACACATCAAGCTTTCTTTTAAAAGAAATTTCTTATTTTATCCTAAAAAATTGTATCCTAAAAAAAAAAAAATTATCCTAAAAAATCCTTAAAAAGTGAATATTTTTCAGGGTAGAAGTTGGTAGCATAAGCTGTTGACCAATAGTCGCTAGACAAAAGATGCTGAAATGCAGAGATGTTTGGCCACTGGCCAAAGATCAGGTACCAAGTGATTATCTGAGGACTTGAGTCTTTGAAACCCCAAATCTAGTTAGTGCATTTCTCCTCCACAAAACCCAGGCAAAGGAAATGCCCATCTCTGAGAGCTCAAATAAAACATGGCAATGATTACAGAGAGCAGACTCCTCTTCAAAAGACCCCGAAATACCAACAGCAGATTTCTCCAGAACAACACAGATGCAACGAAGTGCAAAACATAGGCCTTTTGCATTCCAATCAAGTATCGCCAGGAATTTAAGCCACATTTAAGTAAAAGTAATTCTGTTTTATTGATGCAGGAATTAGTATAATCGCTGAAATACATCCAGAGGGTGCAGCCCTTATAGGAAAAGAGGAAGTCAGCATTAATTTGTTCAAAATGCTAACACTTAACTGCAAGCGCAAAGTTAAACAACAGGACACCTATAGAGTGCATTAAAGGTGAAGTCAAGAGGGAAAATGATGCAGGGAAATAACAGTTTTCTTGTAAAATTAAACATACCTTGTTAGAGCAGGGAAAATACCCTTGAACGCTTGCTTGCCAGCCCCCCCTTTTCTTGCTGGTACCAGGTGGAGCTACCCAACAGGTGTTGAGTTGTGGGGATCAATTTGTTCTTAACCCTCAATTATGTGGTCACTGCTCTGGATGAATTACCTGGGTCCCTTTTTTCTCCTTCAAAACCCAGTTTTTATCATCCCCAGGAGAGGGACAGCAGAGAAAATGAAATTCAATTTTCCACTTGCTAGAATTCTTAACAGAAACGGGTTTGTGGGAAGTGGGTTGGAACATCTGTCTAAAATTGGAACTCCGGCTAATGTGAGGGTTTGGATTGACTATTCTTTCCTCTGTCGTGAGAACCCATGACGTGGTGGAATCAAAGCAAATCCAAATCGGTCTTGCCCCAGAAAATTGACGAGGAAACGTCCTGCCCATCAGTCATACAGAGACTAGTTCTTCTGAAATAGCTTCCCCATTCCTCACTCTAAAGCTCACCACAACCTTTTCAGAAGATTTGGCTTTCCACAATTCTAGAATCTAAGAGAGGGTGTCTTGTGAACCAAGCAATCACTTTCTTGCTTCTCTCTGCCCCTCAAGACTGAAAAGTCTCATCTAATTTATGGACACTCCAGGATAGATGACCACAGTCCATTGTAAGGACTGAAACAACTGTCACATTCTGAGCAGGGGGGACCCGTCTGGCCAGCCCCACACCCCCTGCTGTGCCTGGCATTGTGTCCTTTCAGACAGGGAGGGGCCCGTCTTCTCTCTGAGGGCAATGCTTTGACCTTCATTCTATTTCTTCCCAATCCCTGGGAGATCTTGTTCTTGCTTTCCCTCCAGAATGTCCCATTGCTTCATTTCTACTGGTTGCTTCCCCTCCCTCATTTAGAAAACTAGGTGTCATGCTTGTTTTCCCCAGCCATTCTGCCATCTCCCTTCCTCACCTACAGACGAGTGTGTCTTGAAGCTTCAGCCATCATCACCCTCTGCCCCTGCAGTCCAACTTCCATCCTGACCACCCTATTCAGACTCTCCGGGAGTTTCCTTCCTTGCTCGGAAGGGTCTCTCCTCTGCTGAATGCACCATCTTGGCCTCCCCATCCTGGACTCTTTCTATGAGCAGAGCCCCCTCATTCCCACTAACTTCTCCTCCCCTCTCACTGCCTGCACCGTCTGTTCCTGCTGAGCACTATCTGTGGATGCTTCCTGGAGTATCTGGTGGTCTCGATTCTTGATTGTTGCTCTACACTCTTATCCTCTGAGACAGCCCGTCCATCTGCTCAACACCCTTGGGTATTTCATGCTTCTGTGCTGTTTGGTTAATAAAAAGTGCCCTAGACTTAGAGCAACCAGCCGAGACCAAACCCAATTCCAGCTACGTAACCTTGGGCAAGGTAGCCAGCCTCTCTGAAATCAATGATGCTGTCTACCACACAGATTTATTAAGGGGAGAGAATAAAGCTGAAAACAGATGTGAAGCTACAAAGCTCAATGCTGGCACATAGTAGGTGTTCAATAAATGTTCATCCTATTCCCTAGCTGCCAGTTCCCCTTCCCAACTTATGATTTTGTAAGACACCAGGATCTTCCCACTTACCAGATCTTAATCTGCCATCAAATCTCAGAAAGTCTTTTTTTCCCTATTAGCCTTATCCCTTCTCCTCCATCCCCAGCATCCTCTCTCTAGTGTTGACCCATATCCCAAGCACAACCCCCTTAAATCTTTCACTCCATTATTTCCACTTCTTCTGCTCCACTGGGGTAATTTACTCCATTAACACAGGAGTGAGGCACGATTCTTCTTGTTGCCACTTTTTCTCACCTTGTACACCCCTGCAGGCACAGGCACACACACACACACACACACACACACACACACACACTTCTCTCGTCTATCTGCAATGGCAGAAAGGAAAGAAGACAAGCTTCAAAATGGGACCAACTTGAAGGAGGGTTCAATCTCTTATCTCCACTGTATATTAGACGTGTAAGCTGCAGCGAGTGACTGAACCCTATGCACCTCCACTGCCTCATCTGTAAGATGGGTCAGTACTCCCCGTGTGGGCTGTTGTGCCCCGCCCAGTACTTGGCGAAAGGGTTGGCTTTCACCCTTTCACACTTGAGAGCCACAATAATTTCCCACCTCCTTTGTGATGCCTTTGCCAATTAGTCCAGCCACCGTTGGCCTCTGTCTCTGATGCACTAGAACATTCTTGATCTCTGGTCCACAGTGTGGAATGCAACTGCACAGTGATATGGGGCACTATGCAGGTTTTGTGTTACCAAGCAGGCTGTTAGCTTCCAGATGGGTCTGCCCATCTGTTTCTTAGATTATTTCTGGATTTCCCACAGTTTCCAGGACAATGTTGAGCTTATAAAAATAGTGATTATTGTAGTTACAAATTGTGTACCTTCTTCGACCCAGACACTATCATAATTGCTGTCATTTGTTCAATGGCTGCTGTGGACCAGGTGCCATCCTTGCAGGATTTTTTTCTTTCTCACTTGAACTCTTCAAGGTAGGTCTTATTATTTTCATTATGCAGTTGAGGAAACAGACTCTGAGGCAGAAGTGTCCTGAACAAATACATGCAGACTGGAGTTGGGAGAACAGGATTCCAACCCAGACCCACCAGGCACTATAGCCAAGCACCTTGTCACCAGGCTCCCAATGTGCATTATGTCATTTCATTCTCCCAGCAACCCAGCAAGGTGGACATTTCACCCTGTTTTGCATATGAAGACTTAAGGCTGCAGGTCCCTTGGCTGGTGGGCAGCAGAGCTGGGATTCCCCAGGACTGGCAGGCTCCACGCTGGAAGAATCAGGAGCAATAGATGTCTTCTTGCTCTCAGAAGGAAACCACCAACTCCACAGTCCCTGGGCAAGAGAATAGCCTGAAGCAGCCACTGCTTCAGAGAACACAGAAGGAGGAAAGGACAGCCTAGGATCCCAAGGTCTGGGAGCTCACTCCAGCTCTGCCTCCTGGCAAATCTGTTGGCTTCCCTGGGCCTCACTTTCTTCATGTGTTCACCCAAAAAAAAAAAAAAAGGAGGATGAAGTAAATGACACCTGAGGTTGCAGGACTGCTGCTAGCCCATACAGTGCCTTTGTGCAAATTACCACAGGTGCCCTTTCCTCTGGGTGGACTCAGGCCTGTGAAAGGGCACGTGTCTTGGCAGGGAAAACATTGACCAGGTTTCCATCCTCTTTCTCCCCTCATCTGGGTATCTTTGTTAGTGGACAACCTATATCGCTGTACATGATGGTCATGGCAGGTTCTTAATGGTTCTGTTGACGGTCCTGATTCTTGAAATTGCTTTAAAGAAGAATCAGGGGCTGGGCACGGTGGCCTACGCCTGTAATGCCAACACTTTGGGAGGTCGAGGTGGGTGAATCGCTTGAGCTCAGGAGTTCACGACCAGCCTGGGCATCATGGCAAGATCCTGTCTCTACAAAAACTACAAAACTTAGCTGGGCTTGGTGGCGCGTGCTTCTAGTCCCAGCTACTTAGGGGGCTGAGGTGGGAGGATTGCTTGGGCCCAGAGGTTGAGGCTGCAGTTAGCTGTGATCGCACCACTGCACTCCAGCCTGGGTGACAGAGTGAGACCCTGTCCCCGCCAAAAGAGAAGAAGAATCAGGGTATTGAATATCTGTCTCCTTTATCCAGCCCAGAAAGACCTGGCATTTGTCTCCTTTAACCAATGAAATTGCACATTTTACCCAGCCATATGCCATGAGCAGCCAGCATCAGTGCTTTGACCTTGCAGTGGGTACTAGACATTCTAAATTTAAATTCACATTGTGGGGTCCCCAAGCTAAAATGCTAACAGGACCCTTTGCCCTTTAGAAGCTGTCACCAGGTCCTCGTGGGATGTAGGATCTGTTCTACCACATACACCTATGACTTCAAACTTTCTGGTCTGCCTGGAATTCTGATTAGAATAGTCTCCCCTAGTCACAACAGCTCAAGGGACACAGCGAATCAGAACCAGCTCACCTTCACATGACACCACAGACACAAATGACAAGTGTTATCACCAGTCACTGGCGGGTAAGACTTCAGATAAGGACTTAGGCCAAAGGATAATTATCAGGGCAAGGGACCAAAAGGAAACTATTGATTTTGAACTTCTGGCGCCACTTGTAACTACAGCTCTGAATTATCTCTCGCATGTGTCTAGGTTGTAAAATGGAAGCATCTCTCTGCATACGCTCTTCTCTACATCTGCTTTGCAGTTCAAACATATATATACACACACACACACATACCCAGAGGCATCACTAACTGGTTATAAATCTGGGATTGCAGGAATCAATATGATGGCAAAGTCCCACCATTCCTTAGTCTGGAGCTATAGCATTGTAGCTCTTTGTAAACTCTTCCTGCAATAAGATAAGAATGCAGTCACAAGCTGATCTCTCATTTTAAATGTATTTATGCTTTTCATGTTTAAGCACAATCTCCTTTTCATTGTGGTAAAGTATCCCTAACATAAAATTTATCATTTTAATGATTCTTTAGCACACGCTTCAATGTTGCATTCAAGGTAAATGGAAATACCATCCATTCCCAGAACTCTTCATCTTCCCAAACCAGAAAGTGTCCCCATTACACATTCACTCCCCATCCCCCCTACTCCAACCCCTGGCAATCACCATTTTGCTTTGTCTCTATGAATTTGGCTATTCTAGGAACCTCACATAAGTGAAATCATATAGTACTTGTCCTTTTGTGTCTGGCTTATTTCACTGAGCATAATGTCCCCAAGCTTCACCCATGTTGCAGCATGTATTAGAACTTTCTTCCTTTTCGAGGCTGAATAATACTCCACTGTGTGGATAGAACACATTTTGTTTATCCATTTGTCTGTTGATGGACACTTGAATTGCTACCACCTTTTGGCCACTGTGAATAATGCTGCTATGAACATGGGTATACAAATAGTCATTTATGTATGCCTTTCATGACCGGTCAAGATGCAGAAAGCTTTGCTTGATCTGTGATTATGCTGAGTTCAGTTTGTTGTTGTTGTTGTTGCTAGATACAGATTCAATTCAATGAATCAGCTGACATAGAGCATTCTTGAAATTCACCCTCAAAAATGAGCCAGTTTGAGGCTTCTTTGTGACACAAACCCTAAGAGAACTGTCTCCAAGGTCCTATTTCTCCCCTATCTTTCTCCCTTCCTCCCATATCTTCCCCACCTCTCTGGGATGAAGTTCGTTACTTTTTCCATTTGAGCCTACCCTCCTACCAGAGGTCTCAGCAGTATTTTGTCTTGACTTCTATTCCATCAAACACCTGACTCCACTAGCTATCCCTCTTCCTTATATCAGCCTAAACCCCTTTGTCTCCTTCTCAACATGTAAAAGTATTCAAAACTCCCCCCAGTTCACATACACACCCATGACACATGTGCACACATGCACACACATCCATGCACACACACACACACACACACATACGAGTCCTCACTCCATCCAGCTCCCCTCCAGCTCTCTCTGCCTTTAAATACTTCATCTATGCTCACCATCCTTCACTCCCTCACAGGTGAGTCACTCCTTAACCCACTGCACTCTGCCTTTGACCCCACCACTCCACCAACACCACTATCACCACAGTCACCCCTGGTATTAGTTTCCTGGGGCTGCCATAACAAATACCACGAACTGGGCAGCTTAAAACAAGAGAGACTTATCCTCTCAAAATTCTAGAGGTCAGAGTGCAAAGTTGGGGTGTCAGCAGGCCATCCTCCCTCCAAAAGCTCAAAGGGGGAATCTGTCCTAGCCTCTTCCAGCTTCTGTTGGCTCCAGGTGTTCCTTGACTTGAGACCACATCTCTTCAGGCTCTGCCTCTGTCTTCACCTGGCTTCTTTATGTCTCTGTGAATCCTGCTCTGTCTCTTATGGGGACATCTAATTGGACTTAGGTCCCAACTTAATTCAATATAATCATATCTTGACCCCTACCTTATGTATATCTGCAAAGACCCTATTTCCATATAAGGTCACCTTCTGAGGTTTGGGGTAGATATGAACTTTGGAGGGGAACCCTTCGATCCACAACACTAGCGAATCCCTATTGCCAAGTCCAGTGGACAGCTCCCAGCAGCTCTGTGCAGCATTTGTTTTGGTTATTCAAAATAGAAATAGATTTCTGTTTCCTACTGATTCTTTAGATGATAGAAGCATATTAGGGGAAATTTTAAAATAGAAAAATTAAAAGAGAAAGCAAAGACACCCACAGAAACTTACAACTCAGATTAACCAAAGTTTATACTTTGGAGAACATTCATTCTTTACACACACACACATTCACAAACATGCACACATTACTGTAAGATGGCAATATTTGCAAAGTAGACCATATGTTTCTTATGCTGTTTCTTCTCTTAATGCTGTGGCACGGACAATTTGCCAGGTCAGTAAACATACACCCACTCATTCAATAAATAAGTGCTGTGGCCCTACTCCATGTACCAGGTGCTTTTTCCAGGGCCTGAGCTCTATCAGTGAATAAAACAGAAATAGATCCCTGCGGCCGGGCGCGGGGGCTCAAGCCTGTAATCCCAGCACTTTGGGAGGCCGAGACGGGTGGATCACGAGGTCAGGAGATCGAGACTATCCTGGCTAATATGGTGAAACCCCGTCTCTACTAAAAAATACAAAAAACTAGCCGGGCGAGGTGGCGGGCGCCTGTAGTTCCAGCTACTCGGGAGGCTGAGGCAGGAGAATGGCGTGAACCCGGGAGGCGGAGCTTGCAGTGAGCTGAGATCCGGCCAGTGCACTCCAAAAGTGAGACTCCGTCTCAAAAAAAAAAAAAAAAAAAAAAGAAATAGATCCCTGCACTCCTGGAACATACCTTCTGATAAGAGCCAACAGACAATTAAAAATGGACACAATGAACAACATCTACCATATTGGAAGATGAAAAACACAACAGAAAAAGAAAACAGTAAAACAAGGAAGGATGACCATGAGTCCTGGGAGGTAGTGCATGAGATTTTACATGTAAGCCTGGCCAGCGCAGTGGCTCACACCTGTGATCCCAGCACTTTGGGAGGACAAGGGGGACGGATTACCTGAGGTCAGGAGTTCAACGCCAGCCTGGCCAACATGGTGAAACCCCCTCTCTACCAAAAATATAAAAATTAGCCAGCCATGGTGGCAGGTACCTGTAGTCCCAGCTACTTGGGAGGCTGAGGCAGGAGAATCGCTTGAACCCGGGAGGCAGAGGTTGCAGTGAGCTAAGATCATGCCATTGCACTCCAGCCTGGGTGACAAGAGTGAAACTCCATCTCAAAAAAACACAAATAAATAAATGTAAGCTTCACTGAAAAGATATAATCTTTGCAAAGAGTTGACGATCCCAAAATGTTGAAAAATAATTTTTAGTGACTGCATGGCATTCTGTTGATTATATCTGCATCTGCAGCAGTACGTTTAACCAATGTTCTGGTGATAGACATTTGGGTAGTTTCTGATTTTGCACTATTATAAAAGAGGCTGTACTACATCCCTGAATACAATTTGTGAATGTTTGTGATGTTAATTCCTTAGAATAAATGACCCTGAATTGTCAGTCCAATTCAGAAATGTTCATTTCTAAATTGTGATACCTACTCTTACCCTACCTTCCGGAAAGACTGTGCTCTTACACATAATACGTACAAGTATGAAATTATACTTCCTCTCCCAACACACACCTTTCACATACTCATTTGTCATTTATTTAAAACTTTGCCAATCTTAGGGTAACAAAATTTATCTTATTTGTATTGCTTTCCTTTGCCATGGATGGACAGTCTTTTTATATGTTTTCTGGCTTTTTTTTTTTTTTTTTTTTTTGAGACGGAGTCTCACTCTATTGCCCCGGCTGGAGTTCAGTGGCGTGATCTCGGCTCACTACAACCTCTGCCTCCCAGGTTCAAGCGATTCTCCTGCCTCAGCCTCCCAAGTAGCTGGGACTACAGGTGCCCGCCACCATGCCTGGCTAATTTTTGTATTTTTAGTAGAGACAGGATTTCACCTTGTTGGCCAGGCTGGTGTTGAACTCCTGACCTCAGGTGATCCATCCCCCTTGTCCTTCCAAAGTGCTGGGATCACAGGTGTGAGCCACCACGCTGGCTAGGCTTACATATAAAATCACATCCACTACCTCCCAGTACTCATGATTTCACCATGTTGGCCAGGTTGGTCTGGAACTCCTGACCTTGTGATACATATTCCCTCTCTCAGAAACTCCTCATTTATTTCCTTTGACCATTTTTTTCTGTTGGGGTATTTATTGCTTTTGTAAACTGGGAATATATATGTGTTGTGTTGTAAATATTTTTCCTGTTTTTTTAATAGACATTTACAATTTTTACATTGCCCAAAATATTCTTTTAAAATAGTTTCTAGATTTCTATCATGGTTTAAAAAAAAAGGCCTACCCAAATCTTAGAATTATTTTTTTAAAGACATCTTATACTTCTGTAGTTTTATTTTTTGCCTTTAAATCCTTAATCTCTTTAGAATTTATTCGAATAAAAGGAATAAGGATGAAACTCATCATTTTTGTTCCAGGAGGGCAATCAGTTGTCCCACAGGCTGCAGTGAATAATACTCTTGAGAAATGCTTCCTCTGCATCTGCTCCAGGTCCAGGTCGCCCACAGCTCTGGCCCCACACACCTGGTTGCCTACAGGAAAGCTCGCCTGGATGTCTTCAGAGATCTTTCTAAAACACTCAAAATACTCAATCCCGTCACTCCTCAGTTTAAAACCAATCTCCTTAGTCTTGCACAGAGGACTTCAGGGCCCGGCCTGGGCTTCATCCCCCTCTCCTTTCTCATTCCCCTTCCTTTCCTCCATGCACACCGCATACCAGCAGCACAGAATCTGGGCCACTCCCAGCCAAAGCTGTTTCATGCCTTTAATGACTTTTACACATGCTGTTCTTGCTTTTCTTTATTTGTTTTCTGTCATTCAATGTTTATTTTAGATTCAAGGAGTACATGTGCAGGATTGTTACATGGGCATATCACTTGATGCTGAGGTTTGGAGTATGACAGTCTGTCATGCATTTAGTGAACAGAGTATCAATAGTTTTTCAACCCTTGTGCCCGTCCCTCCCTCTCCCCTCTAGTAGTCCCCAGTGTCTACCAATGCTGTCTTTACATTCATGAGTCCTCAGTGTTTAGCTCCCACTCATAAGTGAGAACATATAGTATTTCGTTTTTTGTTCCTGCATTAATTCATTTGGGAGCATGACTTCCACCTACATCCACGTTGCTGCAAAGGATGTGATTTCATTCTTTTCATGGCTGTGTAGTAGTCCATGGTGTATTGTACCACATTTTCTTTAACCAGTCCACCAACGATGGGCACCTAGGTTGATTCCATATCTTTACTATTTGTGAATAATGCTGTGATGAACGTACAAATGCATATATCTTCTTAGTAGAAGAATTTCTTTTCCTTTGGGAATATACTCAGTAATGGGATTGCTAGGTTGAATGGCAGCTCTGAGTTCTTTGAGAAATCTCCAAACTGCTTTCCATGGTGGCTAATTTATATTTCCACCAACAGTATATAAGTTTCCGTTTTCTCCACAGCCTCACGAGGATCTGTTGTTTTTTGACTTTTTAATAATAGCCATTCTGACTGGTATGAAATGGTATCTCACTGCGGCTTTCATTTGCATTTCTCTGATGATCAGAGATGTTGAACATTTTTTGTACATTCGTTGGCCGCTTGTATGTCTTCTCTTGAGAAATCTGTTTATGTCTGTTGCCCACTTTTTAATGGAGTTATTTGTTTTTTGCTTGTTAAATAAAGTTCCTTTTAGATTTTGGATATTATACCTTAGTCAGATGCAGTTTGCAAATATTACCTCCCATTACCTTGGTTGGTCTGTTTACTCTGTTGATAGTTTATTTTGTTGTACAGAGGCTCTTTAGTTTAATCAGGGCCTGTGTATCAACTTTCGATTTGTTGTAATTGTTTTCGTGGGACATAGTCATAAATTCTTTCCCAAGGCTGATGTCCAGAATGGTGTTTCCTAGGTTTCCTTCTAGGATTCTTATAGTTTGAGGTCTTATATTTAAACTTTTAATCTATATTGAGTTAATTTTTGTATATGGTGAAAGGTAGGGATCCAATTTCATTCTTCTGCACATGGCTAGCCAGCTATCCCAGTACTATGATTAAATAGAAAGTCCTTTCCCCACTGCTTACTTCTGTCGACTTTGTCAAAGACTGGATGGCTATAGGTATGTGGCTTTATTGCTGAGTTCTCTGTTCTGTTCAATTGGTCTATGTGTCTGTTTTTGTACCAGTACCATGCTGTTTTGGTTACTGTAGCCTTATAGCGTAGTCTGAAGTCAGGTAATATGATGCTTCTGGCTTTGTACTTTTTGCCTAGGATTGCTTTAGCTATTTAGGTTCTTTTTTGGTTCCATATGAATTTTAGAACAGTTTTTATAAATCTGTGAAAACTGACATTTGTAGTTTCATAGGAAGAGCATTGAATCTGTAGATTGCTTTGGGCAATATGGCCATTTTAATGATACTGATTCTTCCAGTCCATGAGCATGGGATGTTTTTCCATTTATGTCATCTCTGATTTCTGTCAGCAGTGTTTTGTAGTTCTTGTAGAGATCATTCACCTCCTTGGTTAGATATATTCCTAGGTGTTTTATTTTTGTGTAGCTACTATAAGTGGGATTTTATTCTTGATTCAGCTCTCAGCTTGAACGTTATTAGTGTATGGAAGTGACTCTGATTTTTGTACATTGATTTTTGCATCTTGAAACTCTACTGAAGTTGTTTATCAGTTCCAGGAGCCTTATGGCAGAGTCTTTAGCATTTTTTAGGTATAGAATCATATTATCAGCAAAGAGAGATCATTTGACTACTTCTTTTCCTATCTGGATGTCTTTTATTTCTTTCCCTTGCCTGATTGCTCTGGCTGGGACTTCCTGTGCTTGCTTTTCAGATGTCCCCACTATTCCAGTCTTAGTCCATCAGGAGGCAAGCACATACTCACCATTACTTTGGGCAAACCCATCCTGCTCTACACCCAAGATAAATTTAAATGTAATATTGCTGACAGCCTCCCCAGTGCCCCTTTCTCTGATCTCTGTTTTCACATTGTTTTAACTTGCGGCTTACTTCCAACCAGAGGAAATCTGTTTCAAATGAGGCCCTTTTGGTGATTAGTAATAGATTTCACGTGGCAAGAGGTCTTACATTTTTTTTAATCATCCTCTCTACTAAAGAGTGCTAGAACAAAGTTGCAACATTATTTCAATTCAGGGGATGAGGAGAGAGAAAAAAGAAAGAAAAGTGAGCCATAGCTGATGGATCATCTAGGGACTGTCAATATCACAAAAACTATTTGAGTCAGTCATTTTTTTAATTGTGGTAAAATATACATAATATAAAAGTTACCATTTTAACTGCTTTTAGGTGTCCAATTTAATGGCATTAAGTGCATTCCCAATGTTGCACAACCATCATCATCATTTCCAGAAGTTTTTTTTAGCATCCCAAAGAAATAACTGTCCATTTCCCCCTTCCCCCAGCTCCTGGTTGCCTCTATTCTACTTTCTGTCTGTATGAATTTGTCTGTTCTAAGTTTGTCATATAAGTAGATATGTATTTGTCATTTTGTGTCTGGTTTATTTCATTTAAATAATGTCTTCAAGGTTCATCCATGTTGTAGCCTGTATCAGAATTTCCTTCCGTATATTCGTCCTTCTGTGTCTGGTTTATTTCATTTAAATAATGTCTTCAAGGTTCACCCATGTGGTAGCATACATCAGAATCTCCTTCCTTTTTAAGGCTGAGTAATAGTCCATTGTATGTACATACCACATTTTGTTTAGCCATTCATTTCTTGATGTAACAGTTGTATTCACCATTTCACTGCTATGGATAATGTTAGTATGAACACTGGTGTGCAAGTAATCTGTTTGAGTCCCTGCTTTTAATCCCTTTGGGTTTCCTAGAAGTGCAATTGCTGGATTACATGGTAGTTCTATGTTTAACTTTTTGAGGGACTAACATACTGTTTTTCATAGCAGCTGTACCATTTTACACTCCCACCAGTGATATACCAGCATTCCAATTTCTCTACATTCCGCCAACACTTGCTATTTTCTTTTTTTAAAATAATAACTATCTAATAGATGCGAAGTGGTATCTCATTATGGCTTTGATTTGCATTTTTCTAATGACTAGTGATGAAGAATATCTTTCCATTTGCTTATTGGCCATTTGGATATCTTCTTTGGAGAGATGTCTATTCAAGTCCTTTGCCCATTTCTGAACGGGTTATTTTTTTGTTAAGGTGTAAGAGTTCTTTATATATTCTGGATCCTAATCCCTTATCAGATGTATGACTAGAAAATGTTTTCTCCCTTCTGTGAGTTGGGGGTGATTTTTAATGAAGAAACCACACTTCTGTGTCACTAAGGGCACTGCCCGAACAACTGACACTTGGTTAAACCCAAGAGAAAGATGACATCTGTCCCTTTCTTCTTAGCTCGCTGTGACAGCCCCTCCAGCTCCCAGGCCTCCTGGATGCCCTCCTCCTTCAAAGTCCCCTGGACAGTTACAGGGATAGCTGACTCGACTTGTCCTATAGGGCCCACTCCTCAAGTCGCCTCAAACTTGCATACATTCTCACTTTTCCTTCTAATTCATACCCCCAACAAGGACCCTATAGGATTTAGTTATGATTTTCTTGGATTCAGGTTAAGCAAATGTCTCAGTTTCTAAATTGTCAGCTACATCGGATGGGATACGTTTAGATCAAGTGCTTTATCATTATTTAACTCTTTGTGTGATACATTTCTTTTTTTTTTTTTTTTTTTTTCAGTCACAAGATTTAATAGAGTGAAAACAGAGCTCCCATAGAAAGGGAGGGGATCCAAAGAGGGTAGCCATTGCCGGCTTGAATGCCTGGGTTTATATCCTGATCATCGTCCCTCCCCCTGTGCTCTCAGGCAATAGATGATTGGGTATTTCTTTATCTCCTGTTTTAGCCTAATTAGCATTTTAGTGAGCTCTCTTTACTACCTGATTGGCCAGGTGTGAGCCAAGTTGCAAGCCCCGTGTTTAAATGTGGATGTGGTCACCTTCCCAGCTAGGCTTAGGGATTCTTAGTCGGCCTAGAATAAGAAATCCAGCTAGTCCTGTCTCTCAGTCCACCCTCTCAACAGGAAAACCCAAGTGCTGTTGGGGAGGTCGGTCGACGACCACTCTAAATTGCCAAACAACACATCGAGACACTTTAAAGGTATCTTAAATTTAAGATAAATCAGATATCAAAAGATATCTTGATGTGTTGTTTGGCAATTTGTTTTTTTAATTATAAAAGTAATATAAATTTATTCTAGAAAATTTAAAAGTACCCATAAACCCACCACCCAAAATTGCCCTATTAACATTCACATCTGGTGTATTTCCTTCCAATCTTTGACTTTCCAGGTACATTTGAGGTCTATCCTGTTTTTCTCAAGTAGGTTTTCCCCATGACATTAAAAAGTCTCAAAGTACTTTTGGAATGTTTTCTTGGATACTGGAAGTTTCACCTGCAAAATTCATATACAATTTGAAATGTAAGAAACATCTCCTACAGACCAGGGCCACCAGGGCAGCCTTCCCTGCAACAAGAGCTGTACCTGAATTGCAACAACACAATCCCACTGATTTGGAGGACAAGGCTCCGCCCAGCTGTGGCTCTGTCATTTGTTATTAAGTCTTTCAGATTAAATTTCAATATAAGGCTATTTTGTACCTTAGCTAGTTCCATGTAAATTGATAATTTTTCTAAAAGAGAAAGAGAAAGAAGAGAGAGGAGGAGAAAAACTGACCTTCACACAGGCCCACATTTACTGGGAGCCAAAATCCTGAAAAGCTACTCTCAAAGTCAAGTAAATCGTCCAAGTTCCCAGCGCCATTCCTTGGGTCCCTTTGCACATTTGTGCAGCATTTCACGGTTAGCAGAGGGTGTACCCTCTCTACATTATCCTTGGTGGTAAGAACTTGCCTGTGTCATCAGCTGTGCAGGAACATGGGAGAAATGTCTGCTTT
This sequence comes from Mandrillus leucophaeus, assembly GCF_000951045.1. Taxonomy (NCBI): domain Eukaryota; kingdom Metazoa; phylum Chordata; class Mammalia; order Primates; family Cercopithecidae; genus Mandrillus; species Mandrillus leucophaeus. Next base: position 119,621 of record NW_012102721.1, on the reverse strand, counting down.
CCCAACCACAGGTGCAACTTGCCCTACAGAGCAGCTCAAAATGCTCCTGGAGATACGATTTAGATCCCCCACTCAAATTCATACCTGGGATTCCGAGAAAGAAAGAAACGTTACAAAATGTGATCACCATTTCCTTCTATATTTACCCTGCAACATCCACATGCGTGCCCATGAGTGCTGGGCCGCCACTCCATGCTCAGACCTGGACTCATCCTCTCTCCCTAGCCCCATTCCCTGTGATGACTCTGGACACAGCCCCGAGGCCCTGGCCCCTCTCTCGCTCTCGTCCACCCCATGCCCCACACCCTCTTCCTCCTCTCTGACTGTGCCCTTCCTGGCCCCTTGGGGCTCCTCCTTCAGGCTCTTCTCTCCCAGAACTCTCACATTTCCTTGGCTTTTTTGGTTTCTCTCAACTCCATGCCTGTTCATCCCACCAGCTGCCATGATGCAAGGCCCAGCCTCCCCTCCCTATCTCCCCATGGATGCGCCTGGCCTGCACCCACAGCCTCACCTGTGAGGCACCCACTGGAGCCACCTTCCAAACACACTACCAGGGAGGTTTGGCTTTTTCTGTTTGTTTTTCAATTTGTGTTTCCCATTGTTATTGCATTTTATTGTTATTATACTTTAAGATCTAGGGTACATGTGCACAATGTGCAGGTTTGTTACATAGGTATACATGTGCCATGTTGGTTTGCTGCACCCATCAACTCGTCGTTTCCATTAGGTATTTCCCTTAATGCTATCCCTCCCCCAGCCCCCTGGCCCCCAACAGGCCCCAGTGTGTGATGTTCCCTGCCCTGTGTCCAGGTGTTCTCATTGTTCAACTCCCGTCTATGAGTGAGAACATGCAGTGTTTAATTTTTGTTGGTTTTTAAAGGCAATGAAATAGGATTGCATTACATTTTTCCCCCAATACCAAACACAAGCATTTAATTAACCCCAAACACTAAACCCAAACATTCATCTTCAGCTTCCTCTTCTCTGATTCCCCCTGACCACTCTTCTGCTTATAGGTGTCATATATTTCTGCCCATAATATTAGAGATAAGGCTCAATTTGAAAACAGATGCAAAATATATAATGGGTCAAACACAATCATTGCTTTCCTTGTTTCTAGACAGATAGCAGCTCTCCACCCATGACTTGGGACCCAGGCTCCTTCACCTCTTGACTTCATTGTGCCCCACAGAAGGGGCAAAGGCATAAGGAGGGGACACATCCGCTATTTAGGACAATGGCCCAGGAAGACACACTCAAGTCCAGATAGGCCAAGACTCAACCACCATGGCCAACCCTCAATGCAAAGAGGATGGGAAATGTGGTCCAGCCCTGGTGAGAAACTGGATTTTAGGGAAGCAACAGATATCCCCCCCAGACTTTCTCCAGAGCACTGATCACTACTCATTCATTAACCTTTCAAGACAGGTTCTTCCAGGGGTCAAGACAATTGCCTGGAGCTGGGGGTTTGCAGTTTAGTAGAAAAAGGATAAAGCCTACAAATTGGGGATGGGGGGAGGCAGGAATAAATTTCCTTCATAACAGTTTTAAAGTATGAAGTATCACTGAAGACTTGAGAATCAGCTAATTTGACAAACCCTCTTCTTCCACTTAAGGACTCAGAAAGACAAGAGCTTAGGGTGGCTTTGCACATTTGGGCAGCCTCCCAGCAGCCAACGTGGGATATACACCAGGCCTGCTGGAGCCTTCACAGGACTCTGCAGACAAGGTCTCCCCAGCCAGGCAGAGTTTGAGCCCAGACACTATTCCATATAAAGCCATATTTAGGGACTTCCACTCAGCACAAAAAAATTAGCACTGAGAGCTCGGAGTTGACCATGCAAGGACAAGAATACCCTGCCATGTAGGGGGTAGTGGCAGTGAGCAGGACATGGCCTCTGCCTCCATCCATACACCCACCCCACCTCCAGTGAGCAGGACATGGCCTCTCCCTCCATCCACACACCCACCCCACCTTCAGCCCTCCCATCAACATCTGTCCTGGTATTCGTTCTAAGAAAGGGAAAAAAGCAAATTTTCTTACAAATGAAGGACTTTTCTTATTATCAATGAAGGATTATTGAGGGCGATCATCTGAAAGTCAAAGCTGTCAGACTGGAGAGTAGGCTCTGCAGAACAGATGCTGTCTCTTCCTGAGGCTGAAACATAAAAACAGATCCAGGGGACTGATTTTTAAGGCAACTGATCATCCATGAGCAAAGTTAACTCATAAGTTAGGTTGGTGGCACTCAAATCCCATCTCTGGCTATGTTCTCATTCAGATAAATGATGGTTTGTTGACAGATGAAATTTCTCCTTTAACCAAGATAAAAACAGAATGTCCACAAAGGAAACACATGGCAGAGTCAAAGGACACAGAATTTAAGTCTGGAGAAAGAAATTTCTTACCAAACTTTCGGAAGACTTTAGTATTTCTGGCCAAATAAATAATTTCATAAGTGGATTATATGCTTTTAAACAGCAGAATCAGTTCCAAAATTCCCCTGCACTCAAGTTTTAGGAGAGCTTTCCTAATGCATTATTAACTAATGAGTGAACCAATGTGTTAATCATGAAAGCCATAAGAAAGAACGTAACCAGACATGGTGCCTCATGCTTGTAATTCCAGCGTTTTGGGAGGCCAAAGCATAAGGATGACTTGAGATCAGGAGTTCAAGACCAGCCTGAGCAATATAGTGAGACCCCCATCTCCATGAAAATAAAAATAATTGGCCAGGCATAGTGGCATAAGCCTGTGCCTCCTGTGCCTACTCAGGAGGCTGAGGTGGGAGGATCACTTGAACCCAGGAGATCGAGACTGCAGTGAGCTATGATGGTGCCACTACATTCCAGCCTGGGTGACAGAGTGAGACCCTATCTCTAAAATAGTAATTTTAAAACTTTTTTAAAAGAAGGAAAATAACCACAAGCTAAAATTACAGATGTTGAAGGTAGAGGAGGCAGAAACCAAATCAAATTTGTAAGCACAGAGAGAGAGAACATTTCTCCACCCTTTTTTTTTTAACCTTGGCATTGAATCAACCATTAAAGTACAATGCATGCATACTTACCAACAAAAACTAGAAATGTTTTCTAAACCCTGAAATTTGGCCAACAAATTTCAAAGAGCTTGTTCAAGATGCTTGCCCTAAACATAAGGAAAGTGACAAGGGAAAAATTTATTATAAAAAGAAATTGATTGCAAGTCTGTTACATGCAGGCACAGAACACATACATGGTTTTGTTTAACCTTATAACACTGAGGTGGGTATCATGGTCATTTTGTAAATGAGGAAACTGATGCTTATGAATTTGGATAGTGTGTTGTAAGTCAGTTCAGGCTGCCATAATAGAATATCACAGACTGGGTGGTTTAAACAACGGACATTTATTTTCTCATTGTTCTGGAGGCGGGAGTCCAAGATCAAGGTGTTGGCAGGGTTAGTTTCTGGGAGCCCTCTCTCCTTGGCTTGCAGATGACCACCTTCTCCCTGTGTCTCATATGGCTTTTCCTCTGTTTGTGTGCACTGCTGGTATCTCTTCCCCTTCTCATAAGGACACCAGTCCTACTAGATTGGAGCCCAAACCTTATAGTCTCATTTAACCTTTAACTATCTCCTTAAAGGCCTTATCTCCAAATTCAGTCACCTTAGGGGTTGGGGCTCAAGCCCTATATGGATTTGGTAGGGACACAATACAGTCCATAACAGATATCATGGCTAAGAGCCCACTAAGAGTTGCTAAGTAGTAGAGCTAAGACTGAATCTAAAGAGGACTCCTTCATTCTGAGCTTACTGTAAGTCTCTCCCATGCCACAGCATCTCAGACAGAGTTGGGAGGCATCCCTCTGTAAGAGCTGACTCAGTAGAACCTGCTGGCAGGGACACAATTTTGCAGCAATAAGCTCCATCCTGGTGGGCAGAATGGTGAAGTACTTACTTACACAAACTAGATCGAAGAGCACAGAAGTCCAAGTCAACTAGAGGCCTATCCAGATGGTGTGGAATAAAAATGGCTTTGTCTACTTTGTTTATAGCTACACAAATGGTATTTGGTTTCACCAGCCCATACAAAGTGTGCCGTTCCATTGTCCTCAAAGAGCCAGCCTTTCATTCAGTGTTTCTTTTCTTTTCTCCAAACCACCAGCTAACGTCCTGGAGGGCGACTCCATGGATCAGGATGTCGAGAGCCCAGTGGCCATTCACCAGCCAAAGTTGCCTAAGCAGGCCAGGGATGACCTGCCGAGACACATCAGCCGAGACCGGACCAAAAGGAAAATCCAGAGGTACGTGAGGAAAGATGGAAAATGCAACGTTCATCATGGCAACGTGAGGGAGACCTATCGCTACCTGACCGATATCTTCACCACCTTAGTCGACCTGAAGTGGAGATTCAACCTGTTGATTTTCGTCATGGTTTACACAGTGACCTGGCTCTTTTTTGGAATGATCTGGTGGTTGATCGCGTACATCCGGGGAGATATGGACCACATAGAGGACCCCTCCTGGACTCCTTGTGTTACCAACCTCAACGGGTTCGTCTCTGCTTTTTTATTCTCAATAGAGACAGAAACCACCATTGGTTATGGCTACCGGGTCATCACGGATAAATGCCCAGAGGGAATTATTCTCCTCTTAATCCAATCTGTGTTGGGGTCCATTGTCAATGCATTCATGGTGGGATGCATGTTTGTAAAAATCTCTCAACCCAAGAAGAGGGCAGAGACCCTGGTCTTTTCCACCCATGCGGTGATCTCCATGCGGGATGGGAAACTGTGCCTGATGTTCCGGGTAGGGGACCTTAGGAATTCCCACATTGTGGAGGCTTCCATCAGAGCCAAGTTGATCAAATCCAAACAGACCTCGGAGGGGGAGTTCATCCCGTTGAATCAGACGGATATCAACGTAGGGTATTACACGGGGGATGACCGTCTGTTTCTGGTGTCACCGCTGATCATTAGCCATGAAATTAATCAACAGAGTCCTTTCTGGGAGATCTCCAAAGCCCAGCTGCCCAAAGAGGAACTGGAAATTGTGGTCATCCTAGAAGGAATGGTGGAAGCCACAGGTAAGATGTGTTCTATCCTGGAATGGCTGTGGGATAGATGCTCATTTTAAACTGGACCTGATGTTCTTATCTATTACAAGATCTAGAATACTAAACCTCATGCAATATTGACAACATCCCCTTGCTTCATGACATAGTATGCCTACGTGTCTCTCCTGAAGTATATCCGCCAAGAAGCCTAACCATTTAGTTTTTAAAAGCCCTTTGGAAAATAAATTAATGAACAATGAAAAATCACCATGTAACATATTTTAAGTCTCCAAATATTTACCTAAGTTAAAATCTGATCTGTCTCTAAAGCACGTTTTAAATGGCCTTAAAACATTGCTAATTTGAATACTTGAGGTTATTTATTACCAAGTTAGGAGGAAGAAGTTAAGTCTTTCAAAGGAAGCCTGACAAACTGCTTTAATAAAAATGCAATTTCACCCATTCTTTGAGAGTCATTTATAAGGCCTATAGTATTGGTTTCTCTTTTGTATGAAGTGAGTGCCTAGTATCCTCTCCACACTTGACCTGCCGAGCCCCCAGTAAGTATAAAGTTGCAGACAAGTAAATAACTCTAGCAGAAAAGAAAAAAGTTGAAGATCCATTCATCTTAATCCCGCCGGCCCTCTTGTTAATGGCTTATCACTGGGATGTTTTAGGGAAGATGATCTGTTCAGGAAATAGAGAAAATGGTCTGTTTTTACTGACGTCTTCGCTCATATCTGAAATTTGCACATTACACATCCCAACAGCAAAGCAGGTTCTGCCCATGTTTGTATGTAACATCCCCCAAAACAGAGCCATCAGCTATGACTCAAGATAACCATAGTGCCTCACAGGGAAAGTATAAACCAGAACCCTAATTCATTAAGGCCTTTATTGTTCTTTGAGGTAGTAATGGTGTCTTTGGGGTCCTTTTTCCTGATACCATCAGCCCTTTTGTGCTTTTAAGTCTTCGGCTTGAGATTCGGGTGGTTTATATTGTCTGAAATTGCATGACCAGCAGGCTGGCCCCAGGTTCTTCATCAACCTGTGACAAGTAACTTAATCCTGTGATCCCTTTTAGGGAAAAGTCACTGGTCCCATGTTTCTACCTCCCTGTACCCAACAGGCAAGGTCACAACCCCTAACAAATTTCTCTTACGGTGGTGGTGTGAAACTTTTGCTATAGGGTTTTTAAATGCAGCAAACAGTGAAAACGTGAGTAGAGGGCTTTGCGTGGAGCTCAATGGTGGGAGCGGTCGCCTTTTCATGGAACAAAAGGCGCAGGAACCTAATGGGAAAGTAATTTTAAAGAATAACAAAAGTCACTGTTGCGAAATAAGACATAAGTGCTCCAGGTGTTAACAGGAGCTGTACTTTGAGCCTGATTTGGGGGTGCATTTGTGAGGCAATAGTTAGGTGGAGGGGAGGGGAGGAGGAAGGGAGATAGAAGGGAGAAGTAGAAGGGAGGGCAGGGGAGGAGGAAAAGGGGAGGAGGGAAGGAGATAGGAGGGAGGAGAATGGAAGGCAGGGCGGGGAGAAAGGAGAGGAAGAGAAGGGGAGGAGAGAGGAGGAGGGGAGGCTGGGGAGGAGGGAGGAGAAATAATTCAAACAGGGAGCTGTCACTTTCCTACAGACCAGAAACTTCCCCAACCTCAGCCGAGCACAGGGACTCTGGATCCCCCTAGCGGCCACAGAGCTACAGCCTCTGACACTATCTACTGACCACTCAGGATGCAGTTTTTCTTTTCGCTTTTCACCATAAATTCCCCCAAGAGGACGTGAGAGAGGGCAGTGTCTCCAAGCTCAAGAAGCAAAAACCACTGGAGATGTACCCTGTGGTTACTGATGCTAATCTGAGCTTTAAATTGTGGGAGTTAAGCTTTGTGTTCCCTCAAACCAAAGCCCAATCTCTGTAAAATAAATGAATCTGGAATACACAAATTATCTTTGTGATATCCCTGAGTTGGAATTCTCCCTGGGGCAGGCCCTGTCTTTCTGATGACAGCTGGTAATAAGTGAGCCTTTCCAAAGGGAGGAACATGGTTTTCTTGGTAATTAACAGTGATACTTGCCTCTGAGCACCTTATGGCCTTTCCACAGCTTTCAAGAGAAATCTGAGTAATTACCAGCAAAACCAATCCAAATGTTCACCCCACTCCCTGGAAAAAGGCAAATCCTACTCATTTTCTTTTAAAAAATAGTTTTCTACTTCCTAGACTTGGGGGGCTGGCGGTTCTAGAAAGTTCTAGAGGTGTCTGGAAACTGAATGTGTCTTGGTCTTTTCCTCAGAGGAATCGTACAACTCAGTACTCCTAGTACAGCTGATCTCTTACATTTCAGCAGGATACTGTTTGTGAATGAAAAGCTCAATTAGGATTTATGGGCATTAAACAGGCCCTTAGGGGAGAAAAATGCTTCAATCTCTCAAAACCACAGGAAAAAAAAAAAAAAGTGGACCAAATGCACACTCGAGGAAAACAAATTCACAGGGATCTAATTATTCATCGTAGTGCTGGACTGGAAATCAGGAGCCGTGATAATAGCAAGCTAACACAAAACAGCTTCCCCTGCGCTCATCACTTCTTTCAAAAATGTCGCAGTTGACCTTAACCTGCTGTGCTCAGTGGTCTCCATGAGCAGGCCTCTTCCAGGGAGCGGGGGAGGCCCACGTGGCCACCTTCACGCGGTGCCCTCTTCCCTGATAGGAAGCAGGCATCCTGGGCACAGGATGATCCTAACGTGGTGTTTTCCGGAGACCCGAGTTATCCCGCAGGAGGCCACCTGGGTCCTTCCGTCTGCTGGGAGCTCAGGCCCGGTGCAGGCAAGTGGTGCTGTGTGGATGCACTGCCTTCCAACGCCAGCCGCATTGCAGGGTCAGGTTCCATTTTTAGAAAATGAAAGTGGGCTCCTTGAAGGCTGGAAGTGAGCCCCCCTTTCATGGCCTCAAAGGGACTGCACAAAAGATGGCCCCACACCCACGCAGAACAGCCCCGCATCCCTTAGGAATGGCTTTGGCCCGGTCCCGCCTCAAGTCAGAGGGACATGCCAGGTGACCTTTAAGAACCTTCCAGTCATGTGGTTCTATTTTTGAAAATGAATCAAACCCTGGAAAATTCTGACACCAGCCACTCAGACATCCAGGAGTTGGCCGTGTCTCATCTGCAGATATATTTTTAAAGGGGGCCGTTTATGTTCCTGACACATGGGCGATTTTGAGATAGTGGTGTTTACAGAAGGTTTCATAGCTACGTAAACAAACGTGCTCAGCAGCTGTGGCCCATGTGTGTTAAAATAGTAAAGCATTCATATAGACGGTTATTTATAGAGGGCAAATGGGCCTCGAGGCAAGATGACAGCCACGCAGCGCTGGGCTTGCTGCCAGTCAGCCCCCACTACGGCCTTGCTGATTGACGAACTTCCACATTTACCCCCGGCGATTATGCAACTGCGGGAGGCAGCATTTGCCTACACCTCGGCAAACGTGCCCGCAAGGATGAGTCCCCGCTAAGCCTTTTGGTTATTTTACACTTCTTTTGATGGAACCTATCAGACTTACACAAAAACAGACCCAGTAGTATCACTCACCCCCCCGTGTCCCCGTCCTTCTGCTCCAGTGATTATCAATTCAGGGTCAAACGTGCTTCCTCTGTATCCCCGCTCACTGGCTGCCCACCAGAATCACATCATTTCATCTGCAAATATTTCAGTATGTGGCCCTAAAAGACAAAGACTCTTTTAAAAATGTAGCTCTCATACCGTTATGACACCTAAAATAATGACCAATAAATTAAGATCCAACATCTACCGAGTGTTCAAACTTCCAATTGTCTCGTACATGTCACAAGTTTTATTTACAATCAACTTGTTCGAATCAGGATCCAAATAAGGTTAACACACGGTGATTGGTTGAGATACCTTGTAAGCCTCTTCATCTGTGAGTTCTTCTGTCTTTTTTTTTTTTTTTCTGGTAAGTTTTTCTTAAAGAAGTTAACTTCTGAAAGATGTAAATACTACATAGAATACTGGGGAAAGCGGAGGACGGAACACACCAGAGAGCACTTTATAGACAAGGAGGCAGGGCTGATTAATCGCAAGTCACCATCTGGGAGTTACCAAGGAGGACAGCCAGGGTTCACTGGAAATAGGTGAAGGCAAGCCACCCTTCACCATAGAAAAGCTCAGTTCTGTCGCTAGTATAGTTATTCCCAGGCAGAGAATTTAGTCATATAAATCACATCACAGATCATAAAATTTTTGAGTTGGAGGGAATCTTTGCCCATTTTACAGATGAAGAAATGGAACCCCAACAAGACCTGTGACTTGGCTAAAGTCAAATAGCCACCAGCAGAGCAGGACCTTGAAAGCCACAACCATTGATGGTGTTGCCAGGAACTCCATGTTCAGTGCCCTTTGCACCATGAGTGCTGCTGATTCATGATTCGGCAGAGAAATGCACCCAGAAAAGACAACTGATATTTCTTTTTTTTTTTTTTTTCCAGATGGGGTTTCGCTCTTGTTGCCCAGGCTGGAGTGCAGTGGCACAATCTCAGCTCACTGCAACCTCTGCCTCCTGGGTTCAAGCGATTCTCCTGCCTCAGCCTCCCGAGTAGCTGGGATTACAGGCATGTGCCACCACACCCGGCTAATTTTGTATTTTTAGTAGAGACGGGGTTTCTCCATGTTGGTCAGGCTAGTCTGGAACTCCCCACCTCAGGTGATTCTCCCACCTCGGCCTCCCAAAATGCTGGGATTACAGGCGTGAGCTACTACACCCGGTCGACAACTGATATTTCATGTGCAGATGACTAATATCAATGTGCCCTCTTTTCTTTTCTCTCACCATTAGTTCTTCTTTTCCTTTAAGGTTCTTCTGTTTCTAAATGTCATCAATTCATTTTTAAATTACATAGACATTGACATGAATTTTAAACAACCATATATCAGAATGAGATATACCACAAAACAATTCTGAAATCAAAATTAAATAAGCATTGTCTACAAAAATACCCCTGGGAAGAACATGATGTTCTGTCAGGTCTGATTTCCAAGCACATTTTTCTTTACTGTAATCAAAATGCCAATCTACTCTAGCAGGGGAGAATATGAGATTGCAGCCTTTGAAAAGATAAGACTGCTGAGGGTAAGCATCACCATGCTCTTAAACTGTTTCTAGTAATGATATTTCACAGCCGCTAAATTTTTCAAATCTCATTTTTCTCCTTTTGATAATTGACTGCTGATCCCTCCATTGCCAAGCCATTATCTCCAATTTGACCATTTTTCTCTTGAGAGTTATAACCCCAACCACCCGGCCTGGGAAAAGAGTTCATTGGTGAGCTCCGAAATGCTAAGAACGTGGGTGCAACTCTTCATAGAGCCATCTTCCTGGAAAATCTCTGTAAGGAGTGATTTTTTCAATTTAAAGACATATGAATATATTTTTCCTAGGTCAAAATCTGCCACCCATAAATCAAGAAATCCAGCTCTCCTTTCTTTTTGAGCATTAAGTGTAACTCATTTATTCAGGGCTTCCTTCCAAAATGTCTATCTCAATATAATATATCCCAGTAGTATCATTGGCTGGCTGGGCAAAAACTGGTGACAACTGCTCCCCAAATATGGTAAACTCTCTGTAATCCTCCACAGCTTGGGGACACTGTGTTCTGGTTCACCAAATGTCTTCACAATCAGATTTTGGATGCTCCGGTGCACACATAGAGTCTTAACTTTTCTACCACTCCTTCCAAAAGGCAGGCTACTGTAAGAAACCTAGCATTATAACTCCACTAAACATTTCCCATACTTTAGAAGACAAGGAGTCAAGGTCACCATATATTACTGTGATTGAAAAAAGCAAAAATTGTTCATTGTTCACCAGTACCAGAAAATCCATTGTTCTTCCTTCTCCAAATGGGCCATGAGAAGCCACTAAATTAGATGCTCAATAGAAATGAATGATGATCTCCCAATATATACAATGTGGAATTCAAAGCATTGGACAAAATTGGACTAGCATCTAAATTTAGCTCAGACCCAAACTCTAAAGTCAATACTCATCTTGCAAAGGAACAGCATCATCCAAATTAGGAGATGAATGTCAAATCGTGTGGAGCCTCTAATTAGCATATCCTTAAACAAATAGAGTTTTATTATTTCCTAGGGTATTCAGTAATACAAGTGCGGACAGCAGGTTGCCAGCAAAGCAGTTTTACTCAACAATTTCTAATGACCGGAAGAGGATCACTGAGGAAGGCTATGTAAATTATTCACATGCACACAGATACTCCCACACACACACTCGTACACACATACATGTGCATACACATACACACGCGTATACACACATACACACATGCATACATATGCACACACACAGCACACAGTGCACACACACATGCACACAAGTACACAGACACATGCACACACAGCACACACATGTGCACACACACATACACATGCATGCGTGAATACACATATACCCACATGTACACAGAAATACACATACACATAGGTATACACACATGCACATGCAAATACACATACACACATGCACACACAAGTACACATACACACAGGTATACACACATGCACATGCAAATACACACATATACACACATGCACACACAAATATACACACAGGTATACACACATGCACATACATGCACAAATACATATACACGTGTATACACATACATGCACAAATACACATATACACACACGCACTTACTAAACAACTAAGCAGCCTGAGGTGCTGCTTCTCCAGTCAATCATGTCCTTGCTCCACAGTGGCACACCCACCCACTTATAACCTTGTTTGTTATATTAATTACTTGGTAAGCTGCTTTTTCCAAATTAACCTCTCTCAGCTATAGCTCAGCTCATCTGTACCCCTTTGTGTCATTTACAACATCAGGCCTTCCTGGGTTCAAGCTGCAGTTGCTCCCTTCCCTGCCTTACGTAACCTCTGTCTCCATTTCTTCAACTCTAAAATGGGAACAATAATGGTACCTACTCATGGGTAACCTTCCAACCCCCTGAATTCCATTAGAGCAGATCATTTCTCCCTCTATAGACCACACAGGCGAAAAACAAGAGTAAAGCTTTGCAGGGACATGAGAACGGGCAGTCAGGAGGCCCAGTCCCAGCGAGCACCTTCATTGTCCCCAGGGACCTTGCAGTTAGTGCCGTGATAGAATGACAAATGACTCCCTTCTAAAACCACTCTGAAAAGTCAAAGCAGTGAGTGTTAACCTGTGAGCACCAAGCCACACAGTACGCAAGCACAATGCCAGGGTAAAAGCCAGCCTGGCCTCTGCCCCGGCTACCTGCCATGAATGACAAATCAATGGGATCTGAATTAATGAGAATCACTGGACTCAGTCAGAAAGGACTTTGCATTCCTATAGATAGTAACATCTCATCATTCCAATTTCTGCCAAAAGTGGACATGAATGTAGATTACTCCCAGGTCTTCCAAGGCAACTGTTCAGTGAGAACAAGACTAATTGTTTACATTTGAAAACAATATGATTTCTATATTCCCATTTCCTCTTCTAGATTTTTCATAAGAATTCTGAGGTATCAGCTGATGTTCCAATTTAGAAAATGCATTTCTGTGCTGTTAACTCAACCAAATAATATTTACTTTCATGGTTAGTTCTTATAGATACGTCTGCTTTAAAGTACAGCTATACTTCAACAAAGTGGACAGTAAATGTGAGTTTCTGTGTAGCCAATTTCATTATTCTCTGTTTACATAGAAAGAATGATAGATACTGCATCAGTCTGCTTTGGTTAAGTTATGCTGCTGTAACAAACAACCCCAAAGGCTGAAAACAGCGGTTTATTTCTCATTCACACTACATGGCAGCAGCAGCTGTGTTTGCAGCCTGTTTTCTCCAAGATGCAGACTGAAGGAGCAGCCCCTACATAAGACACACCGTTCTTATGTCAGGGAAAAACAAGAGACATGGCCAAACGCTCGCTTCTGCTCACAATTTGTTAGTCATAGCAAGTCATATGGCAGTGCCTGATGTCAATAAAATGGGGAAATATAATTTTTTCACAGGAGCTTGGAATAAATCATTGAGGGCAACAATTTCAGTCTACCACAGATCACCTCATGGTTTTGAAAACCAGTAAGCTGAGTTGAAAATTTTTTGTGAGTTAAGTTTTGAAATGTGTAGTAGTCATTAGCATGCTCACCAAAAATTCCCAGCTTTCATCCTTTCAGACACATATTAGATTGCATTTCCCTATTCTTGTTGAACAGGGCTGTGCAACCAGTGGTCCCATCAATAGAAACATTAAGAGGTAAGTATCCCTCTGGTGGAAACTTTACAAGCCAAAGTGTGTTCCCTTCCCACTTCTAAGGCTCTCGTGGAAGCACATGTCACAGAGAAGCTTCTGTCCTCCTGACCTTTGACTGGCTTTGAAGAGTGGACCCAAGCCAAGTCCCATGTGATATACAGCGTGACTGAGAAATAACCTTATGTTGGGTTAAGCCACTGAAATTTAGGTTGTCATCAAGGTAAAATCTAGCCTATCTTGCCTGATATAAAATGTCACATTAACATTTGACAAGTTGGCCATTGTATACTGCCAAGCATACTAGACTTGCCAGGAAATGAATCTGTAGCTGGCTACTTTGCAGAACTTCTCCTCCAGGTTTTAAATTCTTTCTTCACTGGTGAAGACTGACATCAGACAGACTGAATTCAAATTCTGTCTCTACTCTTGACTATCCTTGTGATTGAGCATATCACATTCCTTACCTTCACAAAAATGTTTTTTGCCATTCTGAAAAATGGGAATGATTCTTGTACCTACAAAAAGATTCCACGAGATAATCATGCACATCCTTCATTGTGGAGCCCAACGTGTAGTAGGTGCTCAATCAATCAAGAAAGTGGCACTATGATTCTGTGAATCATACTGTTCTCATAGCTATCATTCATTTCATGCCTAATGGATGCCAATTACCTTATTAGATGTTTTGCATGGATTATTTTAAATCTTCAAAGCAATTCTGAAATGTGGGTACCACTCTTATTTAACAAATGAGGAAGTTGGCTCTTGGGTGGGGGTTGGGAAGACAGTAACTTGGCCAAGGTCACCCAGCTGGTGAAGTGATAAAGCCAGGATGCAGTCTCAGGGCTGCCCCCTCCCCAGTCTATCTGCTCCAGTGCCCCTCTAGAGGAGCCTACACAAATCCTATGGCATGTCTGAGGGGCTCCAAGGTAGTGGTTATTGATTAGAGTTCATTAATGCACTGACAACTATGACTCAATGATATATAATTTCTTGATTACAGGCCATGGCTTCTCCACTGGGCTCCCCTTGCCTGACTGCGGGAAGCAGGCAGGGATGATCCAGTCTTGCATAACAGTTGGCATTGAGTCCCCTGAAAGGGCAGCCTAGAGGCTCCCACCCTCCAGTTCTACCCAATTCAGTGTTATCAGGTGACTGTGCCAGTTGAAGCTCTGGGTTAACCCCATCCAAAATGCCCTGGTGCCATGCCAAGTATAACCCAAAGTGCAACCAACCGGCCAGCTGACAAACCCTTAGGCAGGAAAAAAAAAAAAAAAAAAAAAAAAAAAGTTTAACACTGAAAGGCAAAAATCACTTTTGACTCTGAATTCCCTGCCAGAAAGCACTATAATAAAAAGATATAGGCTTTGATCAGCCTAATTAAGCTCGGCTGGGGTTTCCATTCCACTGTAAAAGATTCAACAAGACCCTTTTTGGAGAAGATGATGATGATGATGATGATGATGATGATGATGATGACGATGACGACGACTCATACTGAGGCCATCCTAGGAAGATTTTAATTATGCATCTGCTAAGTAAATACATTTCCTTTTACATTTCCTCAAGCATGTTTTATATAGTGTAAATATTAATAGAAATCTGTGAAAGCAGACGGATAATGGAGGGCTTGATGAGTAATGGGATTAGAGGAGAATGTACAATAGGGGATTGCTGAGATGGCTAGACTGTAGAGACTGAGTCTAAAATAGATTAAGGCTCCATTCACATTGGCCCAAAATTAAGTATGTTTCATACAACTTGGAAAGCTAAAGTAGTGATAAAAAGCAGGGCTTTGTTTGCTTAACATACTCAGTAATATGTACTTTGTTTCCTCAAAGTTGGAAAAGGTGTACAACCTCAGGGGAACAAAAATGCTGCTGGTTCATGATCCCCCTAGATGATGTTAAGGATTCATGAAGTCCGACATGGATGGGTCAAGAGAGATTTCCAAGCATTTTCCTGGTCCCTCCAGCAGAATTTCTTTTTGTTCCCCCAAAGGGACCTCAGCATGTTCAGCCTGGCCTGCAGACCCTGTGTCACCCCATACCCTCAAGGCTAGGGGAAGAGAAGGGTCATATCTGTTAAGCCAACAACAGATGGGTCATGATTACCAATGAGAGGGAAGGCAACTTGAGGGGCCACCCACAAACCAGGCGCAGCAGAGCAGGGCGGGGCTGGGTTCCAATACAGCTGCATGGAGTCACATCTTGGGTTTGGTGGATGAATTAGCAAAAGCCTCATCTGTGGCTGGATTTCTCATCCCTGACATTGAAGAGGCTCAGTGTGAGCACTTTGAGTTCCCATGCCAGCCAGGCAAGGTGTCCTCCACTGCCACATTGAAAGGTAGAATGGCACAGTGGCGTTTCTGTCCTTGAGTGCAGTCTGACACATACTCGACCAGGTACAAGGAGCATCTCATGAAGAGTGAGCACCCATGACCCAGGAAGGTGGTGGCCCAGTGGAGAGGGGTTAGCTGGAGGGTGTTAGCTGTTTTGTGCACTTGCCTTCAGGGGTACCTGTCACATGTCCCACCCTAGGGTCTCTTATGATGATGAAACGAAATCCACAGATGTAATATGAATTTAATTTAAATGTTTAGTCTTTTTATCGTCCAACCCACCAAACTCATGATTTCCACTTTCTTCCCTCTCTTCAGTCTTTCAACACCACCTCCTCCTTAGATAGCAACCTGGTCTCATGCTTAGTTGAGAAAATAGAAGCAATCAGACTGAACACTGGCATCTTCTCACGACCATTTCTGCACACACCTGGGCCTCTCCCTCTTTCTTCCCCCCTGTTGCTGTGGAGCCCTGTTCCATCAAGGACCATCTCCGCATCCCATCTCCTCAGCTTACTTAAAGACTTTGGACTATAACCATCCTCTTTCTTTCCTCCATCACCAATTTTTCCTAATAGTTTTATTTCCATCAACATCAAAACATTCCTTGATATTCACCACCCCAAAGAACAAACAAAGAAAAACAAAACTATACTTCTTTTGGCGCCATGTCCCTTTCTAGTACTATCCCATTTCTCAGCTCTCTTTCCCTCAGGACTTCTAGAAAGAATCGCCTATCCTCTCCTTCACACTTTCTTACTTCCCATCTCAAACAGGCTTCCCTTCCCACCACACCACCAAAACTCATCAGCAACATCCATCCTACCAGATCCAAAGACCACTCCACTGTTCCTGTGTTCCCTGGCCTCTCCACATCATTGGTGCACTTGACCACAGCCTCCCTCTCCAGCACTTTCTTCCCTGGCACTCATGACTCCCCTACTGCTCTCCCTCCTACCTCAATAAGATGCCTTTCCATTCTCCTCTGCAAGCTATTCTCCTCTTCCCAAAATGCCTCAGAGCCTATTCCAACCAGAGTCCTATCCCCCACTTTCCTTCTCAGCGACTTCAGCCCTTGGCTTTAATTACCATCTTTTTCTATGTGACACCAAATTTCTGTCTTCAATACTAACCTCTCCCCTGAGCTCTGCACTCAAAGATTTAAAGGCATACTTGGCCTAACAAGCTTGTACAACCAGTGTGGCCAAAGCAGAAGCTAGAGATTTCCCAAGTCCTCTACAGTCTGTTCCGCTCTTCATCTTCCTCAAAGCCATAAATGTTATTATGAGCTATACAGTGACTCAAGTCAAAACCTACAGTGTCATCGGAGATTCATCTCAGTCCCTTACCATGGAAGTCCTATGGGTATTATTTCCAAAATATGTCTGTCTCTACGGCCACCATCCCAGATTAAGTTGTCATAATGTGGAGGCAGTGATGTTCAACTGGTCTATCTGCTAATGACCACGCTGCCAAACTTCACTTGGCACAGAACAGCCAGAGCACTTTTTTTTTTTTTGAGACAAAGTCTCATTCTGTCGTCCAGGCTGGAGTGCAGTGGCATAATCTCGGCTCACTGCAACCTCCGCCTCCCAGATTCAAGTGATTCTCCTGCCTCAGCCTCCCAAGTAGCTGGGATTACAGGTGCCCACCACCACGCCCAGCTAATTTTTGTATTTTTAGTAGAGACAGGGTTTCACCATGTTGGCCAGGCTGGTCTTGAACTCCTGACCTCAAGTGATCCACCCACCTCGGCCTCCCAAAGTGCTGGGATCACAGGCATGAGCCACCGTGCCCGGCCCAGAGCACCCTTAATAAGACAGAAATCAGAGCAAATCACCTCACTTGCTTGAAACCCTCCAGTGGATTTTCACTGCACTTGGAAAACTCCATGGCCTATAAGATCCCCCTGGCCTGGCTCCTGCCTGCTTTTCTGGTCTCACCTCCAACCTCCTCTTTCCCATCTGACATGTTGCAGCCACACGGGTTTCCGATCCCGAGCACAGAAATCTTGCTCAGAGAGGTCTTCTCTGATCACTCAAGAGAAACGAGCTCTCTGACCACTGTGCATCCTACCACGTTGTGTGGCACTCAAGGCCAGCTGACATTATCTCATTAATTTAATTATTACCAATTCGAATGTAAGCTCCGTGAGAGCAATGCCTTGTCTTGCTCATTGCTATCCTCTTAGTACCCAGAGCACTTCCTGGACCGTAGTAGGCCCTGGATAAATACATAGGTACAGAGAGAATGAATGGAAAATAAATGAGTGAAATCTCCTACGTGGTCACAAACCAGACTGGTCTCTTAAGCACATAGAAAAAAAGTCTTGAGTCACTTCAAATTGCCACACATAAAAAAAAGTTAACCTGGTCTTGGTCAAACCTGAAGCCTCTACCTTCTGGCAATGGGAATAACTCCAGGCAACCAGTTCCAACCGCCTCCTCCCTGTCTCCTTCAAGGTTCCCTTCCTCTACCTGCAATTTACAACCTCAGTGGTTCCCCAGGGCTCTGTCCTGCGCCCTCAGTGCTTCCCTTCTGCACGTTTTCCCAGGCAATCTCTTCCTGCCTCTGGGCACCAACTCCATCCGTATAGAGATAGTTCCCACAGGCACAGCCCCATGCCTCTCTGCTAAGCCACAGACCCAGACAGCTGTGTCCTCCTGGGCGTCTCCATCGGGGTGGCTCTCAAGTCCCTAAAATATAATGTGTCCTAAACTCAGATTTGCTCCCTGTCATGCATTACACATCTTGATGAAAGGAACTTTGTCTCCCAGGTCCCCAGGTCAGAAACCTGATGGTCATCTTGTGCTCTTCCCTCCCACGTGCTCCACAGCCCAGCTATTCCCATGGGGCTGCTGCCAGACCACAGGCTCCCTTATGCAAATGAGCAAAAGGCATCCCTCCTCAAGACACTCTACTGCCATCTGCTGGGAAATCTGTGTAATAGCTCTATATAGCTGTACCCCTTAGATGTGGTGAGCTGTGCAGTGTACATCCTGCACAACCATATGAGGCGTCCCTGGCTAAGCTTGTCCATTCCATCTTGTACCTGTCTCTAGTACCCAAACATCCTTTCCTCTCAGGGTCTTGGCTGCTGCCCTGGTTCATGCCACCAAACCCTCCTGCTAGACCATTACCATGCTCCCATACTGATCTCCCTAAATGTAGTCTCTCGTTTTTGCAATTCCCTTCCTCAACATTGTCAGAATAAACTTTGTAACATAAAAATCTCATCCCCTCACTCCCCAGCTCAGATACTCTCAGTAGCTTCTGAGGAGCTAGAGAATAGAGACCAACCACCTTTGCCTGTCACAGACGTGTCACCTCTCCAGGTGTCCTGTCCTTTGCCCCACTACCTCCATAAGCTGCAGAAATTCCTGAATATGCCATGGATTATTTCAACCCTGGCTTGCACACGTGCTGTGACACCATCTCTGCCTAGATAGGGAAGCCAGATGTTGGTTCCCTATCTAGGTTTCCCTAGAAAGGTTCCCTATCTAGAAGCCAGATGTTCCATTACCTGTCCGATAACTCCTGCCCACAAACATCCCTGCAAATGCCACGCCTATGGAACCTTTCTCAAAAGTCCTCCCTCTCTGCTTCTGCTGAGTTTCTGCAAATCTCCGTGATGTCTTATGGGTGACTGACCACATGTGGGTGTCCTCAACAGACTACACTTTGGAGGATAAAGATTATGCCTTTTTTTTTTCTATTCCCAAAAAGTAACACAATCTGGCACATGTTCAGTGCTCAATAAAAAGGATGAAAAAAAAATGACTTTTCTAAAAATAAGGTGTGGCCTTTCTAAATATGTCTCAGACCCTCTAAAGAGTTTCCTTTCCACCAGGCGCTATGTAATCTGGGCTCTACCCAGGAGTTGTGGGCAACATCTGGCTTCCCTATGAAGGCTGTCATGTCATTTAATGTAAAAATTAAAGACACATTTTACTAAGAGTATTCTGTAGGTTCCCTTCCCACCCAATATTCACCATGCATCTTATAAACTCCATCTGATATAAATACAGAGAGTTTAAAGCAGACATCCAAAAATTGTCCCCAGATTTCAGTCTCAAAATCACACAAGAAACTCTGCCAACTAGGAATGTCCCTGTGCTCCTTTTTAAAGTGGGTCTAGTCCAATGGAGACTCTCCAGGGCCAGGAGATTGGACTCCAAGAGCAGCCATGCCCCAAGGCTTTCATGCCACCTAATTATGTGCTCAGGGAATCCCTTTGATGTTATCCGGTTTCCCTGGCAAATCCCCTTCCCTCTGCCAGAGGAACAAGCCAACTCTCAGAAGATCAAAACATGGGAAGGGTGATCCCTTTCCAGAAGTCTCTAATTAATATCAATGTGAGGTATCCATATCAATAAAGAATGGTCTATCCATAAGTAACCCTTCCCCCTGCAGTAATGGAGGAGGAGTGGGAAGGATGAGCCTCCACAACCATGCGAAAGGCCTTTTGAAAGATAAAAACTCAACAGGCAAGGGGGCCGAAGCTGAGGTGTACTCAATCTATAGGCAAGGACCTTCCAGAACCTTCCACGTGCCTGACATTGTGCAAAGATAAAAAGGACAAAGTCCTGCCCTTATGGAACTGGTATTTTAGAGCAAAGATTAAGCAAAGCATTTCCTGTAAAGGGCCAGATTGTAAATATTTCAGGGTTTGTGGATAGTCTCTGTCACAACAGCTCAATTCTGCCATAAATTGAGTTTATGGACACATATCATCTTCACGTGTCATAAAGTATTATTCTTCACTTTGGATTTTTTTTTCAATGATTTTAAAATGGCAAAATTAGACAGGTGCCATAGCTCACACCTGAAATCCCAGCACTTTGGGAGGCCAAGGCAGGAGGATGGCTTGAGCCCAGGAGTTCAAGACCAGCCTGGCCAACATGGTGAAACCCCATCTCTACGAAAAATACAAAAAAATTAGCCAAGAAAGGAATAGCTCCAGCCTTCAGCTCCCAGCGAGAGCTACACAGAAGATGGGTGATTTCTACATTTTCAACTGAGGTACCGGGTTCATCTCACTGGGTCATGTCGGACAGTCGGTGCCAGTCAGCGGGTGCAGACCGACCAGCGAGAGCTGAAGCAGGGCGAGGCATTGCCTCACCTGGGAAGTGCAAGGGGGAAGGGAATTCCTTCTCAGCCAAGGGAAACTGAGACACACAACACCTGGAAAATCAGGTAACTCCCACCCTAATACTGCGCTTTACCAAGGCTCTTAGCAAACAGCACACCAGGAGATTATATCCCACACTTGGCCCAGAGGGTGCCACGCCCACAGAGCCTCCCTCATTGCTAGCACAGCAGTCTGAGATCTAACTGCAAGGTGGCAGCGAGGCTGGGGGAGGGACGCCCGCCATTGCTGAGGCTTAAGTAGGTAAACAAAGCCGCTGGGAAGCTCAAATTGTGTGGAGCCCACCGCAGCTCAAGGAGGCCTGCCTGCATCTGTAGACTGCACCTCTGGGGACAGGGCATAGCTAAACAAAAAGCAGCAGAAACCTCTGCAGATGTAAATGTCGCTGTCTGACAGCTTTGAAGAGGGCAGTGGTTCTCCTAGCACGGAGGTTGAGATCTGAGAATGGACAGACTGCCTGCTCAAGTGGGTCCCTGACCCCTGAGTAGCCTAACTGGGAGACATCCCCCACTAGGTGCAGACTGACACCTCACATCTCACACAGCTGGGTACACCTCTGAGACAAAGCTTCCAGAGCAAGAATCAGACAGCAACACTGACCGTTCAGCAATATTCTATCTTCTGCAGCCTCCGCTGCTAATGCCCAGGCAAACAGGGTCTGGAGTGGACCTCAAGCAAACTCCAATAGACCTGCAGCTGAGGGTCCTGACTGTTAGAAGGAAAACTAACAAACAGAAAGGACACCCACACCAAAACCCCATCAGTACGTCACCATCATCAAAGACCAAAGGCAGATAAAACCACAAAGATGGGGA
>NW_012102721.1:86358-95976 GCF_000951045.1 Mandrillus leucophaeus | reverse complement strand
TACTACAAGGCTACAGTAACCAAAACAGCATGGTACTGGTACCAAAACAGAGATATAGACCAATGGAACAGAACAGAGCCCTCAGAAATAATGCCACACATCTACAGCCATCTGATCTTTGACAAACCTGACAAAAACAAGAAAGTGGGGAAAGGATTCCCTATTTAATAAATGGTGCTGGGAAAATTGGCTAGCCATAAGTAGAAAGCTGAAACTGGATCCTTACCCATTAATGACGAGTTAATGGGTGCAGCACACCAACATGGCACATGTATACATATGTAACAAACCTGCACGTTATGCACACATACCCTAGAACTTAAAGTATAATAATAATAATAAAATTAGTCAGGTGCGATGGTGTGCACCTGTAGCGTCAGCTACTTGGGAGGTTCAGATGTGAGAATCACTTGAACCCAGAAAGTCAAGGCTGCAGTGAGCTGTGATCACACCACTGCACTCCAGCCTGTGCAACAGAGTAAGACCCTATCTCAAAATTAAAAAAGGATACAGTGGTAGGTTGCCTTGTTGTCTAAGACTTGTGGTGCCAAATTGTTATGCAGAACTAGGAACCTACAAGTAAATTCTCAGAAATGGTCTGTTTTTAGAACGAAGAAAACTTGATTGTGGGAAAAAAAAAAAAAAATAGCCAAGCATGGTGGCACACACATGTAATCCCACCTGCTCGGGAGGCTGAGGCATGAAAATCATTTGAACCCTGAAGGTAGAAGTTACAGTAAGCCAAGATCATGCACTCCATCCTGGGTGACAGAGCAAGACTCTGTCTCAAAAATAAAATAAAAATTAGTTGGGCATGGTGGCACGTGTTTGTGGTCCCAGCTACTAGAGAGGCTGGGGCAGGAGAATCAACTGAGTCCGGGAGGTCGAGGCTACAGTGAGCTATGATGGTGCCCCTGCACTCTAGCCTGGGCAACAGAGCGAGATCCTGTCTCAAACAACAACAAAAAAAGCCAAAACCATTTTTAATTATTTTCTCACGTAAAAACAAATTACAACACAATATGGAATGGAATCTTATATATGAGAGAACATTTTCGATGAGGAGGGGACCAGCAGGAAGACCATGAGCTCCCCTCCGGCACTCCCAGCCAGAACCAGAGGGGACCAGCCGGAAGACCTTGAGCTCCCCTCCCACATTGCCAGCCAGAACCGCACTTCTGGTGGGCACCGCATCATCATTGCCAGGACGCAACGAGGGCGTCCCCCGCCTAGAGAAGCAGGGCAGCCACCATCCGTTTTTCCTGGACAGGCAGAAGTGGCCACAGTCCATGAGGAGATGAGATCATTTGCATGTGTGTTTGCGTTTGCATTTGCATTCTCCCTGGATGAGAAAATAAGGGGGAGTTGAGGTTTCCTGACCTTTGGGAGGAAGATAAAATTGAACTTCTGTTCAAAAGCAGAGATCCTGCAGTAAACAGTACTATTATTAACATTCTGTTTTCAAAGAAAAGGATAAAAGAGCATGAGCATCTTTGTTTAATGAGTGTTTACACCAATTCCCCCATTTCCTTTTGGGCTTGCTCTGTCCTTCTTTGGGTGAAAAGTACTCCCACTGCTTAAAGTCTCCCAACTCCTCACAGCAACATTTATTCATATCATAAATGCATTTGAATGTCGAAGGTCCCAAACTCCACCCACTCCAAAAGAGACTCTTTGTGCAAACTCCCCTGTCTCCCACCCCCATTTGCCTAGGAGACTGAGTGTAACTTACAATAATGTACCGTTGACAAATATAAATCACATCCACGCCACACAACCTTACCCTCTCTCGGGCAATTGTGGAACACTGTCTATGCAGAAAGGCCCCCTTAACCAACTCTTTGAAAATGCATCCAATCACACAGATCAACTATTGTCAACATGGTCCCCAAGGAATATTGTTTGAACTTTCTCATCACCAATCCAACCAAATATGGTTGGTGGGAAGCCCTCACAAAGACCTGGAGATGTGCTTTGGCTTTATTCCTATCCAACTGATAGGCAGAACCTTGGATCAGAATAATTGTAACAAACGCTTGAGTACCAGTAGCACATATGAAATTTCTCAACTCAAAGTCATTTTCTTCTGGAATGGATTTTCCCTGGAAAACACACATTGGGAATACTCAGGTTCCCTTCTGGCTTGCTTTTGTTCTCTTTCCCACCCCACTTTCTATGCCTCCTTTCCCCCAACCAATCCAAATTCTTCACACCCTGTAAGGTCCAAGCAAGCTCCACCTCTTCCATGAGGCCTCACAGGGTTCAGCCAGTCCTGTGTTCTCTCTCCTCGAACCAGCTCAGCTCTGCCCAGCAAGGGGCTCACCCCATCGGCTCCTGTTCTGTTTTCTGCTTCCCCCATGTCAGTGACATCTCTCCGGAACTTAAGCCACATAGTGGTCAAACCATCGTCTTATGGTCTTCTCGCTCCCTCCTTCCCTTGGCACCACGCTGAGCACATGAAGACCGCAGTGCCTGTTGGTGGCAATTTAGGGAGCCTGTCAAGATACCTCTTGGCCTGGCTGTGGATCCAAACCATAGGAGAGTTCATTGGGGACAATTTGTCGAGTGAATCTGGCTACGAAAGCTCAACATAGCTAACTCATTTCAGATCATGAAACTGAGCCTGTTCACCATGGTACCTCAGGAGCTAGGGCAGAAGGAATGATCTTCCACATTTTACATTTACTTTATCATTCTCTCTAGATATAGACACATGTGTAGATGTGTGAATGCATGTACACATGTGAGATTTTTTAATCATTTGAAAGTAAACTGTAGGCATGATGCCACTTTACCATTAAGTTCTTTAGTATACATTATGTAAAAGTGAAGACAGTTTTACAAAACCACAGTGTGATTATCAAAATCAGAAAATGCATATTGACATAATGCTACTATATCTAATCTGATACAGTAGCATCTGCAGACTTGATTCAGATTTTGCCATTTTTTCCAACCATTTCTTCTTATAGTCTAGGGAATCCCAGGTCATACTTTGTTGTCATGTCTCTCAATCTCGTATTATCTAGTGGAATTCCTCTGTCTTTCCTTATCTTTCATGACATTAATTTTTTAAGACTATAGACCAGTTATTTTGTAGCACGTGCCTCAACTTAAGGTTTTTAATGTCTTTTCCATGATTAGATTCAGGTTATGTCTTTGGGGCAAGAATAAAAAGTGATGCTGTGTCCTTCCCAGTACATTATATCAGGAGGCACATAAGGTCAACTTTTCCTAATTTGCGTGATATTAACTTCTGTCTCTGGCTCAGGTGGTGTGAGCCAGGTTTCTTCACTACAAAATTACTAGTTTTCACCTTGTAAGAAGTATCTCAGAGCAGGTACTTTGAGGCCACATAAGTATCTTATTCCTCCTCAAACTTTGCTTTTAGCATTCATCGATAATTCTAACTTGAATCAGTTATTTCTATGATGGTTACCTCTGATTGTGTGATTCTTTCTACATCGATGTGTTGGCTTTCAGCTGTATGGAAGAGCTTTTCGCCTCCCTTAGTTATCTATTGATCTATTTATCTACATCAGTATGGACTCATGGATTCCTCTTGTATTCAATGTGTTATAATCTGCTACTGCTATTATTTATTTGTGATGCTCACATTATCCCAGATCTGGCCAGTGGGGTCCCCTTCTAATGGCTCTTTGCCCTTTGAACATAATCATTTCGTGTGCTCTTCCTTTTTTTTTTTTGGCACAAAAAGATGTTACAGGCTCACCTTGGACTTTTTCAGCTCCAGCTCTGGAATCAGACATTTCTCCAAAGATTCCTTGTTCCTTTTAGTAGGGAATGGTCTTTAGAAGCCAAGACGTAGGCACTTGGTATACCGAGAAGATATTCATACCAGGTCCCTCCATTTACAAAAGAGGTCAGTTCTAGCCCAGCTCAACTGGCTGCTAAGTACACATATCTGAACTAAACTCACCGCTCAAAAACACTGTCTTCCAGAAACTTGTGAGGGAGAAATCCCAAGCTCCTCACTCCAATACTTACCAGCATGTTGATCTGGAGTGAAAACATGGAGAGAGGTCTGCATGAAGTCACAGCTCCTGCATTTTTCCAGAAGTCTCAACCCAGCTCTTAACACCTGCAGGAGGATCAAAGAGCCACCCTACACTTAGAAGCCCACTACTTTTATTGAGCTGCATAATGTAAAAACCAGCCCTGTGAAACTGATCCTGTGTCTGCTAGAAGGTGGTGTCAACTTCCCCACCAGCTGCCTTATTGCAAACTCTCAGGAGAAATTTCCTCATGTCACAGCACTAAGAATAGTTGGACTTTTGCTTAGCCATTGATTTCCTTTTATGTGATGGACACTGTAAGTTCTGTAACAAGCCAGGTCTCCCTTGTGGTTGCAACAACCTGGAATCAAATTTATGGTGCATGTAGCAAGATTGTGCATCATTATGGTGTGCATGTTCAGAATACTTCATTTCTGGTGCTTTTTAGGACCCTATCCTAGGGGCTGCTCTCTCCATAGCACCACTCCCATCATGAAATTGGCTATGTTATATGCTATATATATTAGTCAGCTCAGGCTGCCATAACAAACTATCATAGGCTAGGCAGCTTAAACAACAGATACTTATTTACTAATTGTCTGGAGGCTGGAAGTCCCAGATAGAGGTAGATTGGATTCCTGATGAGGGCCTTCTTCCTGGCAGGAAGATGGGGACTTCCCACTCTATCTTCACAGGGCCTTTCCTCTGTGCAGGCACAGAGAGAGGGAGCCCTCTTTTGTGTCTCTTCTGGAACTACTGGATCAGGTTCCCCACCTGATACAATCTAATGAGTAGACAATGGGACATTTCACCTGTGGGACCTCCTCTTAAGTACAGTCACATTGGGAGTTAGGGCTTCAGCATAGGAACTTGGGGGGTGCACAATTCAGTCCATGATATTATGCAAAGTACTTCTATTCTTCCTGGACCAAGTCAGAACAATAATAAAGGGACACAATGTTTTCATCATCACTAAAAGTCTGTAGCCTCCACATAAGTTACCTGACACACCGCTGACACCTGGAATAGAGAACCTGACTTTTTGCAGGCTAAAATGTAATAAGGCCACACATGTAACTTGATTGATGGTGCTTTATCTAAAGTTATATAAGGCAAAATCCCTATACAGAAAATGTGGCTTCTTATTCCGCCATCAGACAGTATTAAAAGATACTAAAAATACTAACAGTACTCTTTCTCCAAAGCTGGCCATGCCCCTTCTCTATTTGAACATGTGAGCTTGTCCTTGCTAAAAGAGCCATCAAGATGGGAAAGGTCAAGGGTCTGGGCGAAGGGGATGGGAGGCTGTCCTGGTGAGAAGCACCAAGATAAACACACAGCCGGCCATCCATGGGTCCAGTTGTCACCTCCACAGCAGCAGAAAGTGCCTTCAGGAAAACTCAGGGCCCACGGGTATGAGGCTGCAGTGTAGGGAACACCACCTCTGTCCCAGGAGGGGCCTTTCTCCCTCCTACTTCCCATGCCCCTCGGGCAGGAAGGCACCATTTGCCCAGTGGCTGGCACAACACAGAACTGTTAGACAATAGGTTAGGAGATTAAATGTCAGTGCTTAATCAGTGTAAAGCAGTTTTATTATGTCTGTTTCAATGTTTTTAAAAAAAAAACTATTGGTAAATAATTGAATGAAGACAGTGGGAACATGGAAGAAATGAGAAGCGTGTGAAAGGTACTTTTGCAGGAATGAGTTCAGGTCGAGGGAAGAAAGCAGGTACTGCTGGAGGCGGGGCATGAGGAAGCCAGACTACCAAAAGTTAACAGTTCTATGAAAAACTTCTTTATGCTGATTATCAAATTATTACCATTTAAGCTATTAGACCATGTGTCCGTGGGCCTGGAGAGCTGTTCTAGCTCATCCAATAGTGTTTCTGCTTTTATCCCAAAATCACATACCGATTTTTTAAATTATTCACTTTGTTGTACCCCCCACCCCTCCCACATCCTTGCTGCCCACTGTCATCTCAGAGGATCTGGGTTTTCAGGGGCAAGCACCTGCCTGCTAGAGAGGCCCAGTGGGCAGACAGTGGCCCTTGCTTCTCTCAGCTTGTCCCAGATCCACACAGTCCACCTTGAGGCTTTGATTTCCTGGTCATCCTCCAGGATTCTGTCTTGTGGACTCATCCACCGTAGTCTGATCCTGTATACTCCTTCATTCTGCAAGTCAGCCAATCCCTGGGCCCCTCCCTTGTGAAGGAGAAATTTAAGACCCCATCCTCCAAATGGTGATGTGGATCAAGAGATGGCAGAACTTACAGTCTTGCTTATACGGCATTGAATGAGTCATTGCTTGGATGTTGCCTAAAACATTGGTTCTATCTTCAAGTGGCAAGAAAACATAGCACTTGGTACCATCTCTCTCAGAAAGAAAAATTAAGATATTTAAATAGGTCATCTGATAGATTTCCAAATTGGATTCACGTTTTCAATTTCCTGCTGTCAAAATAGAGGGATGTTTCCCTCTACCCATTAACCATTTCTAATAAAAACTAAAAGACATTATGGGACATACACAGGGTGTGGCAGTCACTAGTGACACTTTGCAGAAGCTCACTTACAGAATGAGTTTCTTTGTGGCTCTTGTCAACCCAAGTAAAGACTTGCATGAAAAACTGTCCCTTCTTGGTGTCTATGTTAAGGGTAAAGCTTAGCATACCTAATCCTACCCTTTCGTTCTAAGTTTAACGAAATAACGGTTTAGGTGAGGGGAGTAGCCTTAGAAATTTGGGCTAAATCGATGGTTCCTTGGCAGATCGCTGAGTAATTTGTGGATCTCAATAGAAACACTTTGTTAGAGAATGTTACATTGTCAATATTCTGTGTCTCTTTGAAAGTGAATTTGAAGGGTTCTGCCATTTTCCTGATTAGCTCCAAAGCCAGAATCTAAACTCTATTTCAGAGAGTGGGAAGGCCGTGAGCATTGGGCCCCAACGTCCTGGCAGAAAAGAATGTTGTCTCTCAGGCCAGCACATGTCTAATCAAGACACGGTTCCTATTGGCCCCTCACATTCCTATCAGTTTCCAAATTGTTCCACTAAAATAGGGCTTGGGATAGAGGCAACATCTTTACAGCAGATCAATGTGGGAGCTGGCATTGGCACTGCTGAGGAGAATATATTCATTCTTCTGTCTACTTTAAATCTACACACTTTAAGCACCGTTCACACCCCTAATGCTGCTCCTTGGAAATTACTCTAAAAGAAAAAAATGCATTGCCTTTTTTACTCAAGGGTAAAGGGAGAGGCAGTTGAAACACAAATATTAAATGGGAAGCTGTGTGCCACTCGACATTTTTTTTGGGGGGGTTTTGGATTTTTGTTTTTAAGTTCTGGGATACATGTGCAGAACACGCAGCTTTGTTCCATAGGTATACATGTGCCACGGTGGTTTGTCGCACCCATCAACCCGTCATCTAGGTTTTAAGCCCCACGTGCACCAGGTATTTGTCCTAATGCAATCCATGGAAATGAACACACGTATCATATTCCACTGCCTCAAACCCCAATGACTAAGTGCTGGAATGCAAGTACATCCCAAACTGCTTGAAATAAATGGACCATCAGCTGAAGTTAGAGAAACCTTTTTTTAAAATTATACAGCAAAACATCTCAAAAAATATGTTTGATCCAGAGTGGTGGATCATAGCAAAAGCGCATTGAATGAATGTGTTCATGTCACTCTCACTATTTAACTTAGCGGGGCCTGCCTGCAGGGTCTAAGGAGTTGTGACGGCCGTGCTTTCCTGTAAGCACAGGTGCACTGTTACTCACACAGATTCCACCCCTGCCGAGTGGCCTCCAACCACGTCTCACTATATCCCACTGTCATTGGATTTCGACTCCTGCCAAAAACTGAGCAAAGCTAAAACAGAGACCGTAATCACTGAGCAGTGGCTGAAGATGTACCTGGAAACCGTTCCAGCCAGAAGCCAAACTGTGAATCAGGAAGGAACGGGACACCTAAGAGGAACTCCTTAGAAGTTGGTCTCAGCTGATGCTCCTATTCAATATGTGTCAGTAGTTCCCACCTTCCAACAAGAGCTGCCAGGGCTCTGAGCAGGCTGTGCCAAGCAGGCTGGGAGGGTGTCAAAATGCCCAGCCCTTCACCCCCACTGAAGATAAATCATCACAAAGTTAAGATTTGGAAGTATCATAGCCCCCAATAAGGGAGGGGAGGGAGATGTCTCTCACTTCCAGTCTACTGAATGAGGACCCCGTGGGAGTCCTTAGAGGTCCTGACAGAGCCTCCCTGCACCTGAGCCTAAGGGTGCCAGGGAATTGTTGTCCTAGCCATACCCGGCCAGCTGCCCTTGCAGTGGCTTCAGGAGTTAGAAACCCTGCACTCTCAGCCCCACACAATTCAATTATCTATTTGTCCTTACTCCTCAAAGGTGTGACCTAAGCTTGCTTGGCTTGGAATTGAAAAGGAACCCAGGCCAGGTGCGGTGGCTCAAGCCTGTAATCCCAGCACTTTGGGAGGCCGAAGTGGGTGGGTCATGAGGTAAGGAGTTCAAGACCAGCCTGGCCGAGATGGTGAAACCCATCTCTACTAAAAATACAAAAATTAGCTGGGCATGGTGGCAGATACCTGTAATCCCAGCTCCTCGGGAGACTGAGGCAGAGAACTGCTTGATCCCAGGAGAAAGTGGAGGTTACAGTGAGCCGAGATCGCACCACTGCACTCTAGCCTGGGCAACACAGCAAGACTCTGTCTCAAAAAAAAGAAAAAAGGAAAAAAAATTAAAAGTAACCTGAAGTATCACCCATTAATATGTTACTTTGATGTACAAATATTTACGTCCAATTTCTGTATGGAAAAGGAGGGGCTTTGTGGAATTTTTTAAATTCATATTTGTGCCCTGACTGTGGCCATAGACTATTCACCAGGCCAGGTGTTATGCTTGGCAACACCATGCCGAAATTTCAAGAAAATACTCTTAGGCCTTTGGCAAATTGAAAAATCCTGAGGTTTCCTAAGACTCTCACAGCTAAAACCTTTTATCCCAGCAATGCCCATTACAAATCCAAGCGTGGGCCATGCAGTGGCTCACACCTGTAATCCAAGCACTTTGGGAGGCCAAGGTGGGCGAATCACGAGGTCAGGAGATCGAGACCATCCTGGCTAACCAGGTGAAACCCTATCTCTACTAAAAACACAAAAATTAGCCGGACGTGGTGGCGGGCGCCTGTAGTCCCAGCTACTCGGGAGGCTGAGGCAGGAGAATGGCGCGAACCTAGGAGGTGGAGCTTGCAGTGAGCCGAGATTGTGTCACCGCACTCCAGCCTGGGTGACAGAGCAAGACTCTGTCTCAAAAAAAAAAGAATTAGGACTGTGGCTAGATAGATGGACAGATAAGTCATGTCCCGAATGTTCAACCTGAACTGTAACTCTCCTCTATTGGGAGGCTCTGATAACAAAGAAACAGGATGAGAACAGTGAGCCCCTTAAAAGGTAAGAGGAAAACAAGATGGAACCCACTGAAAGGGGGAAGTAAGAAGAAAAGGAAAATATACTTTGCTTATGAATTTGTTTCAAGGGACACTTATCATCCACCACACTTTTTAGTATGCATGATTTTGAAGTGATT
>NW_012102721.1:82719-83248 GCF_000951045.1 Mandrillus leucophaeus | reverse complement strand
CCTGCTTCAGTCTAAAGAAATTAGATCTCACCTGTCCCCTCCTCAATCGCGTATCAAGAGAGCACGTGTGAGTAGCCCACAGCAAATCCTTCTTTGTCCGCAGAGAAGGATTAATCCTCTGTTCCTCATTTTTTAAATTTTAATTTGGGTGTTTTTACATTAAAAGTAATGCTTGCACAGGATAAGACATTCAAATGGCATAAAGGATAGTAACGAAAAATACATCCCCTCCCATCCTGTGCTCTGCAGTCCTTCTGCTTGGATAGAACCTGTGCTCACTGTCCCTTGAGTGCCTTTCCGGAAACGTTCTCTGCGTCTTCAGGTATATTGTAACATGTATTCATACGCATTCCTATTTTGTTACACAAATGGAATGAACGATTTTGTCCGTGGTCAATTGCTTTTTATTAATTTAACATATACTGCAAATCTTTATTAACACATTAACTCCTTTTTAAATTGCAAAATGATTCTTCGTTTGATGGACATATGATCATTTCTATAACTAGTGCTCTAGAGAATATTATAG
>NW_012102721.1:76869-79704 GCF_000951045.1 Mandrillus leucophaeus | reverse complement strand
AAGAAGAAAAGGAAAATATACTTTGCTTATGAATTTGTTTCAAGGGACACTTATCATCCACCACACTTTTTAGTATGCATGATTTTGAAGTGATTGCAGAGCAATTAGTCAAAATTTCATCTCACTAAGGATGGTGGAGGGTGGAGAGCACCATTTTCTTCATTACTAGGGCTCTGTCCGCCAGAAAGTGACTGCTTTGAAAAGCTGTAGACTCTGCAAGCTTTCCTGTAATGGAACTTCTCATTCCCTCCTGTACTTCAATAGATAGAGGAACAGAGAGAGATAGAGAGAGATGTTATACATATACATACATCATTTGTATATACGTTGATTTATATCACCTTTATCACCAATGATATATGGTGATTTATATCACCATTGATGTATGCACCTTTCGTGTATATCTATCATACATACATCTAAATGTATCTCCACTACAATAGAATTATATTCATGAAACATATTCAAAGACTCTTCCATTTGACTGCCATCATCCTGTCTTTGGATGTGATACTTCAGCTAACACTTTCATCATGTCCTTGTGTCTAGTAAGTGTTTCAAAATAGTAGAACTAAGAGAAAGATATTAATACTTACTAGGCACCCAAGTCTGGGTTCCAGCCAAGCATCATGGAAGACATGTCTCAGAAGTGAATAATCTCAGGTGCCTTATCTGGTACCTGCACCCTTCTCCCCCACCCCTTGGGTCACTGAGTCCGATATCACAGCATAAGCCTGGCCAACAGTGGGTTGTATCACACGTCCCATTAAGCTGAAAAACAAGGGTTAGGCTCACTAGGAAAAGCCCCGGACTTATGTTCAGAGCCCTTTCGCTCATGTCCTGTCCCTCCTGCACATTAGCTGAGTGATCTGATTTCCCTGGACCTTGTGTTCTTTATCTGATGAGATTCCTGCCTGGCTAGGTTTCAATGATTATTAAATTAGATGATATAAAAAAGCCTAGCATAGAATCTGGAATGTAGATTTTTTTTTAAATGCTTTTAAAATATGGGTATATCTCTAGTACTCAAGAGGTTCCATTTGCCTGTAAAATGACAGATGGTTCAAACATCTAAAAATGTCAAGTTAGAAAAAGTGCTTACTAATAATGAATTAGCGGGTAATGCTTCTTTTTTAGGTTGAATCTGAATGAGATGAGCTGGGAATCCCATCACATATAATTCAAATATGTTAGAACACTTTTGCTCTAAAATTATCCTTATAAGAGAAAACTAAAGGAGAAGAAACACCTGTCTGCCAAGTTCTTTAAAAATCAGCTAGAGAAATAGAGAGTTCTCTATTTCTCATTCATGTGTTTTATGCCTAAAACAGGTCAGAGAGACAACTTCCATCTCAGATGGTAGGACTCAGTGAACACAAAAACTGTAAATCATCCACAATTATTGAATATGCTATTGGTAGAACAAAGAAACCATTCCATCATTTGGCACGTGTTTATCTAGCAACTTTATCCATTTAGATTCTAGAATACAACTAAAACTCCAAACTGAGGGGAGAAAAGCAATCACAGAAGATGCCACAATGCCCATGCAGTCTAGCCCAGCATCTAAGACCAATGCTGGAAGCTAAGCAGAGCTGTGTCTTTTTTATTTATTGTTTTTCTCATAAGAAATCCTAACAAGCTCAGAATTGACTGCTCTCCCAGATCAGAGGAGATCAAAGCAGCAAATAAAGGGAGGAGATGGATTGGCTATAAAACAGGCACATTGAAAGCAACAAGAGGCAAGTCTGACAGTGAATGAAAAAAAAAAAAAAGCCCAGAGCTATAAATCAAAGAAAAAAAGCCCAAACATGTCGCTGTCTGGAATCCTTTATGAGAAAAGCCAACGTTTTTACCCACCTTACAATCTCCTGAGGCAAGGTCTGTGTTGAAGGACAGAACAGTAGCTGATGTTTCAGCAAGATGGCACGGAGACGTGAAGAAAAAGCTTAAATTATACCCAGTGCAGTCTGCTTGTGAAGAAAGGGAAGCGTCTGCTACAATTTAGAAAGATTTCTGGCCTGGAATTGGGAAGTGTTTGCTTGCCTTGCCTGCAACTGAAAAGTGGTGAGTCTGGGTCAGCTGGAGCACTCATCCTGCAGCCTGTAACCCGTGTTGCTGAGATACCAGCTGGGACACTACCTTTAGTCTTTCTTCCAGCAGCCAATTTTCCCAGCGCAGGTGGCCCAGGTTAAGAGGCGCCTGTCATGTGGTTTTAACCCAAGCCAGCCACTGAAGTGCCTCCAAGGGCTTGGGGACTTTGGATCAAGTGCTGGGAGTGACCACACCAGAACCCTCAGGGCCCTCCCTGATACCATCATGAATCACTTAGCCACTCTGGGCCTCACTTTCCTCAGAAATGAGCTTTATCCAGCAGAATGTGTATTCCAAGTCTGAATTTGCCTGCCTTTGAGAAAAGTGCACTTCGGGCTTTGTCCCGTCCCAACCCACCCCACCTCTGCCCACCCCCCATTTTTTCAACCCCTACCTTCCTTCCTGTCAAACCTGTGTCCTGACACCTGCCGCAGGTGAACTTGAGGCCATGACCAAATAAATGCACGGGTCCCTGTCTACACAGAGGCTGGGCGCAGTGGTTCACGCCTGTAATCCCAGCACTTTGGGAGGCCGAGGTGGGCAGATCACCTGAGGTCAGGAGTTTAAGACCAGCCTGGCCAACATGCTGAAACCCCATCTCTACAAAAATACAAAAATTAGCCAGGAATGATAGCGGGTGTCTGTAATCCCAGCTACTCGGGAGGCTGAGGCAGGAGAATCACTTGAACCCAGGAGGCAGAGACTGCAGTGAGCCAAGATCCCACCACTCCAGCCTGGGTG
>NW_012102721.1:27925-75909 GCF_000951045.1 Mandrillus leucophaeus | reverse complement strand
TGGTACTACAGGCGCACACCACCAAGCCCGGCTAATTTTCTGTAGTTTTAGTAGAGATGGGGTTTCACTGTGTTAGCCAGGATGGTCTCGATCTCCTAACCTTGTTTGTGATCCGCCCGCCTCAGCCTCGGGAAGTGCTGGGATTACAGGCGTGAGCCACCGCGCCCAGCCAGGATAGATTCTTAGAAGTGAGATTGATGGGATAAAAGAGGATATGCATATTTTGCTTCTCAAGATATTGCCAAATTGCCCTGCTACAAAGGATCGTGTCAATTTCCAATCCTGCCTCCAGGAACAGGCATGCCTTTGTCCACCTATTCATCCACGCTGGGTAGAAACCACTCATTGATCTTTGCCAATAGGATAAGTGAAAACAGGTGTCGTTCATGTTTTCTAGCATGTAGTTGGGCATCTTTCAATATATTTACAGGTGTTTCCTTCTCTTTGCCCATTTCCTAATTGATTTTTTTCTTTTTTCTAGTTGATTTGTAAAGGCTGGCTTTATATAAAGGAAATGACTCCCTTGTCAGTTATATGTTTTGCAGATATCTTTCATAGTCTGTCATTTGTCTTATGGATTTTTTTGTTAATGGTATTTTACCTGCAAAATAGATTTATTTTATGTAGTGAAAGTTATTGATGTTTCTTTCTGCCATCTCAGTTTTATGTTATACTTGGAAAGGCCTTCTCTATTCCTATAAAATTCACATAAAGTCATTCTCCCTTGTTTTCTCTTACTGCTTTCAACAGTTTAATTTTTAGACTGAGATCTTTGACCCCACTGACTTGGCTGGGCAACCAGCTTGCGTTGTTTGCTGGAAGACCAGCCGACGTCCTAACACTCTTCACCGAATAATCTGGCTTTCCTTCGCGGACCTAAGTGGTCTTCAGTTTTGTACTTCCTGATTTTATCCCACTCACTTTAGCAAAAGAAAACAACGGTTTCCAAATAATATTCCTAACCTTTGGCGAGGGTAACTATTTCAAATATCAGTCTGAGTTCCCCTAACCTTCCTATGCTAACGTAACACTTCACAATTATTGTTTAATTGTGTTCCCCGAAATTCATATGGTGAAGTCCTAACCCTTAGTACCTAAGAATATGACCTTATTGGGAAATAGGCCCATTGCAGATGTAATTAGTTACGTTAGATGAGGTCCTACAGGAGAAGAGCAGACTGTAGTGTGATGTGCCTGGTGTCCTCATAAAGAAAAATAGAGGTGAAATTTGGACACAGACACGTGCACGGGGAGAAGGCCGTGTGAAGATGACGTCAGAAGCCGGGGTGATGCAGCAAGAGCCAAAGATTGCCAGCGACTGCCATAACCTGGGGGAAGGGCCTGGACTAGACCTTCCTTCACAGCCTCAGGAGGAACCAACCCTACCAACACCCAGGTCTCAGGCTTCCAGCCTCCAGAACTGTGAGACCACACATGTCTGTCATTCAAGCCACCTGTTTGTGATACTTCGTTATGACAGCCTGAGGAGACTCAGATAACAATTATAGGGCAGTTTGATCATTTCTTGTTTATTACTAGAGACCAGTTCAGTTGTTGTTGGAGCAGGTGTGACACAGAACATCTTTCCTCTGTTTAGGGCAGGCTCACCGAACGTGGTCACTGTGCCTCTCAGACCATCAGGCAAATTCACGCCTGGCCTCCTGCCCACTCACCCAGTGCAGTAGACATGACAAGATGCCAGCTCACCCCCCTGCAGAAGGGATCCGTTTTCCCTCTGCCACTTCACATAATTGCTCCTTCCCCTGGGACACACCAAGAAAGAAGCCTGGCCCCATTTCCAGACCCCAGTTCTGTGGGGCCACTTCTGGCTCCCGGCACCAAACTCTGTGCATCTCACTCACTTGGGGTTGGCTTCTGTCCTGTCTTCCTTTCTACCTGCCAGGCTTTGGTCTTACCTACCCTTTTCCTGCAAACAAACAAACAAACACGTTAAGCAGGGAAAACAGACCATTCTGGCCCTTAAAGAGACAGTGCACCTAGAGGTCCTCAGCAGAGAAGTGTTATCTGCAATGTGCAAATAAAAACTAAAGAAGCCAGTGGGCTTAAAGAAGGAAGAGAGGGTAGAGAAGACTTCTAGAAGGAGGTGAGGAGGAGGGAGGAACACGATGATCATTCCAGGAAACCCTGAGGAAAGATTTATTCAAGCTGCTCTCTTTAAACGCTGTTTTTAAAAAAGCAAGAACCTGGAAAATCCCTCCAGAAAGCGGGGCTTCTTCCCTGCTGCCTCTGCCTGTTAACCAGGGCCATTTCTGTCATGGGGGAAGCCACATTTGCAACATTGTCTCCTTTTTCTGCAAATAGGATTTTTCTTTCAGGCTTGCTTTGTGCTTATGTGTGAATTTTTGGTGATGTCTTGTAGCCAATTTCCTCCCTCTGGGAATACATAGCTGAAGAAATTATAATGTAAATCAGGATGGTAATATGATTCAGAGGACATATTTTTCCAGGAATGCTTCCCTCGCTTGACGCCAGAGACCGAGAAACAGTATGGAAGCAGGCTGGATTTACTCGGGAAAACAAAGGCTGGCTTGAATGTTCCAGCTCGGAGTTGGCCGGAGCATGGTTCCCTACTGACTGGCAGGGCTGAGCCCACTGCTCTCTGAAGCAGCCCTGTCTTCCTTCCCCATCACTCCCGAGCTCATGGAGACCACTGGGTTTGCAGAACTTCTCCATAGGCTGCAGGGACAGATGGCCCAGGGATGAGCAGCGGGACCCAGAATTGGCTCCACCCCAAGGAATACCCTTGGGCAGACAGAGGACCGCTCTGCTCACTGCTTCGGCACCAACCCATCTGTAGTGAGTTGACGGGTGACCACCCAAAAGATATGTCCACATCCTGGGCCCCAGTACCTACACATGGGGCCTTATAGGAAAAAGAGTCTTTTTCCTATGAGGATATAATTAGGTTAGGGGGTCTCAAGATGAGATCATCCTGGATTATCCAGGTGGCCCCTAAATCCAATGACAAATGCCCTTGTAAGAGACACACGGAGGAGAGACACACAGAGAAGGCTACGTGAAGATGGAGGCAGAGACTGGAGTGATGCGGCCACCAGCAAAGGAATGCCTGGGGCCACCACGTTACACTTCGAAAGGCCTCCTCTGTTCCTATAAAACAAACATAAAATAATGCTCCCTTATTTTCTTGTAGTGCTTTCAATAGTTTAATTTTTAGACTGAACTCTTTGACGCCACTGGCCCGGGTGGGCAGTCAGCTTGCATTTTGTTCCAAATGACCAGCCTATGTGCTAACACTACTCACTGAGAAGCCAGAAGAAGCAAGAAAGGACCTTCCTCTAGCGCCTTCAGAGCATGCCCAACCCTGGGGACACCCTGATTTCAGACTTCTGGCCTCGAGAACTGGAAAGGAATGATTTTTGATTGTTCTAAGCCTCCAAGTTTGTGGTCATTTGTTACTGCAGCGGCAGGAAACTAATCCACCCTCCTTGCAAATCACCCCTCCCCTTCTGTTGTCTCCCTGGTGACCATCTGAACAAATAACATTTGTGGAATGAAAGAAGCAACAGGAGAGTAATGTGATGGGCCAAGGCCAGTCCCCGTGTATGCACAAGACAGACTTCTTGCCCCTTAATGAAGAAATAGGGCAGCTGGTGTTCATCCCATTCAACAACCGAGACCAGCATCACGCACCCTGACCGCAAATTGCACAGGAGCTCCATGGGTGAGTGGTCTCACTGAACCAAGGTTACTACTCAGAGGTATGACCTTCTAGAAAATGTGGTTTGGGTCGCTCCCTCTTCTCCTCCTCTTCTCTTGCTCTCTCCCGCTCTCTTTCTGGCTGAGTCACTAGAAAATTTCACCAGCCACATGTGTACTCAGAGACAAAAAGTTGAATGAACAGAAAGATTTTTAAAGTCACTCATGTTTTACCTTTTAGCATGAAAGAAAAGTTATGAAGAATCTGACTCAGTACAGAAATTTCTAAGAAGCAACCCCCTCAAGACAGATCCAAGTGAAACCAACAAGCATGTGCATACACCTGTCAGAGGCACTTGATTAAATTACAGGTTTATGTTCGGCTCAGGACAATGTGAGAGCCAGTGTTAAATTCCCCAACAGGCACCTGTCAGTCTTCTTTTAGACCGAAACCAACATGAGAGCTGTCCACAGAAGAAAAAGAGAAGAGCACATCAGAAGAGCTTGGCAAGTTTTCAGATTACCATGGCTATTTCTAGATCATCTTTCATTATCCCTGCCTACACCTTGGGAATTCCTCCCCTAATTTGAGAGTTTCAAGTTGTCAGCATCAATTGGCAAATGCCAAGTAAGGCAAAGCACAAGAATTCTCAGCCCCTGAAGAAATTTGGAGAGAAAAGAGGAACCCTGCACCTTGGCATTGTTATTTCTGACTAGGGTCATGAGAACCAAACCTTTTTATTCTTTGATATCTAGTGGACAGGTTCCTTGAGATGAGTTAGAAATCTTGCATTCAGCTCTAGAGATAATAGCGACATTCACAACCAACATGATCCTCAGGACCAATGTCCTTGATGGAACCTCTGCAGAAGTACTAAGTGTTGTCCCTTGAGAGAATGGACTGTCCTGGTGAGCAGCGAGATCCTGGGTTCACGGGTCAAAGAAGCCCCAGGAGGGTGTCACGGTGATGGTGGCTGCATTCTGCACAGTGTGTATGTAGTCTGGGTTCTCCAGAGAAATATAACCAATAGAATGGATGGAGAGATAGAAAGAGAGAGATATACATCTGTCTGTGCAGATACAAATACATATGATTTATCATAAGCATTGGCTCACACAGTTATGGAGGCTCAGAAGTCCCAAGACCTGCAGTTTCCTGAAGACCCAGGAAAGCCAATGATGTAGTCCTAGTCCTAGTCCAAGTCCAAAGGGAGGAGAAGACCAATGTGCCAGCTGGAGTACAGTCAGGCAAAGAGAGAAGATTTTCTTTTACTTTGCCTTTCTGTTCTATTCAGGGCTTCAGCAGATTGAATAAGGGCAATCAGTCTACTGATTCAAATGCTAATCTCATCCAGAACCACTCTCACAGAAGTATCCAGAAGGTTATTTAACCAAATGTCTGGGCGCCCCATGCCCAGTCAAGTTGACATATAAAATTAACCATCATAGTATGGATACCCAGGAATTTCGTGGCAGCCATGTGCAGCCGAGAGTTGGCTGGTCAACTGCTCTGTGAGCTTGAGGACTGAACATCCTTGGATACTGGCTCAGTCTTGGGGAGGGCTGGGGGAGAAACATAATGCTGGGTCTTGCCCAGCACGTCACTCTGAATTGTCTTGAGAGGGCTTTCTTCTTCAGGAATTTCTGCACTGAGGTGGAACTTTACAACCTTTTTTCACTCCAAAAGGTAAAAAATGAGTAAATAATAATTGAAAACAAACCGTCATTTATATGTACTCCTAGCCAGTAGAGGAAAGCAGTTGAGAGAGAATGAGTGGGATCTATAAATCTCACTTTTGTATCAGAGAGGAAAAAAGGCACGATTTGCTCTATGCCATTTATATATATACAAACATCTCACTCCTGTCAAATAACAATTTTAATTAAAATGGTCACAATGGTATCTAGCCCTTCTGCTAACTTAGGGATTCCCTGAGCACCAGTGACCATGGATACTCTCAGTTGTTTCAAAACTGAATAACGAAGAGGTTTGGTAAAGCTCTTCCAGGTTAATGTTGAAGATTCTTCCAACCATGTCTAGAAAGGTGAGTGTATGTGATACACCAATTCATACAAAAAGTGGCCCTGAGGATTTAGAGAGATAAACAGAGTGCCAGGCTGGGCGCAATCCCTACCACACAGAAGGCCCCCTCAGTGAAAGTCAGTCAAACCTCACTGGCCAATGAACACACTAACCCTTGGGCTGAGCTTGGATTGGCAGTACATGGCAAATGGTTAAGATCAGTGTTAATTTCCACCTTTCCTTCATTCAGCAAACACTCTATTTCTTCCCTGTTCTTTCTGTGTTTGCCTGAGATCATGCAATTTTCAATAACAGTAGTTATAATGAACATTCATTGAGTATTTACTGCATGCCAGCCCTGTTCTGTGTTTCACACATTTTAACTCACAAAATCCTTACTGCTCCTCTATAATGTAGATTCTGTTATTACCACCCTGATTATATGGGTAAGGAAACAGAGGCATAGGAGAGTGAATTAACTTTTCCAAAGACACATAGCTTTTGTATTAGTTATCTCTTGCTGTACAATTCACCCAAAAACTTAGTGGCTGAAAACAACCAACACTTATTGTCTCACAGTTTCTGTAGAACTAGAATTCAGGAGCTACTTAGGTGAGTACTTATGAGGTTGCAGTCAAGATATTGGCTGGGGCTGCAGTCATCTGAAGGCTTGACTGGGGCTGGAGGATCCACTTCCAAGATAATACACTAATATGGCTGTTGACAGAGGCCTTCAGTTCCTTGATACATGGACATCTCTGTAGGTTGCTTGAGTGTCCTCACAACATGACAGCTAATTTTCCCCAAAGCAAACAATTCCAGAGAGAAAGAGAAAACCCACAGTGCCCTTTAGACTTAGTCTCTAAAGTTACACACCATCACTTCCACTTTATTTAAAAGAAATGAGTTACTGAATCCAGTCAACATGTAAGGGGAAGGAACATAGGCTCCATCTCTTGAAGAGGGAGCATCAGATAGTTTGTGCGTGTGTTTTAAACCATGTAAGCGGTAGAGCTGGGATTCAGCCCCCTCAGACTGGCCACAACAACTACATGCTTCACCACTACAGTAGGTGCTCCCTGAGCTTACGTGGGTCTCTCAGCCATGTGTACAAAGCACTGTAGACTTTTCCATTTATTTATCTACCCATCTATCTATTCATTCATCTACCTGTCCATTCATCCATCTGTCTGTCCACCCATTCACTCATCCATCTGTCCACCCATCCACTCATCCATCCATCCACCCACCCACCCACCCATTCATCAA
This sequence comes from Mandrillus leucophaeus, assembly GCF_000951045.1. Classification (NCBI taxonomy): domain Eukaryota; kingdom Metazoa; phylum Chordata; class Mammalia; order Primates; family Cercopithecidae; genus Mandrillus; species Mandrillus leucophaeus. The sequence goes on along the minus strand of NW_012102721.1, from coordinate 68,939 downwards.
CACATTCATCAGTAGGTTATTGCTCAGTGCAGTTAGTGCTCTCCTCCAGGCTCTTTCCCTCATAGCTGCAGGGCCAGGCACTACTGCCTGTCATGGAGGCTTTCTGAGTATTTCTGGGAATTATGCAAGAAGCCTATGACCCCAGAAAAGAGGTTTTCAAACCAATCAGTTAAGACACTTAGGAAAGCATCCTCACCTCTCTATACAATCCCAGAAGTTTCTCTCTAAAACAGCACCGATGGTAGCATTCATGGATAACTCCCATTGTCTACAGGATTATAGGATAACATGCAAATTCCTTGGACATAACTGAAGTCCTTTTATAATGTAGACCTACCTTACCTGTCCAGCATCATCTCATGCCCTCATCTTTACTTAAGCAGCCCAGTGAATCACTCACTAGCTGTCACCTCTAGATAATTACTGACCCCACTGCCCTCCTTTATCCTTCAAGGCTCTCCTAATAAGCCCCATCGTCTTTGAGATCTTCTCTGAGACCACCCCCGCCCCCAAGTTAGCCAGCATCTGTTTGGCCCCATGGGAGTTTTGTGCATGACATTCAAATGCATTTAACACTTTGTTTTGTGAATTTCTAGCCTTCCACTAGAGAAGTAGCTCTGTGACTGTAAGAACTTTTGCAGGGCTAGGCAAAGAGAAGCAATTCCAAATGCTTGCCTTTGCCAATGAATGAATTAATGGATGGATGAATGGATTGTTGGCTGGCTATATGAATGAGTGAATGGCAGAGTGCATTGATGAGTGGGTTGATGAATGGGTGGCTGAGTGAGTTGATGGATGACTGGAATGACTGGATGGGTGGATGGATGGATGGATAGATGGATGGATGAATGGATGGACAAATGGTTTGGTGTGTGTGGGTGGGTATATGGGTGAGGGAGTGGATGGATCGATGGATGGAAGAATGGATAAATGGATGGAGAGAAACAGCTTCTGATCTCTTGGAGCTTATGCAATAGTCAAACAAAAATAATTTAAACACATACTTTGAAGAAATTTGCTAAAGAAAAATGTTATGGAAAACAGTCCAATCAGGATGAACTCATATGAAAGGTAAAGCATAAATTTTAAATACAAACAACAACGAAAGGGGAGGAGGAAGAAAGGAAGGGAAAGGAGAAGAAAGGAAAGGTCAAATAAAAGCACTCATTAGTATTTCTGCAAACCCAAAGATTTTGTACTCCTGGCAAAGTAGGGCTATTTTGAGTTGTTTTTATTGTTTTTCACCAAAAAACTGAAAATTCTTTTGGCCAAGTTGATCTCTGGGTGGGACACAGGGAGCTGCACACGGGTGGCAGGATCAAAGCAGGTGAGGGCTGCCTACCAGGAAATGAGCTGTTGCCATGGAAAAGCCATCTCCCGGGCTGTGTTTACCGGAGTCCTCTCCCTCCCCACCCCCAGGCTGTCACACTGCAGCAGACTGGCTAGAGCTTGTCTTAAGCCACAGGAGGACCAGTCCTGCAGTCAGAGGCAATAGTCCAAGGCCAGCAGAGTGGTGGGCACTGCCGGCATCGAGGCACCTGGGGAGAAGAACTGAAACCAATTATCGATTTCTGCCACTGGACAGTTAGACCCCTGAGTGCAATGTCAGCCTGGCCAGGAGCCCTCTTCCTACAGTCAACTGGGACCAGCATTGCAGTCACTCCTAATAAGGTCTCAGGTCCCAGTGGGGACTGGTGGAGGTGGGGAAGGGGACATAGAGCTATCGGGACTAGAAATCTCCACCAGTGCCTGCAGAACCTGCTGCTTTCTCTCGTGGTTCCTCAACCTCTCAACCTCAGCACTACTGGCATTTGGAGCCAAATCATTCTCTGTTGCAGGGGCCGTCATGTGCCTTGCAAGCTGTGTGCAGCATTCCTGGCCTCTACCTCCAAATGCCAGTAGCACTCCCTCCAGTTTGACAATCAAAAATGTCTCCAGACATGGCTGCTGTCCCCACTTGGGCCAATGCAGCCCTGCTGAGAACACAGCTCTGGCTGGTGCCTTGCTTTCCCCTGGTTTTGCTCATCCACTTGCTACCTCCCCAAGCTGGCCCTGAGCACAGCCAGGAGTGGATGGAGTTTGTCTTTGAGCACAGCCCCCAGGCCAATGCCAGCTGTCATGCACCTCGTACACACACCCACAGGCCTCAGCACTCCCTGCTGTCCCTTCCACAGGGGACTGGGCTGTCTACTTCATTGCTTCATCCAACACAGATCCATCAGGTGCCTGGTGTTGGCTGGTGGCAGGGTTCAATGGTGAGCAAAGTGCAGGGCCTCCCTCCTGCAGTAATAGATGGAGCTTCCTGCCTGCCTCGCCTGCCCGACCATGTGCTTCTGGAGGTCAAGGGACTCACACCTGGCCCATGCCAGGACCACCTCCTGGAGAAAGGACCCCTGTACCCTCCCTCTCCGCCGCTGACCCAAAGGTCAGTCCCCAAGCCCCGGACTTGCCCATCTCCCTTTCTGCACTCAGACCTGCCCTGTGCCAAAGGTCAGTCCCTATACCACGGGCCTGCTCACCTCCCTTTCTGCACTCAGCCCTGTCCTCCGCCAGCATTCCTGCAGTTCTGTGGTGCCCGCTAATCTCCCACAGACCCTGTTAAAATGCAGGCTCTGATTCAGGGGCTCTGGGTTCTGCATTTGCAACCTGCTGGCAAGGGTGCAGGCGCTGCTGGTCCAGAGCTCACATGAGGACAGAGGGGCCAAGCCACAGTTAGAGAAGCTGGTAAGCACATCAGCAGGGTGGGTGCACCCCCCATACTATTGACTTGAGTTGGGGGCAGGGGGCTGGTAACTCTAGCGTAGGATTGTGGGAGTCAAGGTAACAGTGATGGACTGTTTAGGGGTGGACCTCAAATTCTCCTTTTGGTATAAAGAGTCTGTAAGAGCCTGCTTGCTGGTTTGAAATTGCTTCCAGGAGCAGGGAAAGTCCCTAGTGACTGCCTGCGGAGTCCGAATCAGGAGGTCAGCCCTCTTCTGGCCACACGGCCTGTCCTGGGGCCGGAGAATTCCGCTCAGGGCAGAGCGATGTGGCGGCGCCCAGGGACTGGGTGTCATCACAGCAGCCCCTCCCAGAGGTGCTGGGGATCGAGGGGCAGAGGCGCAGCCCGAGGGTCCCCGCGATGACAGTAGCGCTCGTCCCCAGCGCCGTCAGCGCCACCAGAAACCCGCCCCGTACCTGCAGCCCTGAAAGACACAGCGAGCGCGAGCGCCACCTAGCGGTGCATCGGCTGCACAGCCCGGCGCAGTTTCTTAAAGCCAATGCAGCCACTCGCGGAAAAATCCCGTCCAACTTTATTCCTTCCTCTCCGAGGTCTCATCTGTGTGGCCTTTATATCTCTGAGATGCAGCCATCGTATTAACTCCAGATCCCAAAAGGAAAGACTTTTGGTTTTGCACAGGCCAGTAGTTCAAAACGGAGCCCCTGCTATATTGCCAGACGCTGGGAATATCACATTAAATAAAAGAAAGCTCAAGGCTCAAGGGCCCAGGGCAAGGGAGACACTTAGAAAGTGGCGCGAAGGGTGTCGACTGAGTCAAACCCGGAGCAGCAAGGGAGCTCTGAGCAGGCCTGCGTGAGTCCACCTGGAAGGCTGGGGACAAGGGCAGTGCAGGGTGGGCTGCCTGGGAAGAGCAGCCCTTGCCTCTCCTTAGCCACCCTAAGTGAGTAAGTTGTCCAGATTTCTTTCATCTATTCATTCATTCATTCATTCGTAGTTAATTGCCCTCATGCTATGCGCCGTGCTGTGTTCTAGGTAGTCAGGACATAGCACGAGTAAACCAAGCTTACATCCAAGTGAGCAGAGAAAGACTAAACCAGAAAGTAAGCCTGTCGGGGTGAGACGCTCAGAAAGGAAAGGAATCAGGGCTCTGGAGGGGTGATGTATGTGGGGTATAGGTGGGTCAGGGAAGCTGTCCCTGCAGAGCTAACACTAGATCCAACCTGGGTGAGAGGAGGCATGAGCCCTGTGGGTATCAGGGAGAGAGTGTTCCAAGCAGAGAGGACCTGCGTGCAAAGACCCTGTGGTGAAAGGCAGCTTTGAGAAGCATCAAGGAGGCCTGAGTGGGCAGAGCCCAGTGGGTGAGAAGGGGAGTGGGCAGAGAGGAGAGGAGTGAGGTCACGGGCACCAGACCAGGGAGAGCTTCACGTGGCTTTTGCTCTGAGAGGGGAGCCCTAAAGGGTGTCCAGCAAGGAATGGCATGACGTTACATGCATTTTGAAAGGATGGCTGTGGTTGGCGTGTGAGCTATAGATGACCAACTGTCCTGGTTTGGTTGGGACTGAGGGATTTCCGGGATGTGGGACATTCAATGCTAAATGTGGGTAAGTCCCGGGCGAACAGAGATAAGTTGGTCATACTGTGTGCAGATAGCAGCCAGTAGCTGGGGGAAAGTTTGCTGCAGTAACTCAGCTGAGAGCTGACATCGGGGACAGGTTGGGTTGAAGGTGAGAGAGATGCCGTTGAGTTCCACAAACCATACCTGGGGCATATTTCAGGGATCAGAAGGTTCTTCCCTGGCCCCACACTCCAGAATAGCCCGTTTTCACTGGCTAGAGGGCAGTTAGACTTCACATGGTTGGGATATGCTGTCATCACTAAGGGAAACCCCAGGGCTGAAAGTCAGAGCATGGAAGCGAACAGGTAAACCCTGAGGGAACAGCATCAGCTCTCCCTGCTCTTTGGCCGTCTTCTCTCCCAAGGCCCTCCAGGTGTCTCCAATGTGCAGCCAGGATGAGCCCCAGTGGGAGCCCCTTCCCCTTCTTTCCTCCACTGGTTCGCCTGATCAACTCCTACCCATCCTTCAAAGCCCAGCCCATCTTTTGTGAAGACTTCCCTGCCTCAGTCCTGCCTAGAGAAGCCCTCCCTTCCCTGTCCGCCTCTAACTCTGAACACACCTCTAAATGCTGGTTACGCACATCGGTGCCTGTGTCCTCATTTCTGCCTCATCCCTGTGTCCCTGTGTTGTGTCCTATCCACAACAGGTGTGTGATGAGTGAGTTGGACACAACACAGACACGAGTGAGTCCAGCCAATGGGCCAGGGAAAGTGCTGCTCTGAGACACTCCCTCATTTCTGAAGCTGAGAGACAAATCCTGTGCCTGAGAAAAGGAAGCCTGGAGCCCCAGGAAGGAGGATGGATGAGCTCCAAGGAGCCAGGTCCTGGAAAGAAACAGGACTGGAAGAGGGGGAGGGGACAGGGGCAGCCCAGCCAAGGGAAGCTGCAGGGCAGTCTACCTGGAGATGGGAGCCTCCCAGTAATGGTACCACCCAGGAAAGCTGATGGAGCAACCACCCACTAGCTCCAGCGGGCAGCCCCTGGGCCTATCGGCCACAGCCCTAGAGAGGCAGACATTAGATGGTTCAGGTCCCATCCCTCTTCCTCCTGCCCCTGCTCCATTTCCACTGCCGCTCTTTCCCTCACGCTGTCTTATCTGTCCCCCTCTCCCCTCAATTCTTCTTCTCCGTTGTTTTCTTTCTCTCACTTTGCAATAATAATGAATATTATTGCTCATTAAAAATGTTCTGAGAATAATGTAAAAAGGCAATTTTTATAGCATTTACCACACTTAAAAGAAAAATCTAGCCTGGACAATGTAGCGAGACTCTGGTTGTACAAAAAGTAAAATAATTAACAGGGCACAGCAGCATGCACCTGTAGTCCCAGCTATTTAGGAGGCTGAGACAGGAGGACCACTTTAGCCCAGGAGTTCGAGTCTGCAGTAAGCTATGATGGTACCACTGCACTCCTGCCTTAGCCACATAGCCAGATCCTATTTCAAACAAAGAGAGAGAAAGAGAAGAAAGAAAGAGAAAGGAAGGGAAGGGAAGGGAAGAGGGGAGAAAGGGAGAGAGAGAGAAAGAGAGAGAGAGAGAAACCTACTCTCTCCTTACATGTGTATTACATCTTTATTTTCTTTTTGATTAGGTAAAAAGTCCAAGGGAAACAACCATAGCTGATAAGTTTATACTAAGCTAAGGATAAGGATATACCATGTATCTTGAACTTTTAACATTTTAAAGTAAAAAGGAAGGTCAGAGAACCGAAACCGACTTATGAAAAAAGAAAAAAAAATGAGGATGTCTTAGCTCATCCAACCAAAACCCCAGGGGGAGAGGACTTCCGAGGCTGCTGGTTCCTAGGCCCTGAGATGACCCCTGGCCCCAGCTCCTTTTCTCCAGGTCTGCTGCTCTCCCTTCCTTCTGCGTCACCGTCATCCTTAGACTACTTCTTTCATGGTAGCAGAAGTGTCCACCACATTCCAGGCCCCAACTTCTCACAAGCAGAAGAGTCAGGATCTCTTCCAGAAGCTTCCGCAGAAAAGAGAAGCTTCCTTCCTAGAAGCTAAAGCTATATTTCTTTGCACCTCATTGTCCTTAAGGAGGTCATATGCCATTTCCGACCCAATCACTGGGGACAAGCAGATGGGGTCTATGGACTCGTGCAAGCCAAGAATGGGATCGCCCTTAAGAGATGGGGTCAATGCCTCCTAGACTGCAGGTAGGGAATGGGTCAAGACACAATTCCCTCCCGAGCAATTAAGTAAAAAAAAAGAAACAAAGTATTCCAATTGGAAAGAAGTAAAGCTAGTTCTATTCAGAGATAACATGATCTTATATAGGTAAAATCCCAAAGAATCCACAAAAATACTACGAGAGCCAATAAACAAATTCAGAAAAGTTGTAGAGTATATGATCAACACAAAAAAAACCAGTTGAATTTCTACACATAAGGACCTAGGAAGAAACAAACTCAGCATCTCGTACTGTACTCTTACAACAGGTAACACTTCCGTGACTCCAGAGGGCTGTTGGTCTGCAGTGGACACCAGCTGTGTGTTCCCTCATTCAGTTCAGCTCTGACACTGTCTACCTGCAGGCAGCATCAGATCCCACAGGGTGAGGGCTCAGCGATGCCAGTTGCAAGCACAGGTTGTGGCCTGTGCTTCTGACCAGTTGGCTGTAAACTGGGAGTTCCCGCAACCCCCTCCTGGGATTCAATTAGTTTGCTAAAGCAGTTCACAGAACTCAGAGAATCAAGCTACTTACACCTACTCATTTATTTATTTTTTATTTTTTATTTTTTTGAGACGGACTCTCGCTCCTCTCCCAGGCTGGAGTGCAGTGGCCGGATCTCAGCTCACTGCAAGCTCCGCCTCCCGGGTTCCCGCCATTCTCCTGCCTCAGCCTCCCGAGTAGCTGGGACTACAGGCACCCGCCACCTCACCCGGCTAGGTTTTTGTATTTTTTAGTAGAGACGGGGTTTCACCGTGTTAGCCAGGATGGTCTCCATCTCCTGACCTCGTGATCCGCCCGTCTCGGCCTCCCAAAGTGCTGGGATTACAGGCTTGAGCCACCGCGCCCGGCCCTACTCATTTATTATAAACGATATAATTAAGGGTACAGATGGACAGCCAGAAGGAAGAAGGGTACAGGGCAAAGTGTGGGAGAAGAGGGGCGCGCCCTCCCTGGGTGAACCACTTCCAGGAACCTCCATGTGTTCAGCTTTCCAGAAGCCCCCAGAACTCAGTCCTTTTGCTTTTCTGTGGAAGCTTCATTATGTAGGCATGAGTAATGATATCACTGGCCATTGGGGATCAACTGAACCTTCAGCCCCCTTCCCCTCCCGGGAAGTTAGGGGTGGGACTGAAAGTCTCAACCTTCTAATCATGCCATGGTCTTTCAGGTGGCCAGCCCCCACCCTGCAGCTCTCTAGAGGTCTGCAGCTGCCAGTCATCTCAACAGCAAACAAAAGACATTCTTAACACTCCAGAGATTCTAGTGGTTTTAGGAGCTGTGTATCAGGAAATGGGATACAGGCCAAATATATTTCACAATATCACAATACACTAGCAATGGACAATTCAAAAAGGAAATTAAGAAAACAGGTCCATGGACAATGGCATCCAAAAAATAAAATAAAATATCTCATTGTAAGTTCAACCAAGGAAGTGAAAGAACTCATATACTGAAAATGATAAGACACTGCTGAAAGAAATTAAAGAAGATCTAAATAAATGGAATAACATCCTGTGCTTATAGGTTGGAGGGCTTAATATTATTTTTGTTTTGTTTAGTTTTGTCTTTTTGAGACAGGGTCTCATTCTGTCACCCAGGCTGGAGTGCAGTGGCACGATCTTGGCTCACTGCAGCCTCTGCCTCCCAGGCTCAAACAATTCTCCCACCTCAGCCACCCAAGTAGCTAGGACTACAGGCATGTGCCACCACCATGCCCAGCTAACTTTTGTATTTTTAGTAGAGACATGGTTTCACCATGTTGCCCGGGCTAATTTCAAACTTCTGAGCTCACCTCAGCTTCCCAAAGTGCTGGGATTACAGGTGTGAGCCACCGCACTCAGCCCAGGCTTAATATTATTAAGATGGCAATACTACCCGAAGTGATCTGCAGATTTAATGTAATCCCTGCCAAAATTCCAATGGCCATTTTGCCGAACTATAAAGGCCAATCCTCAAGTCCATATGGAATTGTAAGGGTTCCCAAATGGCCAAACAATACTAAAAAAGAACAAAATTGGAAGATTCACACTTCCTCATTTCAAAACTTACTATAAAACTATAGTAATTAAAGCAGTGACTGAATTGAAGGCAAAAGGAGGGACATCTAAACCAGTGGAATAGAATTTAGAGTCCAGAAATAAACCTGCACATCTAAGAACAATTGATTTTCATGAGGACACTAAGATCATTTAATGGGAAAGAATCCTCTTTTCAACAAATGGTGCTGGGATAACTAGATATATACATGCAAAAAAATAAGTTGAAACTCTCCTCATACGTTTGCAAAAATAAACTCAAACTGTGTCAATGACCTAAATGAGGAGCAAAAGCTATAAGACTCTTTAGAAGAAAATACAGGGGTAAATCTCCATGACTTCGGATTTATCGATGGATACTTAGCCGTGACACCACAAGTACAAGCAACAAAAGAAAAATATAAATATGACTTCATCAAAATAAAAAACTTATATGCATTGAAATACATTATCATGAAAGCGAAAGACAATATACAGAATGGGAGAAAATATTTTCAAATTATTTTGAATATCCATCTTAACCATGTTATTCCAGCTACAATTCTATGAAGACATTTCAGAGTTTCTGTACATTCCCTTACTGTAAGCTCCAAACAGTAGATTGAGCATCATGAACATGTCCAAAGCATTGTTGCTTTTATCCCTGCATTATAGCACAGATGCACATGCACATTCATTCACACACACACACACAACACACACAGACTTCATGCTCCCCAACACCACCTACCATCTCCCTAAAGATACAAAGACCTGCATGGCATCAAGCAGAGATTTTTTTGAAACTTCCCTGTTTTGTTTTCATTGAGCTTTGAATTTGTAGTATGTCAGCAAAAAAAAAAGCAAACTCTGTAAACTACTTAAAGAGGTTTATTCTGAGTCAAATATAAGTGACCATGGCCCAAAGCACAGTCTTAAGAAGTCCGGAGAACATGTCCCCAAGTGGTTGGGGTACAGCTTGGTCGCATATGTTTTAGGGAGACACAAGACTTCAATCAACATATGTGAGGTATAAACTGTTTAGTTCTGGAAAGGTGGGACAACTGGAAGGTGGGGGAGTGCCTTACAGGTCATAGGTGGATTCAGAGATTTTCTGATTGGCAGTTGGTTGAAGAGTTAAGTTATTATCTAAAGACCTAGAATCAATAGAAAGGAGTGTTTGGGTTAAGATAAGGGATTGTGGAGACCAAGGTTCTTGTTATGTAGATGAAGTCTCACAGGTGGCTGCCCTTTGAGACAATAGATGGCAAGTGTTTCCTCTTTAGATCTTTTAAAGGTGCTAATCTCTTCTGGATTGGGAGGGCCTGGAAGGGGAAATATCTAGTTATATTATTAGAGATTCCTTACAGATGCAAATTTTGCATCACAAAAGCCAGCTTTGCAGCACCACTTCAAAATATAGCAAAGAAACATATTTTGGGATAAAATATTTTGATATCCTCCTTTACCTGTCATGTGATGTTATACTAGAGTTAAGTTGGAATTTGGTATCATGTTGCTACAAAGAGTCTGTTCTGTCAGTCTGAAGATCCCTTTTCAATGTTAACGCTGGTTTCTCCTGAACTCCAAAAGGGAGAGGGTATGATGAGATGTGTCTGACCTCCACCCCTTCCTATCATAACCTGAACTTGTTCTTCAGGCTTCTTTTGAATCCCTTTGGCTAAGAGGAGAGTCCATTCATTCATTTGAGGGGCTTAGAATTTTAATTTTGGTTTATAGCTATCAGCTATCACTAAAAGTGAAATGAGAGAGTTCCCTGACCCCCCTTGCAGGACATGCAACAGAGGCGTGGCTTGTCTATTTGGTCAAACCCCTTATATGAGGGGGAGCACACAGATGGACAGGTGCAGGAGCCAGATCACTGGACTCCGGCTCCATGGCAACACTCAGGGGTGGGAACCTGTGACTCCTGGAGCCCAAGGCAGCATGTGTTACAGGGCACTCTCTTAGCCTTGCCATCCTAGATGGTGCAAGTGTTAACCAGCTCAGTGGATCCTCTGCCTTTTTGCAAGGGCAGAGGGTGAGTGTGACAGCTTTCTGTATCCAAGCATCCCGGAGGAATCAGGTCTCACATGGACTTGAAGGATGGTGAATGCAGGGTTTTACTGGGTGGTGGAGGAGGCTCTCAACAGGATGGATGGGGAGCTGAACAGGGAATGGAGTGGGAAGATCGTCTTCCCCTGGAGTTTGGCGGTCCAACAGCCAATTCTCCAACCATCTGCAGCTGAACTCCTCCTGATGTTGCTTCTCTTCTTTCCTTCTCTGCCATTCTTCTGCTCTTCTGTTCATCTGCTCATCTCCTGCTTCTGGAGCCTGGGGTTCGGGGTTTATATGGGGACAGGACAGGGGGATATGGCAGGCCAAAATGAACTTTTGGGCATGAACACAGGAATGCCTCATTTAGCGTTGCAGATTTGCAGGCTTGAGTGTGGGGCCTTTGCCAGGGAATCACCCTCTCTACCCAGTATTTCCCTGTCTCCTGTCCATATCAGGAAGTTCATAAAGTTACACTGAGAACAAATTTGCTTACTAATACATAGTGAAATTTTGAAAATTAAAAACTCAGAAGCTTGAGAACAAGAGAAAAAGTAACACTAATTGTCCTTTAGTGCCCAGGTTTGACTTAGAGTGAAGTTCACTTTCCTTAGGGCACATCCTCCCACTCCACCTCCCCTTTCCCCCACCCCTCCCCAGGCCGAGTCCAAGGAATCTTCTGCCTGAACTCAAGGCCAGGCAACATGAGCCTCCACGTGTTCCTGACCCTCCTTTCCTCCTTGCCCCCTTCTCACTCCTTCCTCCCCTTCCACTAACCACTATCACCCTCCACACCCTGCTCTTCCTGTCAGAAAAAAAGAAGCCAGTAAGCCATTGAACACCTCAGAGACTTAAGGAAAGGAAATATTAAGAGTTCAAAAGCTAGGATTTCCTGAGTGCTCAGCCTGACACCATAATAAGCATCCTCTAGTCCAATCTTCATGATGTACCCATGACACTGGGACACTTGTCCTATTTTCAAAACAGGAGACTTTGAGAAGACAGCAAGATGGTAGACAGACCATGGAATTGGGCAGGACCCCTGCCTCCCAGCAGAAGGACACTGGTAGCCCATGGTATGTCTACCAATGTAGCCAGAGATGAGTGTGTGTTTTGGAGACAGATGCCCTTTCTGCAGGATCTCTGCTGTAGGACACAGCAGAGCTATATGCAGCCTCCTGCCTCAGCCTCCCGAGTAGCTGAGACTACAGGTACGTGCCACCACACCCAGCTAATTTTTGTATTTTATTAGAGACAGGGTTTCACCATGTTGGCCAGGATGGTCTCGATCTCTTGACCTTGTGATCCGCCTGCCTCAGCCTCCCAAAGTGCTGGGATTACAGGCGTGAGCCACCGCGCCTGGCTCCTACTTAGATCATTTAAAGGTGCTAGACTCTTATTTAATCTCTTCTAGATTGAGAGGGCCTGGAAGGGGAAATATCTAGTTATATTATTAGAGATTTCTTACAGATGCAAATTTTCCACCACAAAAGCTCTCCTCTCTCCCCAGACAGAGGTCCTGCATTGTGTACCAGCCTGCACCTGGCCACAGCTGCTGAGCTGAGCAGAGAGACATGAGATCCAAGCCAGGCCAACTCTGTTTCTCCCTCCCCCTGCCCCAAAAGCTGCAACCTTAGCAGAGAACCTGATAGTGTGGCCTCGCAGTTATTCTAGAACAATGTCCTATAGTCCAACTCCAGGGACCTCAGAGAAGGCTTCCCTGGTTTCTGGTCTTGCCAAGGAGAGAGATGAGCTTCTTGCCAAGGAGAGAGATCAGCTCAGTCCCATCCCTGTTTGATTCTGTTGAGCAGGCTAGCCATTTCCATCACTTCTAGACAAGGGTCTACTCAGTGCACCCTCATGTTGCAGCACCTGAGGACTCCTGGGCTGCAGCAGGACGAGACCAACCCTGGGAGTCCCTGAGGTCCCAAATGCCACTGTCCAGTGATCCTGGGGGGCCTCCCTGTGACATCTTTTAGATTAATGCAGCACAGTTTTGAAAAATTGACTCAAGGTACAAAATGAAATACTAGAACGGCTGTCACTGGAGGAAGAGAAGGGGAGGTGATTGGGAGTCAGAGGCTACAGATTTCCACCGGGAGGCTTTGCTGCCTCTGGGACATTTATGAGTTCCCTGTGGCCACCATGACAAGTGACCACAAAGGTGGTGGCTTAAAACGACAGAAATGGGGGCTGGTCGCGGTGGCTCATGCCTGCAATCCCAGCACTTTGGGAGGCCAAGGCAGGCGGATCACAAGGTCAGGAGATCCAGACCATCCTGGCTAACAAGGTGAAACCCCGTCTCTACTAAAAATGCAAAAAATTAGCTGGGCGTGGCAGCAGGCACCTGTAGTCTCAGCTACTCAGGAGGCTGAGACAGGAGAATCACTTGAACCTGGGAGGTGGAGGTTGCAGTGAGCTGAGATCATACCACTGCACTCCAGCCTGGGCAACAGAGCAGATTCCGTCTCAAAAAAAAAAAAAAAAAAACTGGCAGAAATGGATTCTTTTTCAGTTCTGGAGGCAGAAGTCTAAAGTGGACGGGCAGGTCTGGGCTGCTTTTGGAGGCTCCATGGAAGAATCCATCTCCTGGCCTTTCCGGTGTCCAGATGCCATCTGCATCTCCAGGCCGGTGGCTGCCTCCTCGTCTTCAAGGCCAGCAGTGCAGCAGCTCCAGAGCTCCTTCTGTCTCTCTGCTTCTGTCACCATTTCACCCGTTGTCTCTTCTGACCTTCTTGCCTCCATCTTAAAGGACCCTGTGCCTACATTTAGGGCCCGCCTGGCTAATCCAGGGTCACCTCCCCATTTCAGGTTCCTTCACTGAATCCTATCTATCAGCAAATCCTCTTTTGTCATGCAGAGTAAGAGTTGCAGCGTTGGGGGTCAGGACCTGACATCTTTGGGAGCCTTTATTCAGCAGACCCCAGGAAGGGACTGGGACCCACACCCACTCCTGGAGACCTCAGTCCTCGGACGGGAGCCAGCAGGCTGCATCTCCGGGAGAGTAGCTGGGACCCATATAGGTCCAACTGTCTCCTGGCAGGTTTTTCTGACATTTTCCTCAGTACATAATTTGCAAAAAGGATCCTTTTCCTTCCTCAGCAGAATTGGAGTGCTCCGAAGTTGAGATGAGTAAGAAAGTGGAGAAGCTCAGAGGCCCTGCAGGCCAGCTTCCTCCAACCAGTGCGGGCGCTGCATCCACACCCAGGCTCAGACAGAGACACAGGCCTCCAGATGCTGCTGTGGGCGGAGGTGTGTCTCCCAATGTGCCTCTGTTGAAGTCCTAACCTCCAGTACCTCAGCATGTGGCTGTATTTGGAGGTAGGGCCTTTAGGAGGTGATTAAGGTAAACCAGGCCATTCGGGTGGGCCCTCATCCAACCTAACTGGTGTCCTTATAAGAATAGGAGATTAGGACACAAATACACACAGAGGGGTGACCCTGTGAGGACCCAGGGAGGAGAGGGCATCTATAAGCCAAGGAGAGAGGCCTCGGCAGACCCAATCACCCTGGCGCAGGCTTCCAGCCTCAAGAACTCTGAGACAATCACTGTTATTTAAGGCGCCATCTGTGGTTTCCCTTAAGGCAGTTCTGGGGACCTCCTACAGGCTCCTATTACCCCTGGGGCACTAACACCCCCCCAACTTCTCGTGTGGGGCTGAACATGGGTCTGAAGGCCTCTATGGGTTTTGGAGAGGGCTCTGAGGCAGAGAAGGCCCCAGCAAGCACTGGAGGGGGTATGCTTTCAGCATGCACGGAACTGCCCCGCACACCCGAGCTGAGTCCCTGGGGCTGTGGGCTCCGTCCCCAAGCGAACCAGGCGCCATGGGTTCTCAGCTGCATGCACTGATCAGACCATCGCGTGAGTTTTCAGCAAATGTCCACCGCATCCAATGACATCAGAATCGTGGAGTAGAGCCCAGGCGCCGGCGCTTTTAAGAAGCACCAGGGAGCTCTGGCATGCCTCCCGGAGGAGGACCACCACTCCACGGGGCGGCGCTTGCTTCTCGGTGCCCAGAGTCCAGGTACGCTCTGGCCCAACTGCACGAGACGGACCTAGGACAGCGGTTCTCAGTCAAGGGCGAGTTTTGTCCCTCAGGGGACAGAGGGCAATATAGAGAGGCATTTTGGATGTCACACTGGAGTGGGGAGGGGTCTGCTACTGGCACCTTGTGATCAGAGGCAGAGATGCTGCTAAACACCCTGCAGTACCGACCCCGGAGCCAGCTACCCCGGCGCCCTCTACCCCGGAGCCTGCTACCCCGGAGCCTGCTACCCCGGCACCCGCTACCCTGGAGCCCGCTACCCCGGAGCCCGCTACACCCTGGAGCCCGCTACCCCACAGCCCGCTACCCCGGAACCCACTACCCCGGAACCCGCTACCCCGGAGCCCGCTACCCCGGAGCCCGCTACCCCACAGCCCGCTACCCCACAGCCCGCTACCCCGGAACCCGCTACCCCGGAGCCCGCTACCCCGGCACCCGCTACCCCGGAGCCCGCTACCCCTGATGTCCTGTTGGGTCATTCCAAGTCCTGAAATTCTTTGGACTGACCCTTGGCTGAGCTGGATCCCCTGGTCCAGATAGGACGGGAGCTCCTATGTGATGAGGAGAAGGTTGTAAATGCCCTCCACAGTACAGAATTCTCCAGCTCACAAAGTGGAACCCTGGCCTGGAGATACCAAGAGGGACCAAAAGGAACTCACACTCATCGGCCCTTGTTACGTATCCAGCTCGGGTATGGACACTTTGCCTGTGTTGCCTCATTTAATTTTTAAGGGGAAAACAACGAACGATGCATTAGCATTGTATCCCCATTTTTCAAATAAGGAAATTGCAACTCAGAGAGGCAAGGTGACTTGCCTGAGACAGCACAGCCAGCAAGGGGTGGGGTTGGATGTACTGGCACCTCTGAGCAGCTCATGGTCCTCATCCCACGGGAGCCCCTGAGCCAAGCTGCCCAGTCCAGACTGTGAGGGTCAGCTCAGCCTCTGACCAGCCTGAGGAATCCCAGGGGAAGGGGAGTGAGGTCTTGGCCCTACTCAACAGGAAGCCAGAACTAGGGGCTTTTGGGTCACCAGAAGCCGAGCTTGCCATTCCCAGATCTCTGCCTGTGTACCCATCTTCTCCCCCTGAGCCTCTGCTCCAGGATAGGATCCCTTCACTCCTGCTTCTGTGGTTTGGAGAGGATCACTCCACTTGTGCAAGCCATGTCTTCTAACCTGCAAAGTGGGGAGTGATAAAATCTTGCTTTCAGGTTCTCAGGATGGCTGTGGGTATGAAATGACATCATGGCAGCAACTATCCAATCCGGCAACTAGCTGGGCCTGCTCATTTCTGGATCCTTTTTCTTTTTTTTTTTTTTTGAGACGGAGTCTCGCTCTGTCGCCCAGGCTGGACTGCAAGCTCCGCCTCCCGGGTTCACGCCATTCTCCTGCCTCAGCCTCCCAAGTAGCTGGGACTACAGGCGCCCGCCACCTCGCCCGGCTAGTTTTTTGTATTTTTTGTAGAGACGGGGTTTCACCGTGTTAGCCAGGATGGTCTCGATCTCCCGACCTCGTGATCCGCCCGTCTCGGCCTCCCAAAGTGCTGGGATTACAGGCTCGAGCCACTGCGCCCGGCCTCTGGATCCTTTTTCTACCCACATTCACTGAGAGGCCACTCTGCACCCAGCTCCACTCCTCCAGGAAGCCTTCTGACAACTCCCTGCTTAGAGTAGCTAAACCAGCAAACCTCTGGCACCAGCTCACACATCACCCTCAGCTGCTGTCCAACTCTCTGTCGAGATAATTGTGTTTCTTAGATACACTTTGAATTACTAAACAGCAGCAATGCTGCGGTATGAAAATTGTCCATGATACTTGTGGGAGAGATGAATGATGTCACCGAGCAGACACTTGGTCCACCTAAAACTGTATTTTAGTCTTGTTCCTCCCTTCCTCGTCCACTGAGAGAGAAGGAAAGGTTGGCAAGCCTGCACTGAGCTGTCCAAATCCAGCTCTACCTCATGCCAGTGTGCAGACTCACTCACCAAGGTTGCAATCTCCCCGCTAGAAATTCAGCGGAGTGATTAAAAATTGCTTTCCCATCTGATCTGGCTGTTTCTCTTTACAATTCAGAGCTACTTCCAGTTCCCATGAGGTTCGTCCACATCCTGCCAATTGCTAAATGTTTATTATAAAACCAGAGAACAATGACTACCTCATTCCTGGAGAAATGATGCTTTCAATGATCGCATCGACTTACAGATGTCTGCCACTATGGCCTGCCTTGCCAGTGAGGCTCTCTTGGGAACCATCAATAATCATAAATAATAATAATAGCTACTGTTTATTTAATGCATCCCATGGGCCAGTGAACCTTTCTGTTGCTTACTGCAAAAGACTTCTACTCATTATCTGCTTTAATCTTCACAGGGATCTAGTGAGATTTGTGCCACTGTTGACCCATTTGGCAGATGACTAAACCAAGGCCTAAAATGAATATTCTTTCTTTTTCCAGTCTCCATAACATTGGAATTATCTATTCCTTAAATGTTTAGGAAAACTCAGAGTAAAACACCATCTAGCATTTTCTTTCTGTGACTGATTTTGTTTCTTTAATAGTTATAGGACTATTCAAGTTTTTCTATTTCTAACTGAGTCAGTTTTTGTAAGTAATATTTTTTAGATCTTTGTTTATTTCATCTAAAGTTTCCAATTTGCTGGTATGAATTCATGATATTTCTTAATATATTTTTACTGCATCTTTTGTTATGCACACTTTTTAATTTCAGATATTGTGTATTTAAATTATTATTTTTTTTTACTGTGTTAATCTCATCAGGAGTTGGTCAATTTCACTTACCTCCAAAGAATCAACTTTAATTCTTCCCATTGCAAGATTGTTTTCTATTTCGTTACTTTCTGCTGTCATCTTTATTGTTTCTTTACTTCTTTTTCTCTGGCTGAATTCAGTTACTTTTCCTCTCTAATTTCTTAAAGTGGGTGTTTCACTCATTACTTTTCTTTCTTCTTTTTTTCTAATGAAATTTAGGTTTCATTTTCTAAGAGTCATTTTATTCAAAAACTTTTGATATGTAGTTTTTTATTGTATTGTTCAATTCTAAGAGCTAATTCCTATGGTGTTGGATTATTAACTGATAAATTATTTAGATTCAACTTTATTTTATTTCCAAAAGTATGATGTTTTATTAGTCTTCTTTGCTACTGACTTCTTAATTAATTTCATAATAATTGGATAATGTGAACTGAATGATAGTTTCTTTGGGACTTATAAAGACTTACTTGCTAATGTTGTACATGGTAAATATCCAATGTTCTATAGGGGCTTAAAAAGAATGCCAGCCCAGCTGTGGGATGCAGTGTTTGGCATGAATCCATGATGCTAAGCTTGCTAATTGTGTTCTTCATAGGTGTGCATATATTCTTACTGATTTTTGTCTATTAATTTAATTTTTCAATTACTGATAGAGCTGTCATGATGGTGAATGTGTCCATTTCATCTTGTACTCTTGGTTTTTTCTACTTTGAAACTGTATTATTAGATGTATATAATCAGTATTCTTCTCCTGGTGAGTAGAATCTTTCATCATTATGGTGACCCTTTCATCTCTTGCAATACTTTTTGCCTTAATCCATTTTGTCCCATATTAGTTTAGCTATACAACTGTTCTTTTTGATTAATATTTGTTTGCTATATCCCTTCCTATTATTTTATCTTCAGCTTTTCTATGTCCTTCTATTTGGGGAGTGCCTCTTGTAAACAATATGTAGCTGGATTTTTTTTTTATTTCATGAAACTATCTTTGTCTTTTTACTAGAGAATTAGCTGAGTGCTCCAAGACAGTGGTCTTCAACTTTTTTGCTCACATACTCCTTAAACATTTTGGAAAACTATTAGGCCTCTCACATATTTTTAATTTGACATCCAGAATTTTTATTATAAGCTTAAATAATTATAAAAGGTGTTTTTTCTAGCATATTGTAAACACTGACATAAACAATTACAGAACTCATTTAAGTAGATCCCATGGAATATAAATGTATAACAATTCAGTACACATCATCGTCCACTTAAAAAACACAAGTCAAGCTTTTCTTTAAACATCTGGAGTTTTAGAGTATCCTTTTCTTCCTTGAACTTTTATTTCCATTTCATCTTCCCTACAGAATTTTATCCTAATATATTACCCTTTTTTGCTTCCGAGTAATTTTTAATCACCCTCTCAGACCTCTCTGTAATAAGAATATATATACAAAATTTAAAATGTTAAAAATTTTCTCAAAAACTAACAACCTTATTAAAAAGTGGGCAGAGGACATGAACAGACACTTCTCAAAAGAAGACATTTATGTGACTGATGAACATATGAAAAAAAACTCAACATCACAGGTCATTAAAGAAATGCAAATCAAAACCACAATGAGATACCATCTCACACCAGTCAGAATGGTGATTATAAAATAGTCAAGAGATAACAGATGCTGGCAAGGATGTGGAGAAAGAGGAACGTTTTTATACTGTTGGTGGGAATGTAAGTTAGTTCAACCGTTGTGGAAGACAGTGTGGTGATTCCTCAAAGACCTAGAACCAGAAATACCATTTGACCCAGCAATCCCATTACTGGGTATATACCTAAAGGAATATAAATCATTCTATTATAAAGATACATGCACGCATATGTTCATTGCAGCACTATTCACATAGTAAAGACATTGAATGAACCCAAATGCCCATCAGTGATAGACTGGATAAAGCAAGTGTGATACATATACACCATGGAATACTATGCAGCCATAAAAAGGAATGAGATCATGTCCTTTGCAGAGACATGAATGGAGCTGGAATAATGGAAGCCATTATCCTCAGCAAACCAACACAGGAACAGAAGACCAAACACCACATGTTCTCACTTATAAATGGAAGCTGAACAATGAGAACACATGGACACAGGGAGGGGAACAACACACACTGGGGCCTGTCAGGGAAGGGGAGGGGAAAGGAGAGCATCAGGAAAAACAGCTAATGCATGCTGGGCTTAATACCTCGGTGATGGGTTGATGATAGGTGCAGCAAACCACCATGGCACACATTTAGCTGTGTAACAAACCTGCACATCCTGCACATGTATCCTGGAACTTAAAATTAAATAAAATATAAAAATAAAAATAAATAAAATTTTCTGTGATCACAAGACTGCAAGGATTAAATTGTTTTCTTCTAGATAGTTATTGTAACATAAGCAGAACACAAATGATCAAAACATAAATATATTAAGTTTTGGTAAATAATTTTTAAGTACAAATAGTAAAATTTTTTTAGAACTATGTCTCTTAGGGTGGCTCACGCCTGTAATCCCAGCACTTTGGGAGGCCGAGGCAGGTTGATCACGAGGTCAGGAGATCAAGACCATCCTGACTAACATGGTGAAACGCCGTCTCTACTAAAAAAATTACAAAAAATTATCCGGGCTTGGTGGTGGGTGCCTGTAGTCCCAGCTGCTGGGGTGGCTGAGGCAGGAGAACGGCGTGAACCTGGGAGGCAGAGCTTGCAGTGAGCTGAGATCGCGCCACTGCACTCCAGCCTGGGCGACAAAGGGAGACTCGGTCTCAAAAAAAAAAAAAAAAGAGAAAGAACTACATCTCTTAAGGAAATGGGTGGAGCTTCTAATTTTTTTGCATGTAGCTATAGATTAATATGACTTACTCGTAGTCTAAGGCAGGATTCAGCATTACTTCTGTTCCAATCTTTATTAGTTTAGATATATGCACTTATAAACATTATTCTCAAAAATACAGAAAAAGGAAGAAATGGGTATTGATGTAGCACATCCCTCTGTTCTATGAAACCCTTTAGAGTCATTTGTTATTAAAAATCACATGTTGATTAATCATGGAAAGTTATTTTAAATGATCCATAAGCTGATAAGTGAATTAGGTCCTGTTTCAGTTTTGTTAAAAGCAAATAATTGGAACCCACTTATCTTACAAAAGGATTTGTGACTAGTCATTATAGACAGTCACGTTCTCACTTTCAAGGAATTATACCAAAAGGTGGGGGTGGGGAGGGGGGTCTTATCAACACTTGTCAAATAACTATTAATCTGTTACTTATAGTTAGGAGAGCCTCTTTTAGCCTAATATCCTGTGAACATTTCAGAAACATAGAGATAGTATGAATTTTGATAGACGCTTGCAAAAAAAGTTGAATAAGGATTTACAATATTCAATTGTATTTTGGCCAAAAGATCATGACACTGTTTTCTCTGTAAATGTTGAAGAAACTAAGACACTATCTTACCTCTATCCTATGTGACTTTCTGTCAGAGATGTTCCATCAATCTGCTTAGATGTGCACATTTTCACTTTCTCGTCCTTAAAATAATGCAAATGATCCAACCGAGGCACAGACGGGGACACCGATGGTAGACAGGCCTTACCAAGATTAGCGGTGTCAATTAAGGCTAAATGGGTGCCCCCTGGTGCAGGGGCTGGCTGGCAGCAAGCGTGCTCTCCAACAACCTCCCTCCAGCCCCGGTGGTGAGCGTGAGAGCAGCATGCTCTGAACCTCATGGAGATTCCTAGCATGCCTTCTCCCCATCCCAAAGTATTTCTAACACAGGTGCGCAGATGAGGTGTGTGTTTGTTGCCTGGGTGACATGAGCTACCATCGTCTACAAGTCTTTGTTTGGTCCTCATGGGAACAATACATTCTGTGGCCATAGTAGGGGATGGAAGGGGCAAGGTCATTAAAGGAAAATCGGCATCCCGTGTGCTAGCCCACTCCACAACTCAAATGAATTCAGAACCTCACAGCTGGGCCAGAACACCCGATGACCAGTGCTTCCCGTTCAGGGTAGAGCATGGGAGAGAAGGAGAGCGAGCCCCAAAGCCAGCCTGGGACGCATGATGCCACTATTAAAAGGGTGTCCAACAGCACTGATATTTCTTATCTCTCACCCTTTTGTCTAGGGCCTTGCACCCTGGGGCACCAATCCTGGTAAAACAGGGCCTTTCTTGGTCAAGTGGGGGAGGGACCAGTTGTGAAAGAAAAAAGGAAGAGAGTGTACATGTGTGCCCAGGCAGGTGCCTCTCGGAAAAGCTGCCTGGACGGTGAGCTCTGCGCGTGAGTCTCGCCCAAGCTGCTGCGCCGAGCCCCCAGGAAGTGGGAACACCACCGCCACCTGAGGTCATGGGCACCTGCCCCAGGGCAGCCTCCCTCCAGCATTCCTGCAGCTTTCTGGACTTCAGCGTCTTCTTTTGGCCTCTGAGCACTTCCCTTTCTTGTAACTTAGTCATATGTGACGATCTACATTTCTGAAATATAGCCAGCATTTTAAATATTTCAGAGGGAGACAGTTTTCCGAGTTCTCTAGACAGCCACATTGCCAGAGATGACAGTGCTGTGTCGTTTTATAAAAGGTTTTGAATCACTACTCATTGGAGAGGGCATGAAGAAGCCAAAAGTGGACAAGGTTGAATCCTGAAGCAGCAAACATTAGAAAGAGTCATATCCATGGAGGCTTCAGGTATCAAAGATGACTGTGGTCCAGGCATTGGGTCAAGGCAAGTCCCACATCAGATGGGGAAACTGAGGCAATAGCCCTGTACCCACTCAGACTCCTGAGTCCCCCAGGTGGCGGAGGAACTGACACTGGCTGGAGCAAGCGACCTGCCCTGCAGCTAGACTGCATTTCCGCTCTTTCCTCTGCTCTTCCCTCTTTTAGTTTTCCACTTGTTTCTCTTTTTCCATTCTCATCTTCCTCTCTGTCATGTCTCAGACCTGCTCAAGGATGGCTGGTAGCATCTGAGGCACTTGGAGTTGCAGAGGACCTGCCATGTGTGAGGGGTGGCCACGGACCCGTACTCCACCACCACAAGGGCTTTGCTGTCTGCGAGGATGTTCTGAGACCTGGGGCTCACGCGCTGCCTCCTTTGGGTCACACCTTTTGCTCCACGTCCGTGACTTATTTGGTGCCCAGTTCATGATCAGGAATGCAGCCTCACAGTGACACATCATTCTTGTGGAACGACATGATCTGATCTGTGATGCAGTTTCCAGGAGTGCCTGGAAAAAAAAAAGAAAAAAAAAACAAACAAAACCCAGGGACTGCGTGGAACTCTTCTTCTGGGCTCCACCAGGGGCCCTGAGAGCACAGTTTTGACACAGGTGCAGTAAGTTCTCAGCAACTGAAGCCCTTACAAAGTAGCAAAGCATTCCATGCTGGGAAACTTTATTAAAAAACATCTTGTTTGAAAAATGAGTTAGCAGTGTTCCCAACTTGGCTTCCAGCTAATGTAAACACTGAAAACAAATTATCATTTGGAGAAAGAAAACAAGGAGTTTAATGTTTTGAAGTGTGGGAGCCAACATTTCCAGACAGACACTTCATGTGTTGGGGTCAGAATGGAAGGAGGACCAGCCTGGGCATTGGAGGATCTGGGCAAGCCCTGGGCTCCGCTACTGGCCAGCTGAATGGCCTGGGACAAAGGACCACTGCCTCTGTTTCTTTACCTGCAATAAGAGAAGTGGGCAACGCCCTCTGAAGTCCCTTCCACCCCAGTGAGCCAGCACTCTGCTGTGGAGGATTCTCTTGGCCTCAGCGTCCCTTCCCCTCCGGTGAGCGCTGCCTCTGGAGCTTACACTGCCTAGTGTGCACTTGGGAGAGTGAGCAAAGTATCTGGGTATATTTTCTCTTTTCATCTATTCTGCAGACAAGCCAAAAAAGAGAAAAAGGAAAGAAAAAAATCTCTCTATCACCACCACCCATTTCTTCGGGGCTTTCTAAATCTATCACAAAGTTGCCTGCAAATGTCGCTCAGCCTGCTTGCTGCAACGTTCTAGCAAATGAAAAGCTCTTCTCAGATGTTCTGCACTGCAGATATTTCAGGACCAATTTTAAATGGCTGCAAAGCAGCAGAAACTTGACAGAGAAATTCCCCCACGTGGGTAGGCACTTCCGAGAGACCTCAGTTTTCTTGTCCAAGCTAAATCGCAATGTCATGCTGGTCTTCAGGGACCAAATACTTCCCTCTCTGCATTTAATTCACGGTGCATTCCTGCCATATGCTTGAGGTGCTCTGATCTCTTTTATTTTCCACTTAATCTCTAAAATGAATGTCTCAGTCATGCCGTGGCCACTGTGAAATCAGTTAATTGAGCCCTTACTGCAGACAGCAGTGTTCCCTGCCCCCACCAAGTCAGAAGCAATTCTGTTCCACGTAGAATAAAGTAACCTGTAAATATTTGCAGGAATAAGAGCCTCGTTTTAAGAGAAAACCCACAAATTACAAAAATGAATCTTGAAACCTAAGACCAGCCCTGCAAGGCAAGGCAAGGAAAACCTGAGTGGTCAAAGATCTGAGTTCAAATCCCGGCTCACCACTCCACCAGCTTGCAGAACCATCACTGGAAAGACACCGTCATGAAATACTGATTTTCTTAGATGCTGTTTCCTCCGAAAATTCCTTTCGTGGAGCAGGGACTTTTCTAAACCAGAGGGTGGCCTAGGTGGGTCAGTTACGAGAAATTACCACTCCCTTTACCCTTTCTCTACTACCTCTTCGCTAAGACCTCACTTAACTGAATTTTCATCAGGAATGATATGAGCAAAATTAGAAGACTGATTTTCACTGAGTCCAGAAAGTGAGGGGCACCCCTCTGGTTTGTCACAGTCACCCAACAATCCCCAGCTGAGTCCCCAGTCTCTTTGAGAGTAGGGAGAGAAGGAGAGGAAGGGGTCCTAGTGATCCCCTGTCAAGCTGGGAGCAGGCAGCCTCGGTGATTCTGCTACTAATGGAGAGCTGGAACTATTTTCTGGGCACGCTAGGCAGACCCTCACCTGTCTCAGAATCCCCCGTCCTTATGGCAGAGAAGGTTCCCAGGGCTCCCACTGCTGACCTTCACCCCAGGCCCACCCCTAAGGGTTTCAGTGCCAGAACGACAGCACAAATGGGGCCCCGAGGACATACCTCTTCTCTCCCACCCTTGTCTCCTGTCTCATCCAGTGAGGGTCCTTGGGGATGTATGTGGGTTCACCCCAACTAGCCCCCCAAATCCCATCCCCAGCCTTGCAGCCCTGAGTCACCCCTCCATGACTCTAGCCAGCACAGGCCTTGGGTCAGGGCCATTGGAGGAGGGAGTTCCCAGGTCCCAGATACCTGAGGACTGGCTGGGGGTAAGGCATGAGTTCTGGGTGGACTGGTTCCCTCGGCTTCTCAGACTCCTCATCCTGTGAAGGAAGGCCCATGTGGGTACCAGGGCAGGACACCCCCTCCCCTTCCTCCTGTCCAAGAAGCAATCTCTCTGCATATTCCAGGACCTCCAATGGCAGAGCAGGACAGCGCCATCACCGACATCCCCTGGAACTTTTCTTTGGGTGGGAAGGAAGAACAAGCGTCATTGAGAACCCCAGGGCTGGGGCGCCAACTTCTTGGGTCAAAGGACAAGAAAACATCCGCTCATTCCAGTATTTTCCAGCAGAGAGAAGGAAGCATGAACAAAAGCAGCCTCCCCTCCCCAGAGAAGAGAGACAGGAGGCTGGGCCACAGAGCACGTGAACTTCTCTCCCATCCTCAAGTTTTGAGGACAGTGCCCCAGACAGAAGGCAAGCCAAGGGTCTGATCTCCAGCCACGGTCCGGCTTAGGCAAGCCGGGGAGAGGACAAAGATAAGAATCGCCCTTGTGTGCCAAGCCAGCCCAGCCGCTCCAGCTCCTGCTGCACCACCCCTGCAGGGCTGCAGAGCCGTGGGGAGGTTGGGAGAGGAGCGGGCAAGGGAGGCTGCTATGCAGGCCACCTCAGAGGTTAGAGTACCACGTGTGAGCCTGGGTGGGGGGCCACCATGCCAAAGCTCGTCGTCTATCCCACAAACCAACCACTTTGACTCAGCCTGGGTCTGCAGCTACAGCCTGGGAAGGCCCAGCAGGGAAAGGAGAGCTGGCAGGGACATCGAGGCAGCCTCTTAGCATTCATGAGGGGTCTGAAGTTGGCATGCACAAACCAGGCCTGTGTCTTCCGGGTGAGGAGCTCATCAAGATTCTGTGGACCCTGGGCACAGCAGGAAGAACCCCCAACGATCAGATGAAGGCAACAGAGCGAGGAGTCAGCATCTCCCATGCTGCTCAGCAGGGAGAAGGGGTGTGGCCAGCTGATGCCAGCCTGTGCAGCAGGGGCGTATCATTTGGAGAGGGCACAGCAGCATCACGCTGAGTCCAGGCACCATGTCCCATTATCATTGATGTAATGTGTGCATGCCACGCCTGGCAGCGCCATGGTGATACAAAACCCCTAAGTCTATGAGGGTCCAGGAAGGGACCCCCGGGCCATGACCATGTGGTGTGACATGCTGTCTCCTATGCCATCCTCCCAGGGCTGTGTGTGTGAAAGAGAGAAAGAGAGAGAGCAAGAGAGACATAGGGGAAGTTCCACACCCAAGTCCATGGAATGGTGTCAGCCAAATACAGAAGCAGAAGTGCAAACCCCAGCCTCCATGGCTCAGTCCTGCTCCTCTTCTGCCTCAGAGCTGGGCTCTGGTCATGACCTTTGGGGGAAAATGCTTCCCCATGCATGGGCATCATGGCTGACACAGAGCTCCCTGGTTACCACTAAGAATCAGAGAAGGTCCCTGAGCCAAGCACTGGATTATAAGAAGCTAACTACCAATTGAACCGTAACTGAAAATAAGTTTATATTTAAATAAGACTTTTCACTTTGCAAAGGATTTTCACATCATTCCCCTTGTCCATTCTACCTTCCTATGTCCTATCTTCTCAAATACATACACACACGTGCACACAAGTGCACAGTCTATATAAAAACCCACGTAAGACCTGGTATTCCTTCTTCCTTAGAAGAAAAAGTCTGTTGAAATTCTTGTAAATAACAATCAATGAGTTCATTCAGTTTCTTCATAAATAATTTCAGCTTTGATTTGCGTATGATATAATCACTCCAGAATTATATGGCCACTTCTGGGGAGGGTGTTGGTGGAGGAGCTCAGAGGCCCTAGGTATCAATTACCTCTTCATTGTTACTCTCTCTCTCTGTCGCGCGCACACACACACACACACACAGAGTCTAGAGTGTAAGGGCAGTGTATTCTAAGACCATGGCAGGGCTAGCTTGGATAGAGCTTGACCCAAGAGTTCAAATGATGTCACCGGGACCTTCTCTTCTTCCATCTCCCTGCTCCACTTCCTATGTGCTGCCTCTGTCTCGGTCTGCCTCTCTCTCACACCCTCTCAGGTTCAAGTTTAATGGTAAAGAGCTGTAGTACTTGCCCATAGCTCCTATGAGTTCTGAGAATCACAGTGATTGACTCGGGCCACAGGCCTACCCATTGGCCTTGGGGATGTCCATGCCGATGGGCTGAGGCCTGGTCATGCACTCCTCACCCACAGCCAGGGAGAGGCCTGCATCCCCAGACACAGCCAGGGGCTGCGCAGAGAGGATGAACATGCAGATGACAGGAGGCCAACCACAAATGCCAGGACACCCAGGTCTTCCATGAATTTGCTCTGTCCCTGGGACCAGTCATTTAATCTTGTAGGTTTGCTCATCAGTGAAATGGAAGTAGCAAGAACCACCCCAGCCTGCTGCTTCACTGAGCAACTGAGAAGATCAAAGGAGACATTTAAATGGCAAGGAACAGCATGGGCAGGCCCTAGCTGGTGGTCAGAGAGGTCTCTTGACCTGCTCAAGGACACATAAGTCAGGGCTCTGACCCCTGCCTGGTGCTGTTTCTCCTAAAACTGCTGTATTTGGGGCTGTGAGGGTGAATTGGAGGAAAGCAATATGGAAAGAGTTATCAGGAAATGCCAAAACATTTTTTTTAACCAAATGTCAAGACAGCAGAAAGATGTTGAATCAAGAAGGTAGAAGACCAATCAGAAAGTAGCAGAAGAGCTGACAGACGCTTCCATTTGTTGAGTCTACTGAGGGGTGTGAGTGTCCATTTTCTGTGTTCCAGCACCTTCACCTAGGATATAGGACATGGAGACTGAAGAAATGCTTACTTGATTCCATGAATGAATGAATGAATGAATGAATGAATGAATGAATGAATGAAAAGAAAAAAGTATGGATGAACTAACAAACAAGCCACTGTGCCTGGTGCTACATGTCCATGATCTCTAATGCTCACACACCAAAAAAAAAACAAACCCACAAAGTGGAATTTTTTTCTTGGATTCTGAGAGACGGCGAGGGTTGCCCAAGGGCACCCTTTATAAAATTCCTACTTAAGAGTCTCTCCAGGCTGATTCCAGAACTTTCTGGGGTCCCCACACTCCTTCTTGAGTCACTGTAGAGTCCTGGAGTCTCTGTTGGGGTGGGACTAGCTCACACTTTGGGTAATGTTTTTCATATTTCACTCCATTTTTCTAGAGGTTGTCCTAGCTGAGAATGCATCTCTAACTTTCTGTGGAAAGTGGTTTGGTGGCTAAGACAAGTCAAATATGCTTACCTCGTGCAACCTGATAAGAATGGAACATAGTACATCAGAGAATAAGAAAGGCAAGATAATTAAACTAATACTTTGCTCAGAATACCAAACTAGAATTACAACAGGGTTGGAGACAGGATGGAAAGAGCCTATGAAATATATCAAACATTGACTGAAGTCCTGTAATGCCATGCACTGTGGAATTAATAATGGCAGTTGATAATGGCCATTTCCCTAAAGCATTTAAATGCATTTGTTTTATTTTTTAAGAACAGTTAGAAAGCTTGCCTCCCTCATCAGTCATTCACCCTATGTCCCCCCTTGAGTATTTTAATCCCTCCCTTCCTTTGTCATGACTTTCCATAAAAAGAATGCATGTTTACATCTCCCCATCTGCTCGTGCAGCCTGGCCACCACCCCTTGCCCCTGCACACCTGCACCCCCAGCGTTGATGGCAACTAGCTCACATGTCAACTTTAACCACAATCTCTATCCTGCAGGCTTGTAACCTTATTTTCAACCTTACTGACCCACCAATTTTACTCCAAATTCATTGTCATTTCCTGTCTTCACTTCTTTCTTTATCCAGCTCTAGTCTATGAATTCAATAAAATTCTTGCCAGTTCCTTAATTCCCTGTTCACTCCTTTGTTTTGTGTTGCTGCTGCTGTTGTTGCATCGCTGGAGAAAATGTCAGCCCTGGAAGTAGCCAAACGTTGATCTTCTGTGAGCCGCACCTGAGCTGCTGATCTCTGCTAAATAATCCCACACACGCGGGCAGATGAGCATCATTCTAAATTCATGCAACCCAACCTCACAGGGACCTTCAACAGTGCCCAGTAATTTTTCTGGTCAATTTGCTCTCCCAGGCTCCACAAAGAGCATTTCAAACTTTCTCCACTCATTCCCTCTCAGCAAGTGGCCTTACTCAGGAAACTGAAAACGTCGGACAGGAATCCCCTAGCTTCCTCAAATAAGCCTACAATGTTTTCCACATCTGAGTCCATCTTTTTCTTTCCTCCCATCGCAAAAGAGAAAATGCCCCTCTTCCTGCAGAAAATTCCAGCTCCTGTGCTTTGAATCCCATCTTGTCCTACCTATCTGTCAACTAGAGTGGCCAATCATCCAGTTTGTCCAAAGCTATCCCAGTTTTAGCACTAAAAGTCCTGTGTCCCAGGAAACCTCTTAGTCCTGGACAATCCAGAATAGCTAGTCACCCTAAAACACTATAAATAATCCCCTCTTCCTCCCAAATATTTGACCTCTGTCTTCGCTATGAATTCTTTGTATGTAATTGTGTCAAGTCTCTCCCATTAAAACAAAACAAAACAAAACAAAACAAAAAACCCTCCTTCGCTTCCACAATTCTCTATCAACCTTGGCTCTTTCTGCCCCCCTAACAAGGAAATTCTTCAAAAGAGTTGTTGATATTTCCATTCTCCCTCTTCTCTTTGCCGCTCACTACTCAACAGGCTCCCAGATTTCTGACCCCACTGTTCTGCTGAAACATCCCCTGCCCAGCTCATCAATGGTCTTTAGTCTTTAAATCCAATACACTATTTCCATTTCTTTTGTCCTTCCAGCAGTTTTTGATGTTGACCACTGTTTCTTTCTGGAACCACTCTTCTCCCTGGGCTCCTATGACTTCAAACTTCCTGGTTTTTCTTCTGCCTCTATTCACTCAAGCTCTTGTTCAGCCTCCAACTCCTATAACCAGCCATGAAAATGTTGTGGTTTCTCAAGGTTCCGTCTAACTAAGCTCTTCCCCCCCTACTCTATTCTATCTCCAATTCTCATTAACATCCCCACAACATCAGCTCCCGTATGCCAGTGACTCCCAAATTTACCTCTAACCTAAAGACTCGTCCTAAAGAGATTTGGAGTAAAATCAGTGGGTCAGTAAGGCTGAAAATAAGGTTACAAGCCTGCAAGATGGAGACTGTGGTTGACACGTGAACTAGTCATCATCAGTGCTGGACAAGTTAGACTTGTCCCTAAAGTTCCAGAAGGCTTTATCCAACCATCCTTTGATAGCTCCTCTTAGAGCCTGGGCATCACTCAACCTGTCCACACTAAACTCACACACTCCCTCTCAATCCGGTCCTCTCCAGGAGTCGGTATGTTGGTGTACAGCTCCACTGTCCACACAGGTGCTCAGTCCAGAAACCTAGATGACATCAAGGGAATTTGCATGTTCCCTGCCCCCATTTCCAACCCAGCGCCAAGCTCAGTCTATTTCCCTTCCCAGCTCTGTCTTGAATCCTTTCACTCCCTTCCTCTGCATGACCACTCCAGTCTACCCGCCATCACCCCTTGCCCAGACCACTGGGAAGGCTCCTCCTTGCTCTCTCTTTGTTCATTCTTGCTCTGCCCCAGTCCACTAAGAGCACTGCACCTCAAGGGCTCTTTTCAAAAGACAGAGAGGAGGATCCTAGCTATCTCCTCCAAACTCTCCAATGCCTTCTTACTGCTTTTAGAGGGAAGGCTGAGTTATTGATGTGACCGACAGGCCTACATGTGTGCCCCTGCTCACCTCTTTAGCCTCACCTCACATCATTATCTCACGTATGACTGTCCCCACAACAGGGTCACTGCTCCTTCAGTCCAGGGATACCCTTCCCTGTCCACCCTCTGTCAGCATGACATTGAGAAAGCCATTCCTACTCCCAAGTGACGCCAAGCTCCTGCCCTTATATGGTCCTGTGGCCCTCTATACCTTTCTTTTGAAAAACTCATTACAAGTTTTATACAATGATCAATGTCCTTCATTTCCCTACGTTCGATAAGTTTCAAGAGGAGAAGGTCTGTTTCTAGTTTCATTCATTCTGATAATTAACACAGTACCTGTCTCATACAGTAAGTGCTATTATAATTCAAGTAGTGGCAATAAAATTGAACTTTTGAGTTGTCATCAAGTATTATCAAGTATTTATCGAGCTTATGGTATACAAGAGATACAAATTCCATTGAGATTATCTGATTAGGAGATGAGGGTGGATGTACAAAGACAAACAAAGCATACATATTTACTCAGTGCCAGAGACTGACAGCCTAGTTGGTGAAGGAAGACTTTGCCAAAATTCTTTTGATAATTGTAATGAACGAAACCTGGAAAATTGTCAAGTGAAAAGCAATAAGTAGACTGTGAAAAGAACCTAGCAAGTGCTTCAGACAATAGATGAAGCAGGATTCTTGAAGGAAAGATGGCTGAGATGCTCAGAGAGGCCTCCTAAAACCACTGGATAGAATTTCAATAAACGGAGGAAGAGGAAGCGTAGTCCAGACAGGGGAATGACGCGCAGCACAGTGAGGAGGCTGTGGCCATCCAGCTGCCGTCTTTGTTGACAGCCCACTGTGAGGCAGGTATAATGCACTACATACCTGGTACCTACCATATGTGCATCTCACAACAACCTGGAGGTATTATTCCTTTTTCACAAATAAGGAAACTGAGGCTCAGGAAAGTAATGGAGCTTGTCACAGCTCATGTGGAGAGAGGCAGAACTAGAACTCAGCCCAGGGGTAGCTTGTTGCCAAAGCCCAAACCTACAACAACCCTATCCTGCCTAGCCCCACCTTGCTAGAGCATTGAGCTCAAGGAAGTGGGCGGAGGGCCAGAACTGGCGCCAGACACTACACCTGGGTCTAACGTGTGGCCAGGATTATCTAAGGACCAGGCAGAATCAAAGCCACGTTCATGGTGCACTGCTTTTCTAGAACGCAGACACACTGGACAGCTTGTTTTTAAAAGCTGGAATTAGGCCGGGCACGGTGGCTCACGCCTGTAATCCCAGCACTTTGGGAGGCTGAGGCGGGCGGATCACAAGGTCAGGAGATTGAGACCATCCTGGCTAATGCGGTGAAACCCCGTCTCTACTAAAAATACAAAAAAATTAGCTGGGCATGGTGGCGGGCGCCTGTAGCCCCAGCTACTCCGGGAGGCTGAGGCAGGAGAATGGCGTTAACCCAGGAGATGGAGCTTGCAGTGAGCCAAGATTGTGCCACTGCACTCCAGCCTGGGCGACAGAGTGAGACTTCCTCTCAAAAAACAAAATTAAATTAAATTTAAAAAATAAAAAATAAAAAAGCTGGAATTAGAGTTTCTTGATTATTTCCAACACGTGAGGACATCCTTTCGTTTGTCAAGTCCAGAAGGAGATCAAGTAGAAAAGGCATGTCTCCCTTTTTTACCATGCCACGTATCTTGGCAATATTTTTGTGCATTGCCAGTGGTTTGAGGATATTCAATCCTTGCAAGCATCCAGGGACTAAACTATGGCTACTAGTAGTAGTCTCTCTGCTCCAGGGACATAGAGAAAGGGTCATTGGAAAGCAAGCAGTCCACTGAGTTTTCTCCCTGACCCAGCAAACATTCCTTCCATGTCTTCCTGTTACAGTAATACTGTCACTTCTGCAAAATCCAAACTTCTTATAAGATCGCTAAATCAGCAAGTAATAGGGAACTCGCAAGTCAGACTGTTAATAAAAATCCTTAAATTACATTTGAAAGACTGCCCGCTGAAATGTGACTCTGCCCCCATTGTGAAGGAATGCACACCACAGCTCAGAGTCATTACTTATTTAATGAAAAAAAAAAAAAAAAAAAAAAAAACCGAAGACTGCTCTAAACATCCAGCTGAGGAGAAATACTATAAAATGGTCAAATGAAAGATTTTCAGTCAATGTCACCAAAAGTCTGCTCCACCTCTTCATTCACAGCAGATCTGGAAATGAGCAGGTGAGGGCAAAAAGGACACCCTTGTCCAATGTAAACATCTCAAACCCTGGAGAGTCTCCATAGACTATGACCATCCCACAAGGAGTTGAGCAATTCTCTGCAAAAGTGAACTCACTGAATGAGATCTTGACATGGACTTGGTGCACCCTGCATGTTGCGGCGTCAGGGGTGCTCCCCAGAACTAGAGGTTATGGAGCCCACCTGTGTGCTGTTTCTGAGACCCACGCTTGGGACCAGTGTCCGCTGGAGGACTCCTTCCTGCATCCCCTGAGGACCCCTCTTCCACATCCTCTGCCTGAATCCCACCAACCGCTGGGCAGGCCAACGCCAAACTCAACTCCACTCCAGACCCCAGCAGGCCCTTCCTCAATTATCTGTCTCAACCTTCTTTTTCATCCTGTCATCCATCCATCCATTAATTTATTGAACATCTGCACTTTGCAGGTTAAATACTCTGGGGATATAAAGCTTCCTGTTAAACCAGAAAGGGAGAAACAAGACAGATAAGCAAACAACTCTGGAACAAACAAATGAGGAAGGGCCATGATAGGTCTACATTTTAAAACCCTTTAAATAGATGTTTCCCTAACTTTCCTTAACAAATAGCATTTCTTACAGGCAATGAGCAAAGAAGGAGGGTCAAGTCTTCCTGCGTATAATCCGCTGTCTCTCCCTCCTCACTGCTCCTTTTAGCCAGAGTGGAGGACCTCTGTGCTGGCTGGCTCTTTTAGTGCTGATGAGTGGGGTGTCCTGCAGTAATGGGGCAGAGCTGAGCCTCCTCCTGCCTTCCCAGGTAGAAAGGTAGAGAGACAGGTGCCCCATGTAAGAGGTCTTCCAAATGGGCCTGACTTGAGTCACTCAATGGATGCAACTGTGAAAGTAAAGTAAGAGCCAAGCTATCAGAATCTCCTCCCTAAAAGGGGGTCCCACAACCCCCTACCCCAACATGCCCCATCTGGGATGTGTGGGTCCTGGCTCAGCTCTCGCCCTCCATGCCCCAGCCTTGACTGGTGTTAATCACTATAGGGGCTCTTCCTCTTGGCATTATCTCCACGCCCTACCCAGGCTGAACATTTCTAGCTAACATCCTTCTGTGCAAACACTTTAGCATTTTTCAAAGGTGGCCTTCTGATATACATTTTCTGAGTCATGCAAATCATATCATAATTTCCCACCTTCACACACACTGACTCGCAATGATTATCAGTATTTTCACAGCGAGGGAGTCCTTAAGAAGCACCATAAGTTGAAGAGTGGAATATGGCACCTCCAATGAACTCAGAATCATTCTCCAAACCCTTTCCCACCATAAGGGCCACCAGGGAGACACACACAAAGCCGATGGACGAAAGCAGAGCTGTGTGACTTAAGAAGCTCTTCTGTCCTGAGCTCTCTTTGTAGGGGACACATCCCTAACACTTATAGAAAACACTCAGTGAATTGAGTTCATGCCACGTTGTCACCTACCTATTTAGAGACATAGGACAAACAGATAGGAAATAAGTGAAGAAGCTCAGCTTCTCCCAGTTTTGTGCTTCGGTATCAAAACGAACATTCATTATCAATGTGGCTAGATCAGAACCCAGGCTGGTTCATCTGGAAACAGCACCTGCAGAAATGTCAGCGAGGCACAGCCTAGCAAACGTGATGTGGGGTCTGGCTACATCACAGTGGTGCCACAGCCAGCCTCTGGCAAACAAACGCTCCTGCCCACAGCCTCCCAGTACAGATAGCCCTGTCTCCTGGGTTTCACCATGAGATTGCTGCTGAGAGCTTTTCTGACTTACAAAAAAAATTTCATCAATTTCGCATTCTATGTTCATTAGTAACTCCTATTGAGAATCACACAATTATACTGTGTTCTGAGTCTGTGGAACAACACTGAACAATTAGTGCAACTGGAGGTGGGCCCCAGAGGAAAGAGGCAGCACTCCTCCTCCTAGAAATCTCAGGTCAAGATTCCTTGGGTTGGAACTCCTCCCGCCTCTCCCACAACATGCCGTGGTTAGCTTGAGGAAGTGTAAGATAAGTGAGAAGAGGAAAAGTAAAAACACAGTGATTTATAAACTCCCCCCCACTTTTTTTTTGAAATAGAGTCTTGCTCTGTCACCCAGGCTGGAGTGCACAATCTCGGCACACTGCAGACTCCACCTTCCATGTTCAAGTGATTCTCCTGCCTCAGCCTCCCGAGTAGTTGGGATTACAGGCGCCCGCCACCACGCCCAGCTAATTTTTGTATTTTTGGTAGAGACGGGGTTTCACCATGTTGGCCAGGCTTGTCTCAAACTCCTGACCTCAGGTGATCTGCCCACCTTGGCCTCCCAAAGTGCTGGGATTACAGGTGTGAGCCACCACACGCAGCCTAAGCTCCCTTTCTATAGGTGACCTGACTTAAATATCTGCAATTAAAAAAAAAAAAAAAACTTTAAAAATCCAAAGTAATGAGTTCAGTGTGATATGACTGGACAAATGACCGACCCCAAGAAACAGCAGGAAGAAGGTTCATTTTCATCATTTTGTCAGGTGGCATCCACACTCCAACAAGCAGTGTAATAAAATTTAAGACTGTCTATTCCAAGAGAAGTCATTCTAAACTTGCACCTATTGGCAATTTGGTTACGAGTGAAATTAAAGTATTCAGGAAAGGAAATAATCTATTCTGGTTTTTGTCCCCAACTCTAAATATTAGCAAGATGACATCCCATGGAGATTCCAGACCAGCTCTTCAGGATTAGCAGCTAAAATGTTGATGTCTATAATGTGTGCCAGTAGCATCCCCCAGAGGAAAGGTAAACCTTACAGACCACAGCTTCCCCCATCACCTTTCCGAGAAGTCCAAGAGCTCAGCCAGCAGATGCTGTTCACGGAGGTTTGAGTGACAAGGCCCGGTTACTTGTAAGACTTCCTCCCATCCATGGCCCACAGCTCTGTAGCCAGAGCTGCCTGGCCTCAGTGATTGCAGCTCATGCCCTCGGGGCACAGCCTCCTCCCCTGTAGATTCCTCTCCCGTTTTATACCCTGCATGCTCGGAAATGTCACCCCTACCATCTGTGCTTCAGCCTGATGTCCCCCTCCCTGGGCTGTCTGATGAGGGTCAGTGGTGGCAGCAGCCCAGCTCACTCCTGGCTAACCCAGGCTGGAAGGGCTTCCTGCAGCCTCAGAACAGTCACGGATCACAGGCATGACTTCCGAATCTGCCAGCTCAGACTGCGTGTCCCAACTTGAGGTCCAGGAAATACAATCAGTGTTAGCTGTGCCATTTTCCACGCAATATCAACATAAACCGAGGTATAGACCCTGCCTCTGCTGCCACCAAGCTCTGCTGAGGTGTTTGTCACTCACAGTTCCCAAAGTCGGAGGCACACTATGTCACGGTGGGGGCAGAGGTGTTCCACATCAGGAAGCACCCAGTCAGCCAGGAGGGAAGGAGAGAGGGAAGCTGTGGGCAAGACCCTTTATCATGGTTTCCATGAGAAGGAATGGATGGGGCTGGTCAGCAGGCTTAGGATGGGCTAGTTTGGATCATTTCAGCAGACTCTGGAGCATGGAGGCTGTCCCTGATGTTTGAGGCCTAACTCTGGGGGGGATTAAGGTGAGTGGATCATGGCCTGGAGTGAGAGTTTGAGAGAAGTGATTGGGGGCATGGACCCTGGAGCTATTGGTTTGCATCTGAAAAGTGATCCCATGGGCAAAACTGTTTACTGGTCTCTGGCAATTGGGTCAGCACAACCCCGGATGTCAAAGGATCAGAAAATAGACAATAAAAGACATGGTTAAATAAAAGACACTAATCCAGAACCAAGCTGTTTCTGACATAGACACAAAATATTGCTTCCCCTCCACCCCAGCCCTACTCATACACACATCTGTCGGCCAAGTCTTTACGTCTGATAGGACGCTCTTAGAAGTAAGACAAAAACAACTCATGGATCCAAAGAAACGAGCTAAAAAGTAAGAATTAAGTCAGCCCCTTCAAGTTATAATAAGGATACCAATAATAGCCTGTGCTTAATAAGTGATGTCATGAAGAACATGTTACATGTTCTGCCCTATGCTATATCCTCATGTATTACTTTACTTGATGTATGACTCGTCTTCCTCAAAATAGGACAGATGAAAGGGCTCCATCCCTCCCTGTCACTCTGATCCCTACACACAATCTATTTCCACCACCTTGGAAGAGCTGCTGTTGAAACAAAACTAACTGAAACTGCACTGTGACCCAGGATCCTGGTACCTGCTGTTCCTGCTCTCTGGTTCTGCTGAACATTGCCTGACACACCGACTGCTGGAACCGGAACATACCAACCCTCCCTGCCCGGGAGGAACAGTGAATTGAGATGACAAAGATTAGACCAGAGAGGAACACAATGTTGTTACTCAGCTCCTCCTCGTCTTTAAAAGCCTGAGCCAAATAAATGATTAAGCTACAAGGATCTCATGTCACCCCGAGATAATAACAAGCTAGAGGTGTGAACATAAATGGATGAGATACTCCTGTTATTACTAGAATTTCACAACAGTCAGGACAGAACTTGGGCACCTGGTGGTGATTTGTGAGCCAAGGGATGTAGCATGGTGGGGGTTTATTTTGCCATACCAAGTCTTCATTTGTTCCTGAAAATATTTGATTCTTATGAAATATATATTTTTTAAAAACAGATTTGAAATGCTAAACTCTCCTGGGTTACAGTACCCCAGTTAATGTAGGAATGTAGAGATTCGTTGATTTATACACTTGAAATAAATACTTCAAAACTGGACTTGGACTGAAGGAGACTCTCTGACTTCTAAACGTATTACGCATACATTTACGAGGATGTGCTAATTCAGAAGGCTTGTCTCACACTCTATAAACCAAACCAAATTTTCCAAAAGTCAGGAAAGATTCCAAGTGTGAATAAAGGGTGAGAGTTCCTAACAGAGTCATAAGTGGATTTTTACCCCCGTTTTATTAACTGTTCACTGTTAGTCGAAGAGTGAGGGACTTCCAGCAGATTACAAGAGGGGCTGTGCGCTGGACTCTGGACCTCTTGAGACAGCTGTAATAGTAAAAATTAATCCGATTTATGAAGAAGCTCTGGAAAAGGCCGCTACGTGACTCTACAAGTAATATTTTCTAGTCTAGTAGCTACCACCAAAGGAACTCTGGCACCTGGAATACGACTGGGTGCTCACCCGCTCCAGGGTCACTGCAGCCCCAGGGCAGCCTAGGCAGAATGCTTGGAACCTCTTGGACAAAAGCTTCCCTGTTAAACATGGTTCAAACACTTCACTGCCACCAAGATCCACAGACCTTCACAAACATGCAGGATGCAAACTACATTTATTTTTCCAAAATTTGCCTACTATTTCAATTTAAGACTGTTTTCATTAGATGGCCCACGAGAAGACGCGGTTGCTTCGATAAATACGTCTCTATTTTATCATCTTCCTGGTGCTGGATTTGTGAGTCACTCTGTAAGGAGCTTGTTTGGTTTTGTTTGTTTGTTTTTATTTGTTTGTTTTTAAAGACAGAGTCTTGCTGTATTGCCCAGTCTGGAGTGCAGTGGTGCGATCATGGCTCACCACAGCCTCAACCTCTGGGGTTCAAGCAATCCTCCCACTTCAGCCTCCCGTCCTGAGTAGCTGGGACTCAGCTACATTTGTTTTATTTTATGTAGAGAAAAGGTCTCTTTATGTTGCCCAGGCTGGTCTCTAACTCTGGCCTCAAATGATCCTCCTGCCTCAGCCTCCCAAATTGCTGGGATTATGAGTTTGAGCCACCATACCCAGCCTTGTTTTTAAAAATCTATTGCTTTTGGTTCAAAATTCTTTAAAGCCTGCTTTTTCACCAAAAAAAACCCCACCTGTTTTCTTGCAACCAATGATGCTCTCCCTTCTTCTTCCCTTGCTCATCAGCTGTCCTCCCCCATGAGAAGGGCACCTTGGAATCTTTCGGAAAGGATTCGGAGGTGAGGAGGGAGGGCAGGAAGCCCAGCTGTTGTTTCACCAGCCTCCCTTAAATTTAAGAAGAATTTAAAACACGCTCAAGGCATTTCCTTTTGACAGGCTATTAACAAAGCAGAGTACAAATTGGTCCTCAGAGAATGGGGACATTTTATCACTCTGCAAATTGATCAAATGTGGCTCCTGAGGTGCAAAATTAATGAAAATGTAAACAATTATGAAAAGGCAATAAAAGTGAACTATAGCTAGGCCAGGCATACGCTGTGTTTAATTTTTAGTAAAGATTCCCCAGTTTCTCTACACTTCTGAAATATCAGTCAGATTCACAGACCTAAAAATATGTCAGGGGGAGAGGTTTACACATTCTGTTTCCTCCCAACAAGTAAATTACCCAGTTACTAAATCAAGCCTTAGACACATGCATCTTATACCACAGAGGCAAATCTCAGTTTGGGGAACCAAAAGTTGTTTTAATAGATGGTAACGGCATTATATGCTTTGACAAATCACATGCAAATCAGTAAACGTTCTCCTTTTTTAACTTTTCTTTTAAGTTCAGGGTACATGTGTAGGTTTGTTGTATAGGTAAACTTGTGTCATGGGGATTTTTTTGTACAGCTTATTTTATTACCCAGGTATTAAGCCTCTAGCATCCATTGGTTATTTTTCCTGATCCTCTCCCTCCTCCACCCTCTGCCCTCCACTAGGCCCCAGTGTGTGTTGTTCCCCTCTATGTATTCATGAGTTCTCATCATTTAGCTCCCACTTATAAGTGAGAACATGTGGTATTTGGTTTTGTGTTTCTGCATAAGTTTGCTGAGGATAATGCCCTCTGGCTCCATCCGTGTTCCTGCAAAGGACGTGATTTCATTCTTTTTTATGGCTGTGTAGTATTCCATGGTGTATATGTATCATATTTTCTTTATCCAGTCTACCATTGATGGACATTTAGGTTGATTTCATGTCTTTGCTATTGT
This sequence comes from Mandrillus leucophaeus, assembly GCF_000951045.1. NCBI lineage: Eukaryota > Metazoa > Chordata > Mammalia > Primates > Cercopithecidae > Mandrillus > Mandrillus leucophaeus. Next base: position 29,246 of record NW_012102721.1, on the reverse strand, counting down.
GAATAGTGCTGCAATGAACCTACGCATACATGTGTCTTTATAACAGAAAAATTTATATTCCTTTGGGTATGTACCCAGGAATGAGACTGCTGGGTCTATTGATATTTCTGTTTTTAGGTCTAAACTTCTTTCTCTCTAGTAACCTCTGCCTTCAGGAGACCTTTCAATTCACTTTCACCTTCCTAGATAATTGCCCAGATGCAAATGTGTGGCAAAGGGAGGTCTAGAGACCTAAGGGGTCATGGGGGATTGTGGGAGACCAATAGTTTGCACAGGATGACAAATTTAGCTTTTCCTTAGGTGTCCACATCTAGGTGGTATCACCTTAGTCCAGAGCTTGTTTGCAAACAACAGATAGAGACCCCGACACACATTGGTCCGGCTCCCATGCAGCAGCCTCCTGGCCCCTCCAGCTTCCCATCCCTTGCCTGTTCTTCAGGGTTCAGCTAAAGGCATTCTTCATTTTCCAGAAGCAAGGGTAGAGGCAGAGCCAGTCCAATGAGCTTGCCCACAGCAGGAGCTCTGAAACCGCTGCACTGACTCTTACCAGGTCCCTTGGCTCTGAGTGTCTTGGTCTGATGGCCAGTCTGTTTCCTGTCCACAATGTGGCTTCCCTGAGCTCCTGGTTTCATGAAGGGCGAGGTAATTAAGATGAGACCATCATCAAGGCTTTGCCTCTACTGTTTTTTCCCCTTGGCTGCTACAGAAGCAGTGTAGACAGAGTTTCCTAGGAGCTTTTGTCTTCTCAAAAGCACAATACCTACCTTTAACACCAGTGGAAAACATACTAGGACTGGAGCCCATAGGTCCATGAAAATTGCCCAACTATATGCCTGTTATCCATCAAAAAGATAGTAAGTCTTTTGTTAAACTGTCCCCACCCACCCATATCTCTATATTGTTCTAGTTATCAAACTCAAAACTTGGAGGTCTGTTTGTTTTTTACTAGAATCATAAAGTTCATTGACATAGATGTTTATGTTTCAGCTACACAGAGCAATAATATCACGTAAGCTTTCCCAAGACTTGTCAACTCGCCAGAGGGCATTCTCAGGATCACAGATTCTGTTTTTATCTTTCAAGATGAAGACATTTTAGTTATAAGTATCTTTTTTTGTTTTATTAGAAAGAGTTTTTGAATTTTTAAGCCAAATTTTAAAAATATGTTCCAGGAGAGTTTATAATTTATAGACACAACACTCAGATAAGTAGAGATGGAACCAACTTTTTTCTCTGCAATTGAAATTAATTCTGCTCTTCAGCTCCCTTTCTGTTTCCTAATAGAAAAAAACTGAAACATAGGCTGGACATGATGGCTCAT